>NC_140280.1:16118041-16263041 GCF_964030765.1 Micromesistius poutassou
TGAGTATCAAATGTTTAAAAAATCATGCATGCATGTTAATGATGCAGCAAAATCTGTATATTTTTTCGACATTCGAATTCAAATGAAAAATCTAAAAGTCTAATTTTAGAGAGACTAAAGACTAATTGTATCTTTCTAAGAAATGTATATAAGATAACAGTTCTTTATCATCCCAGATGACAAATTCTGGAAATATCTGATTCCTATGTGTGTGTGTGTGTGTGTGTGTGTGTGTGTGTGTGTGTGTGTGTGTGTGTGTGTGTGTGTGTGTGTGTGTGTGTGTGCCAAGAGAATGTATATAAATGCGTATGTGCATTTGACGTGTTTCCCCTTCATGCATCCAACAGTGGTGCAGCACCGCCGCTGGATTACTAACGCCAATCAGCCAGGACCGTGCACACGCACATCGGCACCGTGCACACGCACATCGGCACCGTGCACATCAGCACCGTGCACACACACACATCAGCACTGCTTCCAGAAAACACAAGGGAACACTGATTGGTATGTATAAAAGCCCATTGAGAAAGAACCAAACCAAAGCTGGGCCTAAAAAGACGACTATAAAGACGGGACAAACGCGGGCGGGGGTCGATAGGTGTGATTCTGTATGGAACATGAGCAGGGCCAGCGCTCCTCTTTGCATGATCTGGACAAATTATCCTGCTAGCCCCCACTGGCCTGCACCTCCCTGCATCTAATGCCACTGATTTACCAAGCGCAAGCTCTGCTTATTCCGGTGTGCGGGCGTGCGTGTGTGCTGATATTCGCTCTCATGACAGAGTTAGGGCTGCCATTCAAGTGCTCAAGAAATAATAATGCTCTCCTGCTCCACCCTCCCCCCCCCCCAACAAACACAAAGTCAGACACAAAACTGTGTGAGTGAGTGCGTGCGTGCGTGCGTGCGTGCGTGCGTGCGTGCGTGCGTGTGTGTGTGTGTGTGTGTGTGTGTGTGAAATTCTGGTACCTTCAGCTGCTGTGTTTTCTGGAGCCACCTCAGATCCTGGTCTAAACCTTCCTCCACTGTGCACTCGGCTCCATGCACAATGACCTCTTCCTCTTCCTTCTCCTCCTCCTCTTCCTCCTCTGGAGCCTCCCACCACTTGCCGAATCAAAAAAGTGAATAGAGGATGAATGAAAGTCAGCTCTGTAGGCAACAGGAAGTGGAATGAACAGTGAAACTGAATGATGTTGCACATAGTGAATAGTGAATTGATAGTGATTGATAGTGAAATACACATTGTGAAATGTTAGTGTCTAGTATGCAAGATTCAGAATTCTAAAAACAAAATAACAGTGTTCTGTCCATGCTAACAGGCTTTGCAACTGTGTGACGCCAACTAGCGCAGTCGATAAATAGATTCTTGTAAACAGAGGTAGTGGCTGGCAGGCATTTTTATTTGTAGAATATATCAGTAATAGGATGTGATTTTATTGAAAAAATATTCAAATCAATATCAATCAGCATGACTACAGATATGTCCAGGTAGCTACGAGCTAGTTGAAATGTTTCACATTGCGACTTTAATAATCACACTTTTTTGACATGGAGAATAAAATGCTTATCTCTCTGTCCAAAATATTTGAAAGGCCCTGGTCCAAAAATACCTCCATAGGTAGGTCACAACACAACCAGGTTAGGGAACCCCTGGCCAAATGAATGTATTCATTTATATATTGAATAATTATATTATAAAGGTAGTATTTTGGTAATATAAAAGGTGAAAAAACATGAGCCTAGGCAACAGCAAGTATGAAACACTGAAACTGATGAAAGTAATCGTACAATGCAATTATTGTAGCACACAACCACCGCTACAGCACTCAGGAGTGGGGCTGACGTACTCATCTCCACCCACGGCAGGGAAGGCCTTCACCTAGGTGCGCTCGCTCGCAGCTCATTTGCTACTTAAACTCTCATCTCCTCCAACCACCGCGTATTATGAGATCAATGCACTGTGTCAGTGGACCCCGACGTACCCATTTGCGGCAGGGAAATATCCTGTGTTAACACTGTAATGAAAATCATTTAGTTAGCTCGACGCCACCCCCCCACCCACGGCTGCTAAGGACAATCTGAGTGGATCGATGGTATTGACAGACAGAGGACTTCTGCGCTGAATGCAGCTAATTCCATGCACTTCAATAGGTGAAGGTCACCGCGGGCAGAGTGGGTGCGGTAGTTATGTAGCAGTCAATATGCGTGTTTGCCACGTCATTGCGTCTAATGGCTCCAAAGGCCAGCAGAGGAGTGAGTTGAGTGTTTTCTTTACGCGACAAGATGTGTATGGGGCCGCGTCTGGTCCGAGACGGTTATGGGTGTCAAACCTATGGAAATACGCAGAAGATACTAAATGTATATTATGTGCAAAACATGTACAACTCTGTTGTAGAGTTGTATTTCTCAGGTATTAGTAGGCACAAAAAAGTTAGTAGTTCTGATGAGCGAATTTGGTTTCTAACACGAAATGGAGACTTTCCATGGTTCATTGGAACGATTGGTCCTAAGCCTTGGCCACAGCTGCTGTTGATAGTGTCTCAGTTGAGAGACCAGTAACAGGTGCTAGGACTTTGTGTCCGACAGGGCACACAAACACACCCCCACACAAACACAGCCACACACACATGCACTTGAGTTAAGACCTCTGCCTATCCACCATGCTGTTGCCTTTTGCTGCCCATTACGAAGAATCCCAATCAGTTGGGCTAAAGGATCCGGCCCATATTACTTTTTGAGCATGGTAATCTGTGTAATATCTTTTCGGATAAATTGGAAGGCCCCTAATTGCCTCTCAGCAATAGGATGTCACAACAAAGTCCGGCAATTTCCGCTCGCCGTATTACCTCCTATACCCAGGGAAACATCTGCTTTTTTCCAATGATGACTTCAAAGGATCCGCAGATCTTGAATTGCATTTAGCTTCTATTGTTGTGGGCCCAGGTAATCTTGATGAGGTGTTTAGACTGAGGTAGGGTATACAGTGGCACATGTGCCTCCCAACGAATGCTTTGGTCTAAAGCTATTAAAAGATTGTACATTATGCTCCCTTGGCTTTGAAGTGATGGCCCTGCAGAAGCGGGGGCCTCCGAGGGCTGAGTGCAATAGCACAAGATTGATCTGATACTTCTGCTTTATCAAAGGAGCGGCTGACCCCCGTGCACCCCCCCCCCCCCCCCCCCGCCCACCCGGGCCAATCATCACTCGCTCCACTTGCTCTTTCTAAGCATTTGCGGCATTAGGATATTGTGCGCATTTAATAACACAGCTAATTGTCGCAAGTTACTTTCCGAAGTCCTCTGTTCAAAAAAAAAAGGGAATAAAAAAATAACAAAGAGGGATTCAAAAGAGAGCCACTGACGAAGAGGCATTGTGCTCGACAGAGCTGGCGAGGATTAGTCGTAATTGATGCGATTTGGGCCTGATGGTCTCCATCTTTTAAAAGGAACTGATCACATGCCCGACTAGCGAGCTAACGTGATGTGCACCTGTATATTGGACCCAGGCCCAGTAGACAGGCATTTGTATAATCTTACAATTTTGCGTTATCCTTTTCTTTTACACATAATGATACAGAAACGACATCTCTTGCGTCAATATAATTTAATTTTAAAGTAATTTCTTTTTTTCGTGGGTATGTGGGTTTTTGGCCACAGATTACCTCATTCACAAGCACGGTTACACAGAGGACAATCTTATCGAAAATATCTTAATTTAGATGTGGCCTATGTGTGATTGAACCTCAAAAACGTTTAATACATGGTTAATAGCTCTGTCCCATCTATACCATTTTGGAGGTTAGAATCAGTTTTGCCTTGATGTTTAAATTATCAAATAAATGGTGGGTAGTGCTTCTTCTTATGCTAGCTAGTTATTGCCTTTGAAATGCATTATTTTATAAGAGTAATACTAACTTAGATAAGCCTTGGTTGATAGAAATCCTCTTCTATAGCGGCTATATCTGACATTTTTGGTTAACAAGATGATGATGTATGATGTATGATGAAGTATGAGCAAAGCATTTATAATGCATGTTTAAGATGGCCAACAGGCCACGTTCAATAGAGATACCAGTGTTCCGATCTCAATTAACTGTTCTGCTCCACCATAATATTGTGCTATCACTCCATGTGTTGTCCTTAACCTTATGTCCAAATGGGGAAGATAAACAAATGCAAATGGTTGCCCTGTACTTCTATGCCATGTCCCCCCCATTAAGTGAGACAAATCTTGTGTTTGTGTGTGTGTGTGTGTGTGTCTGTGTGTGTGTGTGTGGGGGGGGGGGGGGGGGGGGGGGAGGGTGGACGTCGCAATGGAGAACTAATAAGCGAATTCAAAGGAAAATGACAAAACACAAGGCTTCAGGAGAGCAAAAGGACTCGGGAGGCTCCATTTACCGTTGCACAAAGCTAACTGCTCTTGACTATGTAAATGGTGATGATATGAGACATTGTACTGGGCCGGGGCTCAGATGGGTGAACAGAGTTGGGGGGAGGCGGGGGATGGGCTATGGGGGGGGGGTATTATAGCCAACAAGCAGTCGTCGCATGCACCGGCAAATGGGGAATGTGGGACATCACGGCCAATTATGCCACTGTGCCAGGTGCAGGGCTACCTAAGAGCCTATTGGTAGCAGGGCTTCTCTGATGTTGTTGTACACATCAACTCAATAATAGGCACTGTATAGTCTACCCCCCCCCCCCCCCCCTCCCACCTTGACATGGTGGAGGGGAAGGGGCAGTGGAAAGTGACATGGCTCCTTTCCCTTAATGCATTTCCAGAACCCGGTCAGAGCGTAGGAAAGGATATTGTCTGGGCTTCTTGTCGTCTGAGTCGTCTCAAGATGAAAAGATATAACGGGGGTCTCATAATACAGAATAAATGAGAATACGCTTGGCTGATGTGGAATCAATCGGTTAGGCCCATGTCAATGTTGGATGACTGCAAAGGACAGACGCTGAAGTGCTCTGCCACTGAGATAAGGCAAAGCTTTCATATGAAAATACATAGAAAGAAAGGTTTGGGCGCATGGCTCGCTCGCAATCAACTACAATTCTCCAAGTTGGCAATATAGGCTAAACACCTGAAAACCATGCATTGCAGGACTACAAATAAGGCCTGACGAAATCAACCAGACCAGGAACTTACTTTGCGATTTTGAAGCATCTATGTCAGGGTAAAACAAGAAATGGTTGCACTAATGATTCACTGTGAAACTTGCCATTCGCATACAAACATCTCCAACAACCAGGACTACTGACCACGACTAAACCAAACCTGTGAGCAAATCTTCTATTCCCTTGATCCGCACTGAATACTTAATTACTATAATAAATAAATGCACTACTACAGTAGGCTAATGGGTGGAACATATTTGGACCCAAACTGTCATACAGTACCACTAGTGCATAGATTCTTAGCATGTGGGAATTGCACCCCTAACCCCTGGCAATGTAGAGCTTGTCAGAGTCAGGACCATGTTTATTCTTCTTCCATTCTTAGTACCACTAAGAATGGAATTTTTAATGGAATATTTAGAAACCATATTTAAGTGATGATTCATGTCGTACATATATGTTATTATTACTCCACCTCCACAAGATGCTTATCCGAAAGATCTGTCAAAGAAAATCGGTGATAGCTCAAATCGGCAATATTGTCCCGCAAACTGAGGGGAGAACTCTGTCATCCCAGATTTCTAAGCTCCACCGGCGCTAGACCCAGCCGTACAGGTACGAAACATTGTGTGAATACAAGCTACTGGCCCCCATAACCTAGCAGCCATAACCTATGAAACTAGGCTAGTCTGGCTCCTTGTGGCTGTATCTGTAACTGCAACACTCACAGTGAGAGGAAAGAGGGAAGGCAGACAGGATGTGAGATATATCTCCTCTTGTTACCACATTTCAATCAAGGTGTTGAACCTTGAAGCAGGAATAAAATAGAAAGAAGGACAACACTGTTTTTGTTTTTTTTCATTCTTCACATACCGTTATATCATCTGTTTTCTGCTTGGGAGCATGAGCCTTTAGATAGGAGCCATATTTGGTTGTGTTTCGCCCAAGGGTGATTTTGTTGCGCTCAACAATGTCCTCTCTCGTGCCTTCAAGATTTCTGTTTGCCAGAAGAGGACTCTTATATTTTGAAGTACTCTCGGACGGTTTCCCAACCGCCGCCGCCTCTTGCGTTTCCGGCACGTTCTGGCGTGGCTGAGCAGGGACGTTGCGGTTTTCCCCGGTGTCACCGTGGCTACTCTCCCTTTGGACGGCCGTGTCTCCCTTCCCAAGAGTCTGGTTGCCTTTAGGGAGAAGAAGGACCCTGGATCTCGGGTGGTCCTGGTCGCCAGATATGCCTCTGGGGGCCAGGCCGGGCGGAGGGTGCAGACGGTAGGGCCCATGGGCTTCATCCTGGGCCACGCTTGGTGGGCCGAGGGCGAGAGAGGGACTGGAGGTGACGACGTACTCATAGCCTCCCTTTATGAGCAGCTCTTCGCCCGTACCCCGAGACCGCCGCTGGGAGCCCGGCCGATGCTCCTCGTGGAGCTGGGGGCTGTTGCTGAAGCGCTCCGATGCCTCGAGTTTGGAGCGCCAGTCGGGGTCGTAGCGCAGGTCCGAGTAGGCGTCAGAGGGCCGGTCTCGGTGGAGCCTACGAATGGAGAAAAGCAAACCAATAGGATGTCAAGAGGATGGCTAGGTCATGCTCGGCCTCTTACCTTTGGGGAAACCGACAGGAAGTGTGAGACCCTTTGATAAGATCCCAAGGACAAATTATGTTTGCAGACATCAGGATTTACAGAAATGTAGAAGTTAGTTTTGTCCAACACACGACTAGGAGCTATGCGCAGCAGGCCGGTACCGAGGGGTCTGGGTCAAAAGGACAAGAGCCATCACACCGTTATTGGATCGATAATGCGCTCAAACAAAGACGGCTGCATCTCGTCCCAAGAATAAAAGCAGCCCTGTGAAATCGAAACAGACGGGGAGTGGTGGTGTCTATGTTGCTGTATTTAAATATAATTTAAGTAATTTCACCTCCGGGCTCACTAATGAGAGCATGTTTGAGTACTGGTAGCGGGGAAAATGGCTCACAAGCGGCAATTTTCAGCTTATGAGATGGCTCGAAAATGATGGGCTAAAATGCTCCTTCTGATGGTGATGAAAAGATCTCATTAAAATAAATAGAAGAGTGCTTCTTTGTTGTGCTTGCTGGGAGGACGAGGGGAGCCGCGATGCCAGAGGCGGGAGTTGTCGAGGTGTAGGGCCCTTCACTTCTATAAGGCCAAAAGAGTAAGGGATGGCCCGCTAATGATCAGATTCAAACAAGTTGGAGAATGCATTATTGGCAAGCGCAGCAGCTGGGGCAACCAATGCCCTAAACATTGGCAAAATACAGCGGTCTATTATCCCTCGCCTGTGGTACAGATGCCCACATAGAAAAAGGACACATGATATTGTGATGAACAACAAAAACAAGCAAAGGAGCGGGGCAAATTGAAAAATAGGTTATAGGGAATACACTCAACCATTTTTCTTCCCAGTGCTTTCTCGAGGGAAATGAGAAAGGGGGAAAATATGATACGGAGAGGGAGATGAAAAGCGTAGATTGAATAAGAAATCTTTTGGCTTGAATGAGGAGTGGCTATTGGGCGGCAAACTACGCGGAAACTGAAACTATTGTGTGGAAAAAGGGCTCACCTGCTTTGATGGGGCTGCTGGGGACGAGGGGACAGCGAGACTGTGGCGATGGGGAAAGGGATTGCACCTCAAATGGAGTCTTTTGTGGGAATATGTCATGGTCATATTTCTACTGAAACAATGCACTCAAAAAATGAATGCAAACTCACTCTAGTATGTACCAATCTCCACAGGTTAATGCCGTAAAAAATGAAGAGGTGCTAGGTTTTTTTTGGTTGGCGTTTTTTCAAATATTATTCATAGAAAAACATAATAGATGACGTGACTGGGGAGCGGAAAAAAATTAACAACTGATTGATTCAATTAACGGGGGGGGGGGGGGGGGGGGGATGGGTCTGCGTCATGGATTCCTATGTCGGACCCATTCAGACTGAGAGGGAAAAACAGACACAGAGAGGGGGAGAGATGTTCTTTGTAATGACGATGATCCTTGTTAATGGACTAAAGAGTGACCACTTATTGTGATCCTGTCCAAACAAAACCCAGATCTAATACCCCTTAAATGAAAGCAGTTATACTAAAAGCACTGAATTAGACCATTCTCACAACTGCAAACTGTCAGCGCTCCCATCTCATTAAATGAGTGACATTGTCGCATTGTTGGGGGATCAATGAGGGCTATCTTTCTTTTATGATGTGCACTGTTTGGAAGTAAAAGGGTTTCTGATGGTGGAGTTCTGCCTTTTGTGTTAGCACACAAGCAGCATAATTACTTTTCAATGTTTAATGTATCACCGAAAAATAGTGGCCTTTGAATGCAATAGGTGGCTTGAATAAAGAATCCTCAGAAAAGCCCAACATAATTTTTTTTAGAAATGTATTGATATGGTGATATGGAGTGAAAAATAATAGTGACTTTGTCTATCTTAAAACAAATGTTTTCATAGGCTGTATTTGCAGTCATACATAGACATAATCTTGGATTCTTAATTATAAGATAAAGATAAGGTGTTTCATCACAACAATGTGTATTTTTCCTTCTTTCGAGAAAGGAAAGAAAGAAATTAGGCATGTAGGCGGTCCTAGGCTAGCACCGGTCTGGAAATTCAGAAGTAGGTTACAAATATAGGTGTCCCTCCGTTAACGACCCTGTAACGCCATCTAGTGTCTAATCTACACAAGTCGTCTACACGTACATATAACAAGCAGCCAAGCGAGCACATGCGAGTGGGCTCCTGACATTCCGTAATACCTAGTATTTTAGTACCCCGAAGTTATAGTTGTGATTATCAATGAGAATAGTGATGCATATACATAAGTTAAATTAAAAAAACAAAATTACCCTGTTGCTTGTGTTCCACCCATTTCCTGATAGGCATCTTGATCTCTGGTGGGGAAAGGTGTTGAACTCCTCACTTCAAACCGATCATCAGTAGACCTCTCGAGGGTGTCATACCCTTCACCCCGGTGCACCTCCGACCTTTCTCCCGTTTCAGCCTCCAGGCTGTCTCCAATATCCATGTATCGCACCGTGCGAGCTTCACCGTGGTGCATTGCTGGTCCGTGGTAGGCCCTATCCTGGGCCAGGCTCTCCGTGTCGGAGTTTGGCGGAGATTGCGTTGAAGGTGGTTTCGATGGTTCTTTTTGCTGCATTCCCATTTTCTCTCCCTTCGATAACATATCCATTGTCTATTTTTTACATCTCGACATCTATGTGATTTAGGTTAGATACCTATGCACAACGCAATAACATGTTGCAGGTCTACAAAATGAGGGGATGAAGTTAGTGAACATTTCTACTTATTTCGTTTCATTTGACTTTGTATACATCTGTTGTCAACATTCCCCACAACAATTCTAACACAGGTCCAGGGATCAACTGGTGCCACTAGGTAACGGATATTACAATTGTCATTTGTATGAGATTGGGCAATGTGGTAAATATGAAATCAAACTTCATGTAGCTATTGTAGAAATATATACACGTAAATTAGCTAAACGATAACTGCTCGTCAAATACGAAACAGTACGCGTTAAATTTCAACACATTTATAGAACTCACCCACCAACATTTTACAAAGCAGCGACATACATGCAGCCATGGAAACCAAAATGCAAACGCAAGGCGCATGCGCAAGAATTAGGACCACAGGTGTCGCTATTGTCCATACACCAAAATGTGGCCGCGTATATCAACTGGTTTAAAGGTCCCATGGCATGCTATTTTATGGATGCTTTAATATAGGTATTAGTGGGCCCCTAATACAGTACTTGAAGACGTTCAAGAAATTCAGCCTTGGTGCAGAGTTACAGCCACTACGAGCCAGTCCCAAAATGAGCTCACCACAAACGTGCTGTTTTTGAGCAGCTTGAGCAGCTTGCGGCCACGGTACCATGCGCTAGTGTTTACAGTGGAACACTGAACGGGTGCTCCGGGTGCTCCGGCGGGGAGTCCTGGAGCTCTATATCTAAATAATATATTATATTTAGATATCTATATTATATAATATATATATTATCATGGTCAAAAGCTGTTTGCGCCTCCGGATGACATGAATCTCAAACGACTGCGTCGGGTTCTCAGACGCCTCTGGTTCTTCCACGTCAATATTAAGTACAGACTGAACCGCGAAATGGAGAAGGGGATTGTTGCCCAGGATTGTCTGCCGGAGCTCCGCTGCCCGCCCCGGGGCTGCCCGCTGAACGCCCCCGGGGGAGGGGGTTGTTTATCTTTACTCCAACTTGGCCCACATACTGGTTTAACAATCAAGCTTTAATGTTATTTGTTCCATGATGCCAGTCAAAACAAATCAAGATTACAAAGTTTAGGGTTACAAGATTTATTGTGTCATTGCGAAAACTGGTATACAAAATATTTGTGGGGAATTGGCAACTTCTTTAAACAAATTTGATCCCTGTAGTGAGGCAAACTAACAGTACAAGTACAAATGTGATCCCGTGAACCCTATTTTTTTTTTATTTAGATGACACTCAACTCAAGTGATGGCAAGACTCAAGGGTTGAGGGTTACACTTAAGTGATCTCTTCACAGGTTGCTGGTTCGACGTTTTAATCGACCTCCTCAATGGTGGGCCCAGATGAGCCACCGCCGCCTGGTGCAGCACCACCGGCGCCAGGGAAACCGCCGGGCATACCGTCGGGCATGCCACCGGGCATACCACCAGCACCCTGGTACAGCTTGGTGACGATGGGGTTGCAGACCTTCTCCAGCTCCTTCTGCTGGTGCTCATACTCTTCCTTTTCGGCCGTCTGAAATGTACAAAGATTTGTTAGCCAGTGTTCCTAAAAACAAGCCAGAAGCCTTGTCTTGACATACAGGTGCCATCTCCTTTACCTGGTTCTTGTCGAGCCAGCTGATGACTTCGTTGCACTTCTCCATGATCTTCTGCTTGTCCTCGTCGCTGATCTTGCCGGTAAGCTTCTCATCCTCCACGGTGGACTTCATGTTGAAGGCGTATGACTCCAGAGAGTTCTTGGAGGAGACCTTGTCACGCTGGGAATCATCTTCAGCCTTGTACTTCTCAGCATCCTGCACCATGCGCTCAATGTCCTCCTTGCTGAGGCGACCTGGGGAGGTATGGTGAAATGTTAAGTACCATTTCAAAACACTAGTCAAAATACTTTAGGACAACCAGATGCAAGACCTACCCTTATCGTTGGTGATGGTGATCTTGTTTTCCTTGCCAGTGCTCTTGTCAGCAGCGGACACATTCATGATACCGTTGGCATCAATGTCGAACGTGACCTCAATCTGAGGAACACCACGAGGAGCGGGAGGGATGCCTGTCAGCTCAAACTTGCCCAGAAGGTTGTTGTCCCTCGTCATGGCACGCTCACCTTCGTAGACCTATAAAGAATGCTTTAGTTAGTAAAGTGCACATAGCTTCAGTCGAATGACTTCAATCAGACCAGACTTCGCTCAGACATCCAAGGAAGGGCTGAAAAGCCATCTTTGGTTTTTAAACCTCAGGTGCAAACTGCGAATGTTAGGAGTAGCATCATCACAGCGAAGTATGTTGGTCAAGCACACCAATAAAGACCTCTTACCTGGATGAGCACACCGGGCTGGTTGTCCGAGTAGGTGGTGAAGGTCTGAGTCTGCTTGGTGGGGATGGTGGTGTTACGCTTGATCAGGACAGTCATGACACCTCCAGCGGTCTCAATACCCAGAGACAGAGGAGTAACGTCGAGAAGGAGCAGATCCTGGACATTCTCGGACTTGTCCCCAGAGAGGATGGCAGCCTGCACAGCTGAAGAAAGAGCCAATTGGTTGGAACTTGCGGATGAGCTCAATAAGGTTGAATATATAGCAACATTAAGATCTATTTGTATAACAGTTACACTGTTGACACTTACCAGCACCATAGGCCACAGCTTCATCGGGGTTGATGCTCTTGTTGAGCTCCTTGCCATTGAAGTAGTCCTGCAGCAGCTTCTGGATCTTTGGGATACGAGTGGAACCACCAACCAGGACAATGTCATGGACCTGACCCTTGTCCATCTTGGCGTCACGGAGAGACTTCTCGACTGGGTCCAGGGTGCCACGGAAGAGGTCAGCATTGAGCTCCTCAAAGCGAGCCCTGGTGATGGAGGTGTAGAAGTCGACTCCCTCGTACAGGGAGTCGATCTCGATGCTGGCCTGGGTGCTGGAGGACAGGGTGCGCTTTGCCCTCTCGCAAGCGGTGCGCAGACGACGGACCGCCCTCTTGTTGTCGCTGATGTCCTTCTTGTACTTGCGCTTGAACTCTGCAATGAAGTGGTTCACCATGCGGTTGTCGAAATCTTCCCCACCAAGATGAGTGTCACCAGCGGTGGACTTGACCTCAAAGATACCATCTTCAATGGTCAAGATGGACACGTCGAAGGTACCGCCACCAAGATCGAAGATGAGGACGTTCCTCTCGGCTCCAACCTACAAGAACAAACAAAAACACGATCAGTACAGGATTATAATTTTGGAGCCTTGGGGGGGGGGGGGGGGGGGAAGTCTAAAAATAAGAACCACCATTTGATCCACAATTGAATACCTTCTTGTCCAGGCCATAGGCAATGGCTGCGGCTGTTGGTTCGTTGATGATGCGAAGAACATTGAGGCCAGAGATGGTACCAGCGTCCTTGGTGGCTTGGCGCTGGGAGTCATTGAAGTAGGCAGGCACAGTAACAACTGCATTGTTTACAGTCTGAAGGTTGGGGAGAAAGCAAGCGACTGGTTAACAAATGATATGACCGTAACATTTTTAATTCCCTCATGGAATGAATGAACGCCCATCAGAATCCCTCCCATACCTTTCCGAGGTAGGCTTCTGCAATCTCCTTCATCTTAACCAGCACCATTGAAGAGACCTCTTCTGGATAGAAGGACTTGGTCTCGCCCTTGTATTCAACCTGGACCTTTGGGCGGGTGTTGTCGTTGATGACTTCAAATGGCCAGTGCTTCATGTCCGACTGCACAACTGCGTCATCAAACCTGCGTCCAATCAGTCTCTTGGCATCTGCAAAAGAAAAATATATGCTTAGCTTAACAAGCACTTTGAAAGAAACTTACCTGTTCTCCCTCACCATATTTTCCCCAATTGTACAAAGCACAGAAAACAAATGATTATCTGGACAATGCAGGTTCATGTTAATTTCTTTTAACCTCAGTGAAAAGAAGAATCTCCAAACTACATATGCAATATTAAATACCTATACTAGGACCGTTGTGCAAGTGAACTTACAAATATGGATGATTCTCAATGTTGAATTGAACAAATTAGTCTCTGACCAGTCAAGCAATATAGTTCAGTCTTCCTAGACTGATAAGATTAGTTAGTGAGTCATTGATAACACCCTTTCAAAAGATAAAGGCCAAAAGTGTGCGCACCACCCTCCATGTCAATACATTTGCTGACATTTAAAAATGTCAATTAAGTGGGAACAGAAATACAATTATCTTACCGAAGACTGTGTTTGTTGGGTTCATGGCAACCTGATTCTTGGCAGCATCTCCGATGAGCCTCTCAGAATCGGTGAAGGCCACGTAGCTGGGAGTGGTCCTGTTGCCCTGGTCGTTGGCAATGATCTCCACTTTGCCATGCTGGAACACACCTACACAGGAGTAGGTGGTCCCGAGATCGATCCCGACTGCTGGTCCCTTGGACATTCTGTGAATAACGCCAAAATAACATTTATTAAACTACTATATTCAAACAAATGATTACAATCCACCGAGCGCAGAAAATAGTTGGTTGGCATTAGCCTTGAGACCGCCCTGATAACAAGACTTCAGATATTCCTTTACTACACTGATCAGTCTTGACCTCTAGCTTAGAGTACTTGCCTTGACATACACGTTGATACAGTATAAAGGCAGAAAACGTATCAGACAAAAAAAAACGTGCCTGCGCAACCCCTTGTTTATTAGTTATTGATTCAGGATATCGATGGGGGCGGCTAGAGGTCTGCCCTGATACGAGAAGTGAAAGAATCTCAAGTCACGTGATCAGGACGGCCCCCGGGCTAGGATTGCATGTACTCAAAAAACGCGGTGGTCCAATTTACACATTTAGAAGAATTTTAACAGAAGAGCGATGCAATAAACTGCGGCGACAAAGTCACAGACTAGCGTCGCGGTGAAAACTAATTCGTAACGTTAACACAGTCGACAAAATGGCCATCACTGGTTAGTCAACGGCCATGTATGAGTCACGACCTAACCGCCTTTAAGTGCACAGGAAACGCTGAAATGGTCTGGAAAAACCCATGGTTTCAAATCATTCGCCACCTACAACTTGTCTTATTTAATCAACTGTGCCAATTTGCATAGACCATGGCCAGATCATGCGGTAAATTAACAGTTAAAGCGAGGGTTTCACTGGTTAAAGTGACATTTCCGACGAAGAGTAGATTTTACCGAAATAAATAACGTTGTAACAGTTTCAGTCATTTTGCTGAGTGTACAAATCCAGAGTATTTCACTTTCATACAGTATCCAAATAATTTTTCCACGATGGTTTACGACGTTGTACGCGCCGACCATGTGACTGGAGCCTTGTTCTAGAACATTCTGAAGGAAGTCCCGCTCGACAGCACACATGCGCAATCCTTTAAGGTCAATAACGACGACGCTACATTCAATAAATGCGTCGAGTTTCGTTCCAGTAAACTCGATTATACATCAGATACTGACGATAACCCAAGAAGCGTCGTGTTAAAAACACGATAAGTAGATAACCATGGTTCAACAAAGGCCTAGTCAAGCTATGCTATTAGCATGTGGACGAATTACATGTCATTTTCGGTAGCAGCCAGAAATCGTTCCTTAGATATCTAATCACTTCAAAACAGCAGTAAACGTAATCTTACATAACCGGTGGGTTTTAATAGATTCTTACGTTGTATTTGAGGTTGATGAGATGTTCTTGTTGCGCAATGGAAAGGCCGGCTTGTCCTCGCCTGAAAGAGAAAGACTGTCTTATGCGCGTTAAGGCTTCTATATCAGGCCAAGCAACCAATCAGACGCCGATTCTTCAGCTGTTCTCGAACAATCCACCAATAGCAAACCGGATGGACCATGTTCCTCCGATTTCATTATCTTTTCATGGTGGTTTCGTAATGCCATTGCAGTGGCAGATAATGATCTTGGAAATCATCTACCTAGGGATTTGCCGGAAATATGATACAATTAGTGTCAGTATAAAAACGTGGACTACATCTTATGTAATCTAGTCAAAATGTGTGTGTACACACACACACACACACACACACACACACACACACACACACACACACACACACAAAGACGTTTTCGTATCTCACTAGAATTGCAAATTAAGGCTGTAAAGGGCTGGGTATATACATATGTATGGTGAAATATATAAATAAATAAGATATATGAAATATGAACAGTAGAACAGTGGTGATGAATACGTTAAAATATGTACACAGTAGAAGACTATGAACATTATATAACACTAGGTGAGATATTTACAGTATGGAAAGTAGTAGTGCAAATATTCAGTGGCGGGAGTAGGTTGTTGGCGGTCCAGGGTGGAGGGGAGAAAAGTTCAGTCACTGGAGGAGGGAGGTGTGGGGGGCGGGGGCGATCACGGTGGTGCAGAGGCAGCAGAGTGACAGCCAAGAAGAAAAAGCTGTTCCTGTACCGGCTACTCCGAGAACGGCGAGTCCTGCTGCAGCGCCTACCAGAGGGGAGGCGTTCAAATAGTCTGGGGCTTGGACGGGAGGTTTCCCTGACGATAATGCACGTCCACAGCAGAGCAGACCTCGCATGCACAGGAAAGACTCAATTTTGAGAGTGAGCGGTATTGGGCAGTGCAAGAGCCATATTTAGTCAATGTCTAATTTGCATATTTTGAGTTATTGTTTTGTAGTAAATATTAATATTATTATTAATATTGCATATAAGCATGGATCCATAAGCTTCCGTAGATTCGTGACGTCAAAAGTAGTGATATCATGCGCGGGAAAATTGAGCTAGAAGCCCACGTAGAAACAGTTTTTTAACCCAAATTTATATTTTGACTCTTATTTCGATTTCATGCCTTTGTTTGTATTGTATTGTTTACGAGTTTGGACTCCCCACTTTGGAGGGGATGATGGTGTTGCTGAGCTGGCATTCTCATGTAGAGCATATGGGGTCTAGGTGGGAGAGGGTGGAGTGTGTGGAGATTGCGTCCTCCATATTCCTGTTATATGTATGTTTATGTAGGGATATATATATATATATATATTCATGTAAACATATTATAATATATATTATATAATATATATACAATATTAATTTATTAATTTTCTATTATCGCCTATAGTATATATAATAAGTAGCAAAAAATATAGCAAGATAAAAATGAAAGCACACTGATGAACTGAATTCATTTCAGAAAAAGGAGTAAAACATTAACAAATATTTTATTCACATGTGAACATACATTGACCAAAAATATATAGGCCTAATGTACAAATCTGTCAGCTTATCAATACACATTTGAGTAAAAAAAACATGAAGCAATCATAAAAACAATAACATTGAAAAAAGTATTTAAAATGGAAACAATGAAGTGATAAACTATAGCTCTGTCTCCTTAACAGGGGCTGGAGCATCATCATGTGGGCTAAAATGACTTGGAGAAGCCTCCACTGGTTGGGGATTAACTTCGGTTGGCATTGCAACGGGGGTTGTTACAATGGACACTCCCGTGGGCTCCTCAGTTACATACTTTGTGAAGGCAATATTGAAAATCCCTGAAAAAAAACACAGGAGTTCTGTTAGAGCAAATGTAAGGGGCTGCTTTTTAACTCATTCATGTCTGATTCAAATTTTATTTTGGTAAAGTCGTTGCAATACCTCGGCACTTTTGACCCATCCACCATCTCTCCTCGTCACTTGATTTTGATTTGTTGCTCTCAATTGACTGATCCGAGTCTTCGTTTTCTGATCAAAAACAATCAACAATGAAAACTCCAAAGGCATTTTCTTTAATACAAACTTTACATCATACAAACCATCAGGATGTTTGCCTTAGATGTTGTGTCAGTGTTTGCCTCAGTGCTGATAGTAATCTTTTGTGAATACATTTGGTGATTTTGAATGAAAGGCCGCTATGTTCTAGGAATGGAGGGTATACATAGATGGTATTAGCCCAATGCTTACCTCGCTTCCAGTGAATGTGAGCTCTTCTGAGTTTGATGCCCACAAAGAGGACCACCACGGAAAGAGCAACTATCAGGCATGTGACCAGGAATATGAGCAATGATCCATTCATTTTTTCTCCACTTCTTTTTTCCATCTCTTCCAAGTTACCTGGCAACATGTCAAAACACATTTTTGCTGAGTTTGGGCCAGAACATGTTATCATTGGTATTGTCGACTTGCTAGTGCATGTTTGAAGGATTGGCTGGAATAGTGATGCGTTGTATGTATGACAATTTGATGTAAGCACACTTGCTTTTGGTTCTGTTGACCTCCTTACTATTATGGGATGTGTCTACAGTAACGTTCTTATCTGTTGTCTCGGTGACAGGTACATGTGCAACATCTATGAGAAATCCAAAAGAAAGGTGTTACAACCATAGATTGTAAGAAGGTAAAAACAGCCTATGTAATGTGTGTGTGGGGACTTTTATTGAGATACTGTTTAAATGCCCCAGGTTTTCTGACAAGCTTGTTTCAAGAGTATGTTCAAAAAACTTTATGATTCCAGTTCAGATGTGTGGCAGGAAACCCAAGTGTAAGCAACCAAACCTAGTTCATAAGCCGCAGTGTGAGCCGCTGTTCACATCGTTTTCGTTTTTTACATCTTGGGTTTTAGCTTTTATGGGTTTTTTTTATACATAACTAAACTACATACGGTTAATGCTATGATTTACTTACTAATGTCATTATTGTGTGTCTTGTGATATAATTGATAATGTAATAACACAAACTTAATCAATTTGACTCACCTGTGCTGGGAGTCAATCCAGTTGACACCACTGTCTCTGGAATTGTTCCTCTCCAGGAGTCTGTCGGCTCTTGGGATTGGTCTACAATAGAAAGAAAATCCCCTTAAATTCCAAGATCAATGAATCACAACATGAAGCATTTACTCAAAGTTAAGCTGATCAACATTCCAAAGGATGTGTAATAAAGCAACTTCTACCAGTGTGTGCTGAAAGGATAACAAAGTAAGAATGTAACTCTTTTTCAGTACATGTACATTCTTATATTTCAATGGTGTGCCTGAAGGTGGGGTTTCTTCCTCTAATTGTAATCTTTAAGCACAATGACTCACTCATAGACACAGTGTTGCTAGCAGTGGCCTCAAGAGTTGTGGCCTCGGGTGAAGCCGTGATCAGGTTGATGGCTTTCGTTGTGACTTCGGTGCTCTGGTCCTTTTCAGGCCAAGTTGTCATACTCCGCAAGTCTGTTGATCCTTGAGGTTCTGTAGGTGACCAGGTCGTTGTTTTTGGAGGATTTTTTGGGGCTGGGATAGAAAGGTGTTCTGATTATTCATCAAAAATGTAGATTTAATGTTCTAAAGCAGCATAGTGATCACAGTCATTTTATTATTTATAATCTATATTTATATTATGATATTTTCACTATTACTATTTATTTATTATCTTTTAAATGGTGTTCATTTCACACCACGTGAGGAATTTGGACTAGGATTTGAAATTCCAACACGAATAAAGAGGAAATGAAAACGAGTTTGACATTTCGCTGAGCGAAACTGAGCAAATTTCTTATGAAGTCAAAACGAACCATGTGATCCCAGAGCAACAACATTTAAAGCTCAAGTAAGAAGTAAGTGAGAGGGGGATATTGTTTACACCATGAAGTTTTGGGGAAAGCCAGTTTGCAAATGCGATGGGGACTTTCATTACTTCATTATTTATATTATCAAAGACATTATACATTTTTTAATCAAATTGTCTAATGTAAAAAAGCTGTTTCAAGGTAAATAAAAGATGTTTACTCACAAGTTGGTCTGACTTTGACACAGTTCTCCAGAGGTGCAGTCTTTAGATGCTGGTGCTGCACAATGCAACACAACCTGCCTCTCTTGAGAGCCTGGAAACTCAACATGCTCTCAGAGTTGTATTTCCCTGTATGGTTTTCATATGTGTAGTGTGGCTGTGCTGTGATACGGAGAGCATGGGAGGGATAAAATAAATTAGAATTAATATACAAAGGCTCACAAGTCTTATTACTACACTTGTTTCTTAAAGCTCATAAAGTGTTGATATAATCAACCATACCCTTCACAATATTGACCACAGAATTTTCCCAAACTTACCATCAATTTTGATCACATCATCCATTTGCCAGGAGATTTGCGGAGGACGAGGGTTTGCCGCCGCGCTGCATTTAACTCTTGTCCTGTTGATCTTAAAAATCTGCACTTGACCTTCAAGAGCATAAATTAAAAAAATAGAAAATAAATAAATGAGATGTATGTGTTTAGTTTCATGGGCCTTGTTTGCCTTTGGATTAAATGGAGGAAAACAAAATTGTCCTTGATTATCCTAGATTATACCTCATTACTGTATACAATTGCTACTCATTTATAGTTATATTTGTTAGTTATTTTTTATACAAATAGCTTTAGAATGTTATGTGACATTTTGTAACCTACAAATAAATCATACAATTAAATGTACCAACATTATAATCCCAACAAAAGATCATTTGCTTGTTGCAATGACTCACCGAGCACTGTCACGCTAAAAACCTTCTCTGTGACCTCATTGCCGTACTGACTGCATTTGTAGTCGCCGCCGTCTTTGAAGGTGACATGAGACACGCTGATTTCGAACATTGTGCTGGACAGCTTTTCTATGCTGAAGCGCCTGTCCTTTATACCTAAACCTCAATAAAAAAACAGCAAAATAAGCAAATACTTTAAAACACATCAAATCTATCGACATGAATAAACTCCCTCTTTCTTTATCAATCCCTCCCAATAAATATAAATATTGCTTTACCATACCTTTGTTGTGATTATAGAACATGATGCCATGGGGGTTCTGCCACTCTGCACTGCTGGCGTTGACAAGGGGACAGCTCAGGGTCAACGTGCTGCCCTTCATCAAGGTCACGCTCTGCCACGCGGCCAGACACGCTGGACAGGAAAGAAAACAACACTCACTCGTTACACCAGCTCACAGTTGCATGCGTGCCGTGGGCGGATGCATTCATTCATGTACACCCAGTGTCCGATGCATGAGGATCGGACAAAAACACTCCCTTGGTCTTGAGCGGTGTAACTGTATATGTGATTGATTCAAGATGTTAACATGTGTGGGAAATGATGGGGTGGGGGGGGGGTTGTCTCCTGTGTGGGCCAGATCTGTGGGTGTGAGTCCGAGTGTGAGTGTGAGGGGGGTAGGTAGGTTCAGTGCTGGGAAATGAATCATCAATATGTGGGTTGGTAAAAACCCACTGAGAAGGCACAGAAGTTAGAACCTTCCTTGACCTGGCACAACCTTTAAGGAATGGAATCATAAGACACCCCTCCCACACTCACACACACGCACACATACATGCAAATGTATTGATTTTGACGCGTAGGACATACAAATACGTAAATACGTAGGACGTATTTACACCTCTCTGGGGGTAGTTCAGGAAACTGGGGTAAGCAAAAGTTTCCTTTTTGGGTGCAGATGAATGTGAAGAGCCCTGTGCGACGAGACAAGTACTTAAATTGAACTACCCATATTTCTCTGACAGGAAGCCATGTGGTCAGGGGTAAAAGAGAAAGCAAGAAAAGGTGGGCCGATACTTTTTGTCACTGTACTACTGCACTGTACTGTGCTACTGATATTCTTTCCGATGGTGTACCAATGACATTGTGTTTGGAAAACACAAACGTGTGTGTGTGTGTGTGTGTGTGTGTGTGTGTGTGTGTGTGTGTGTGTGTGTGTGTGTGTGTGTGTGTGTGTGTGTGTGTGTGTGTGCGTGGATCACAAGGATATTTACTGAAATATCACTGTACTAACCCGTTCCACGTCTGACCGTATCCCGTATAGCATCTCTGAATGCTGAAGACATTATTTACATTTGTTGTAGATTTGTAGTTGCACAAAGGTTTTCTGGGTCTACTCTAAAGCATAAATCATTTCAAGTGTTTCACATTTGCACCATTGCAGAGGCACAAATCCATTACTTTTTATATTGTGAATATATAAGAAGCATAGTGAATATATAAGAAGACTTGTTAGTTTATTTATCTTTTTGTTTTGTTTGTTTTTGTAGCAGTACCCTATAGGTCTGCTGATTTTATGAACTTTTACTAAGCGTCAATGATGTTATTGTAAAACATTTCCGTTATTGGAAAACATTGTTAGGCATATTTTTTTCCCCATAACCATATGGCATTAAAAATACGAAAGTATTGTTAAAATTGAAAATTGTTGTTTTCAAGGGTTATTTCCCAAATAGTTTCATAAACAAAATGACAATCCTGTCACATGAAATGACACATTTCTGATATCATTCAAACAATAACTCAATAGCATCTTAATACACATATAAACACAGCAATGTCTCAAACTAAAAACAACATAAATACATTCTGATGGGTCAAGACGTCCTAAAGGTACTCACAGTCTGTGAATAACATCAGGAAGGTAAGCTGGAGGGTGGTTGTCGCCATGGTTGTAACACTTGACAATGCCTGTCTGCCTTCTGAACCACTTCCTCTCTGACTTCAGCTCTTTGTACACCGTGGCGAAAGGGGGCCTTCCGTGACATCACTGCATTATTGGTTTCGTCTGGTTTCCACAGCATCGTCTTGAGATAATCTCACATGATAGTTTTTTATAAAGTAAAACCCCACCGTTGGTCTGATGCTACCAACAAGCAAAACTCAAACACAAGCGATGTCCTGAATATGATGAAACTACTGGACTTAAGAGTTCACACAACACCACACTGGACACTCATTGTCTTTATTTTTTCTGAATATTTTTTGTAGTTCTCGCCCATATTATTATTTTAAAATATATTTAAAATTCTACAATTACTGTCATGTACTGCTGTGACATTTCCCACCTGGGATTAATAAAGAACATCTTATATAGTCATTTACAACTAGTGGCCAGGTTTTGTTCATTGGTCTCCAACTGCAATAAAGCCTAGACATTCTTATTCTTCATGTCAGGATAAGATATTCAATTTGTGATCGAATGATGTTGTTCCTAATTATTGGTTGTTTCTAATTCAATAAAACATGATAGCCACAACCGTTTACAACAAATGTGAAATCATACGGCCAGAATAAGGTCACTCTTATACATTAAGGACCGTTGTTGGGAGCAAACATAAAAAAGATGTCCAGAGCCCCGTCCGTGTCCATCCCCTCACCTCTGTTTCTATAATAATATATCTTATTTATCACACAATTATTATATAATTCCCTTATAATTCCTTCCTTATAATGCCCTGAAACTGTCCTGCTATTTCTGTCTCTAATCTCTGCGTGACCTCTCTTTATTCTTTATTTAGGGAATACCATGTGTTGCACCTTCGAACCAATCACAACATGACGAGTTAGAGCGACGGCAAAAACTGACCCAGAGATAGGAAAAGCGAAAGGGCGTCAACTCATGGCAAAGGGCATGCCATATGCAAATCTGACTGTAGGCCAGTTTCACCCTGTTGGAATATTCTCGAAGACCTTTTTTTTTTTCTACTGCAACCCGATTGGCTCAAAGACATCCGGAAGGTTCTGACTCGCCGGCATTTTACTGTGCTCATTCAGTCTGCAGCAGAAAGAGTGAGCATCACCAGACAAACCTTCTTTCAGGTAGGAAAAAAGGACATTTAAATTTACAATTGTTATCTTCAACGTCAATGTTATTAGAAATCTAACTCTATATAGAAGATACATTAAATTACACTACGATTATCTCAATTCTAAGAATGGTTTAACCTATATTACTACGTTATTAACGAAATACCGTCAACAAAATTATAGTTTGGGAAGTAGATAATAATGGAAAAAATCGACCCTTGAAATCAGATACGGTATTTTATATAGAGCGGTTAAGACGCAACTTTGCGCATAGATGCGGGAGATGAGCCAGCAGCATAGGCTGTGCTGCAGCAGCGGAACTTCGCCCTTCAGACTGACAGCTGGGCGGAGCTCCCGATGCCCCCAGATGGCCGGGGATCATCTTTGATAATTCGCTTAAGGGAACTGCGTGATGTTGCAAATAACTACTGTTACCAAGGACTACTTTGGCCGAAGCGCCATTTTTAAATCGTTGAAATTGACGTTGGTAATGACCCCCATATCCATTCTGGCTTATACAATCAACACATTTCCTTTATAGATTGCTTAATTGCACGGGGCCTGTAAATCATTTTCTCTCACCTAAAAACTACATTCGCATCTATAATTCGGCAGTGCCAAGTAGTTTTCCTATGGTTATTTCAGCCGGTTATTTGCGGCAGCGTTTCATAGGTTTTGTCCATCGCAGCCAAATCTTTGTTGCAGCAACAGCTTTAACGAATACTACGTAAACACGGATTCAAAGGATGATGTAGGCCTCTATGAGTAAGAACCAATAGTTGTATTTTAAAAAGGACTGTTGCTCCATTCGAAACTAAAATTAATTAATTGTATTTTAGAAAAGCCATGTCTAAGGGAACGGCAGTCGGGATCGATCTCGGGACCACCTACTCCTGTGTAGGTGTGTTCCAGCATGGCAAAGTGGAGATCATTGCCAACGACCAGGGCAACAGGACCACTCCCAGCTACGTGGCCTTCACCGATTCTGAGAGGCTCATCGGAGATGCTGCCAAGAATCAGGTTGCCATGAACCCAACAAACACAGTCTTCGGTAAGGCTCAAGCTGATCGTAAAGGATATGCGGCATGAATCATTGATGCACTTTGTACACCGCAGTACCAGGTTTCTGGCCCGGATCGCCGATGAATGATTGATTTTCGGTTACTTAACATCACCATGTGATATGCATTATCAAATGTTGCGATCCAGCCAACTAATCCAACTAATTTGTTTCTATCTTTGGACAATCTAGACGCCAAGCGGTTGATCGGGAGGCGATTTGAGGACACTGTGGTGCAGTCTGATATGAAACACTGGCCATTCAATGTCATCAGCGACAGTGGACGCCCAAAAGTAGAGGTGGATTACAAGGGGGAGACCAAAAGCTTTTACCCTGAGGAAATTTCATCCATGGTGTTAGTGAAAATGAAGGAGATCGCTGAGGCTTATCTTGGAAAGGTACATACAAATAAAAGCTGTTTATAGATGAAGAATAATATAAAAGTCACTATTATAACACGGTTCCTTTTCTTTCTTATAGACTGTGTCCAATGCTGTCGTCACAGTACCCGCGTACTTCAATGACTCTCAGCGTCAGGCAACCAAAGACGCTGGAACCATCTCTGGTCTAAACGTACTGCGAATCATTAATGAGCCCACTGCAGCTGCTATTGCATATGGTCTGGACAAGAAGGTCAGCCTCAATATCAGTCTTATATAACCATCTGTCCCACTTTCTGTACAGGACAAGGCTAGTGTGACTTTTTTTCATAATTATCATCCCCCAATGAAATGACCAAGAGCATTGGACAAAACGGGGTTATAGCCTGGATGGCAAAATGCTAATTACAACTTTTTTGTACAACTTTCTTTTAGTTGCAGAAAGATGTTGAATAATGCCAGCCTTATACCTTGGACACCAGTAAAATGAAATTACCTCCTGTGTTAGGTTGGGTCCGAGAGAAACGTCCTCATCTTCGATCTTGGTGGCGGTACCTTCGACGTGTCCATCTTGACCATTGAAGATGGTATCTTTGAGGTCAAGTCCACCGCTGGTGACACTCATCTTGGCGGGGAAGATTTCGACAACCGCATGGTGAACCACTTCATTGCAGAGTTCAAGCGCAAGTACAAGAAGGACATCAGCGACAACAAGAGGGCGGTCCGTCGTCTGCGCACCGCTTGCGAGAGGGCAAAGCGCACCCTGTCCTCCAGCACCCAGGCCAGCATCGAGATCGACTCCCTGTACGAGGGAGTCGACTTCTACACCTCCATCACCAGGGCTCGCTTTGAGGAGCTCAATGCTGACCTCTTCCGTGGCACCCTGGACCCAGTCGAGAAGTCTCTCCGTGACGCCAAGATGGACAAGGCTCAGGTCCATGACATTGTCCTGGTCGGTGGTTCCACTCGTATCCCAAAGATCCAGAAGCTGCTGCAGGACTTTTTTAATGGCAAGGAGCTCAACAAGAGCATCAACCCCGATGAAGCTGTGGCCTATGGCGCTGGTGAGTGTCAACAGTAACTGTTAAATAAATAGATCTTAATGTTGCTATGTACTCAACCTTATTGGGCTCATCCACAAGTTCCAACCAGTTGGCTCTTTCTTCAGCTGTGCAGGCTGCCATCCTCTCTGGGGACAAGTCCGAGAATGTCCAGGATCTGCTCCTTCTCGACGTTACTCCTCTGTCTCTGGGTATTGAGACCGCTGGAGGTGTCATGACTGTCCTGATCAAGCGTAACACCACCATCCCCACCAAGCAGACTCAGACCTTCACCACCTACTCGGACAACCAGCCCGGTGTGCTCATCCAGGTAAGAGGTCTTCATTGGTGTGCTTGACCAACATACTTCGCTGTGATGAAGTTTACTCCTAACATTCGCAGTTTGCACCTGAGGTGGCTTTACAGCCCTTCCTTGGATGTCTAAGCGATGTATTGTGGATTGCTTATTTCTATTGAAAGTATCTGCGTTACTAATGATCAATGCACCTTACAGGTCTATGAAGGTGAGCGTGCCATGACCAAGGACAACAACCTTCTGGGCAAGTTTGAGCTGACGGGCATCCCTCCCGCTCCTCGTGGTGTTCCTCAGATTGAGGTCACGTTCGACATTGATGCCAACGGCATCCTCAATGTCTCGGCCGTCGACAAGAGCACTGGCAAGGAAAACAAGATCACCATCACCAACGACAAGGGTAAGCCACAGAGAAAACCTGCAGGCGAATAATCTTCAGCACGCCTCGGCCATTGCACGCTAACCATATCTGACTTGTCATAGGTCGCCTCAGCAAGGAGGACATTGAGCGCATGGTGCAGGAGGCTGAGAAATACAAGAACGAAGATGATGTCCAGCGTGACAAGGTCTCCTCCAAGAACTCTCTGGAGTCGTATGCCTTCAACATGAAGTCCACCGTGGAGGATGAGAAGCTTACCGGCAAGATCAGCGACGAGGACAAGCAGAAGATCATGGACAAATGTAATGAAATCATTGGCTGGCTTGACAAGAACCAGGTAAGAATGCATTGGGCTGAATTTGTTGAACTGTTGACACTCAATTTAATTTTGAATATGGTTCAACTCTAATGGTTTAAAGGTTTCAGGTTTGCTTGTTAAAGAGAGCTGTGTAAACACATACCTTTACAGTTGCTGGCCTATAATAAAAAACTGAACCTCCTGGGAAAAACTTGTATAGTGACAAGCATATAAACGCTGCCACAGTATAATGTTAATGAATGAACAAAGTCAAATTTTCCCAAAACCATTTGCTGTCTCTAATAACTTTATATGTTAAAAGTTTTTATATTGAATACATTGAGCCTACAAAGAGTAGTGGGAAATACTTAAAAAAATAATGTAGTTTAACTTCAAACTGTTTAACATTTTGTTTACAACACGTGCAGCCGATGTTCCGAGAACTGTTCCTTTAACAGAAATAAAAAACACTGCTTAAAAGGTGCTCTATATTTCAGACGGCCGAGAAGGAAGAGTATGAGCACCAGCAACAGGAGCTGGAGAAGGTCTGCAACCCCATCATCACCAAGCTGTACCAGAGTGCTGGGGGTATGCCCGGGGGCATGCCCGGTGGCATGCCCGGTGGGATGCCCGGTGGAATGCCAGGAGGCTTCCCAGGTGCTGGTGGCGCCCCCTCTGGTGGTGGATCCTCTGGCCCGACTATTGAGGAAGTCGATTAAATACAGCGTCTGTACCTAACTTTGCTTCCCTAAGGCAGTGGTTCCCAGTGTCGCCCGTCCCTCCCCCCATTTCACGTATGATGGTAAACACATGAAATGACTTTCCTACCCCCTAGGAGTTTGTGATGCAGAAGAAAAACAAGATCCTTTCCAAAAAATGTTTACAAAGTGAGGTAATGAACCACAGTATGCTGCTATTCTACTGTATATGTTGGATGGAATATTTATTTATTTATTTATGTATTTATATATATTTACAACTCTTGATTTTAGAAATCAAAAAGGCTGCGCAAGCTCAAGGTCACACAGAGGTTCGACCCTTTCCCTCGCCCCCAGATTGGGAACCACTGCCCTCAAGTAACCAAAGCATGAACCCAACCGCCCCTAACCCTGTCTGCAAGCCAAGGCTGGTAACTGGCTGTTCATGAGGAACTGGATATAGTTTGTATGTTTGAATATCTCATGATGGAACTGTTTCCTGTATAGTTTGAGTGCTGATGAGTAAATGCATTACTGTAACACAAGTACTGTGTGTTGGATGCTAATTATTTTTGAATATTTAAGATTTGGTGTTCATTTGATTGATACCGGACATGGGTTGGCTAAACCAGTGAAGCAATACAATTAAACGAAATACATTTGAAGAAAACACCCCTATTGCTTTTGGTCTGTCTTGTTTTGTTTATTCTGTGTGTTTTATGCAACTAGATGGCTCCCACTGTAGCTATTTAATACACAAGACACATTGGTGTGTAACCAAGTGGATTCCTTGAGCCTAGGGCAGAAGAATAACAAATTAGGGCTTTCCTATTTTATGGACAAATTACGCAAATGTGCTAATCTTCATATTAGGTTGCTGCTCTTTTTGCTTTCCCTTGCCGCATTGCCTGCAAGCTCAAGTATTTCAGCAGTGAGCTTTTCCACTATAGTTCCTGCATAGTTTCAAGTCTGACTGGAACTTTGAACCCCACGCTTGAATAATGAGACTTGAATTTTCCTTCTCGTTTCCGCCCCTACCTGACATACTTGATTTGGGGTGTAAAATTTGGGGTGTACTTGGGGTGTAAAATATTGAAATGGAGTGCCCACCTCTGTGATATATAATAAGGCTTTGCTTGGACATGTATGTGGACCTAATGAGAGAGAGAAATGAAAAGCTTGTCTGATTGGCCAAACGAAAAATTATGCAAGACTGTATTGTCAACAATTACAAAAGGATAACTTACATGGAGAGGCCTAACAACCTATTGAAATCGGAAGATCAGCTAGAGACCGTTCTAGACTTTTAGGAACACGCCACCTGAATGGACCTGGGTCTATAGACTGAAAACTTGGAAATACGCGTTCGCCTACATACTTTAAAGCTGTGTGCAAATGCTGACCCCTGTTGGTAAAAATCAGAAACTACCCAACACATTTTTTCTTTTGGTGTGGGAGGAAATCGGAGAAACCGGTGTCGTGCCAGAAGTTGATTTTTGCCAGAAACTGATTTCCGGTCCGCTGATTTTTACATTGTAATGGCCCTTTACACATTATTCAAGCACTGGTTGACATCAAATCTTGTCAGTATTACTTTGCTGAGTGATATCAAGCCATTTTGAGGCAGAAACACAACTTTAACAGACCGTGCGCGCTCCCGCGGACCGGAAATCAGTTTCTGGCAAAAATCAACTTCTGGCACGACACCGGCAAAGGGCAGGTGCTCCGGCAACTAAAGTCACGCCCTCTAAACTGACCCTACCCAGAGTGATAGAGATAACAGAAAATGGCTTTTTGCTCAATTGCTTCCATGGTATGAGACCCAAACACCTCAAACCAATGCAGAACTGTTCTACTAGATGGTACTAATGAGACACATCCAGTAATATAATTTGTTGCACCTACACCTACCTATTTTATTTTTTAAAGAATTCCATGGGATGGGATTGTTAAAAAAATCAAATAAAATTGTTGGTGCAAAAAATCACATTATCCTTGGGTATGTCTAATGAGTACCACCTAGTAGAACAGTTCTGCATTGGTTTGGCTGCCAAGCCACGACCGAACCGGCTTGGCAGCTTAAAAAGGCCTTCTGACCCTACCTACAGAGACGCCAACCTCGACCTCGACGTCATTATGGGGAGGGGTCGCGTGAACATCAGGTAAAAGGGGACCTTTAAATGCACTTTTGGGGGCACTTTCGTTACCGGACTTGCTCTGTGTGTTTGCGTGCTTGCATAGATATTTATTTCTGGATGTCTTTCTAATCGTCCTAATCTAATCTAATCGTTTTTTTCTTTTTACCAATTTGGAGCAATTCTCACCACCGCCAAGTACATTGTATTGTATTGATCTCTACAACTAAACGGTTCGCATCAGTTGAGCTATGTTTGCTTAGCAGCTGACATTTATTTTCGAGGAACACACCCCCACTGATGGACGCAACGATAGAAGTTATTCAAAAAACAAATATTAAAAAGTTATTCAAAAAAACATTGTTGACTATTTGCTAAAAGTTCTCACACACACACACACACACACACACACACACACACACAGTGTCAATAACATTTCTTAAACAAGCATAAATGAAAGAAAATGCATACCCTTATTTTTCGAGTAGAATTTCACTGAGAGTCATCTCAAGTGTTGTGGCATAGCTCAAATTAAAATGTATAGAAGTTCAACATGAGGGTTGATGGAGCCAGGAATGATTTCATTGTTTTTGTGCTACTGCAATTTGTAATGTTATGTTACTGTGGGATTTAGAGCTCACGTTGATATGGGCGGTGACACTCAATTACTATTAAGCACCTGTTCACCTGCATGGAGGAAGAGAGGGTGAAGGGGTCGCCATACTTTTTGTTGACCGAAACACTCTTTTGATCGCTGTGATTACTTTGATTATGCTTTGTGGATGTTCTAAGAAGTTGATACTTTTTCAGTAATAAAAGTTAAATAATCTTTAAATAAACAAACTATATGTGGTTGAACCTTTGATTTGTGCACAAAGTGTGCTCTGTTAATATAGCCACGTTGTCTCCTGATTAATGATTTTGCACTTCTGAGACTTTATTCTCTACTTCTAACCCTGTGTCTCTACACTGTCAGAATGTGTCATGTGTTTGTAAGTCTGTTTCTCTGTTACTGCTACTTAATAAAGCTGTTAAAGAATTTTTTAAAAGACGTTGAAGTAACTTTTATTACTGAAAAAGTATCAAATTCTGTCTGAAGCCTCCTCTTAGGTTGCAAAGCACGCCACTCAACCATTCTCTTGTTGTTTGGCATGCTAAGCTCCTTTTTCCTCAATGGCAAACTAATCTGGTCGTGACCATTCACTTGTTTTGCTTGAGTTTGTGACTTACTCTATGAAGTTTGTTTCATGTAGTCGCTACAATGGTAATGTTTTTAGAAGTACAAGTAGGACATGAATGACATCCCACAGATTATGTTACAGCACACAATATGAGATTGGTTTTAAATACCACATTTTTACCCGTATTAATATTGTACTGCCTGCAGCTGCAGTAAACCAAATAGGGATGCAGGATATAAAAACAACTGAAACCTAATTAGTATTTTGTGGCACAAGGCTGTCTTTGACCCAAGAGTGAATTCAATTTGAGTCATGAAAAAATAAAATAAAAAGACAGCTCTAGCTCAGCACTATTTTATAGTGTTTTTATAGTCATGGAGCTTTTCTTTATAGAAATACTCCAGTCTGAAATGGATTTTATAAATTAAAGCGAATGAGATAACACCATTACTTGCTTTAAAAAAAACACCCACCACCCACCTCCATCAGCCAATAACTGAGCTGATGGAGGTGACGCAGACCCAGGGTTCGGGTGTCTCCGAGCGGGGTGAGGAAACGGGGGGTGTCATGTGGCAGGGTGTGTCACCTCCTGCACCCCCCTCCCATCTCCCAGTCTGAGGTGTTGGGGAGAGAGACCTAATTTCTCCACACAAAGAGTGGAAGCCCCCTGGCTATTAAGACACGGGTATGGTGTAAAGTGAGGCAGGATGACGAAGACAACCCTGGCTCACGCGGCGGTTAGGTTCTAACAACCATTTGTTTGGATGCTCGGGCATAAAGGAGTCTGAGACAACGGGGCAGGGGGTCTTACATCTGTGTCCCTGTGAAGAAAAACAAGTCATGTAACTTCTGAGATTAGGTGTGTTCGATGTTGTAGGAATGGCCAGTCGCAGACCAGTTATCATGTTTATGCCTTTGATACTGCTCATACAATTATTCCATTTTCAATCTGATGTATTGGGACCACATGTATTTTTTTTAAATGTAAGGCACAGATCTCCATAACCTTTCAATATTCAAATACTATCTAAAGATGAATGAATATCAAAATAAAGGGAAACAATGGCCTTAATTCTAACCCTAAATGTTGACTGCCCCTGAAACGTAGTAGCCCTGTTGTTTAAGATGCAACTTGACATACCCCAAGACCCTATGCGTAAGACCCTATGCGACTGAAATTCACAGATTCAAAAGTTTCAATGGCACTCCAGCATTGTTCTAAAAGTTCTTTCAGATGACGTCTTTCCTGGATGCATACAATCTCTCTCTCTCTCTCTCTCTCTCTCTCTCTCTCTCTCTCTCTCTCTCTCTCTCTCTCTCTCTCTCTCTCTCTCTCTCTCTCTCTCTCTCTCTCTCTCTCTCTCTCTCTCTCTCTCTCTCTCTCTCTCTCTCTCTCTCTCTCTCACCTATGGTCTTTCTCTCCCCCTCCCTTCCTCCCCCATCTCTCTCGCCACTTCCAGTGAACACAATCAAAGCACCTGTGAAGAGGGAGGCCAGTATAAGTAGCCGGCACCCTGCAGGGCGTCAGCAGGAGCACAGTGGGACCCAGGCTGGACGGGAGAATCCCATGTGAGGATAAAACGCCTGGCGCAAGGTAAAGGCATTCCCTGTCTTATACGAGCGTAAGCAGAATAATCATATAATCATCATCATCAGTGAGTCGTGAAAACAGATTACTGCTACTTTTCTAACGATTTCTAAATATAATTAATAATATATATGAAATAACCAAATTAGGTTAAGGAGCCTGTTTACTTCCATAAATACATTACGGGTGATTGTTGAGAATTATATTTTACTGAATACCGACAAAAACTAAAACTTTGGGGGGGGGGGGGGGGGGGGGGGAAGGGGTGTTAAATATGAATCAATGGTCATCGAGTTGGAAATGATTACTGTTGTGGAATGGAATAATTGTATCATTTGATTGCAGATAATTGTCCATAAAATGTTAAAACTGGGAGTTCATTGCAATTATTTGTTGTGTTATCAACACCTTGCTCCAGCGATGTTTTCACTTGACTTAAATTCTCGGTGCTTGTGATGATTCGAACAGAAGCCTTCACATATTTTTTATTAGGATCAATATTAGACATGAAACACATATTGTTGGCCTATTTTCAAAACATTGTGATAGATATGTCGGATAATCTCTTGGGAAGACAAGCTAGACATGATGATATGGGGTTTAATCCCTCTGCCTTCATCCATAGTGTGAGGACAATGCGGCTTACCCTGCTCCTGTATCAGGTTGCCATGCTAGTCGTCGCGAACGCACAGCAGGACTGCTTCTCGCACCCCACGTTCAGAGAGCCAAGTGAGTGTTTGTAGAGAGTAACGCATGCCGGCCCACCATTCTCTTATCATGTACCATGATCGATACCATGATTCACTTTAGGCTATCCTCTCTACACACGCCTGTTTTTATACAATCCGTTCCGAGTCAGAATTATATTAGACCTTTCACAAATAATGTCTCAATTATTTGGAGATAATCTGAAACTGACCATCTCAGCCCAATGAATCCAATAAACATCGGGAGTACCAGATGTGCTTAACGTATACATGCAGTCTAACTTCAATGGAGCCCATCTCCTGCCTCCCCAGATAATGCGGACATCGAAGTGTCATGTGGTACGCAGCAGATGGCCATGAAGATGCTGCTGTGTCCCGTCTACTTCTGTGGATACAACGAGTCTCTGCTGTCCCTCAACGGGGAGCACGACAAAGAGCACTGCAAGGGCGTCGCCGACTGGACCGCCGACCCCCCCGTGCTCAGGTTCAACTTCTCCATCACCGAGGAGGAGATCACAGTGTGCTCAAACAAGCTGACGGTACGGTGAACCATCCAGGCTTTCTGACCTTCACCGCACGGAGAACGAACACACACACTGGTGGTACTGTGAACCATCTAGGCTTTCTTACCTTTACCGCATGGAGAACACACACACACACACACACACACACACACACACACACACACACACACACACACACACACACACACACACGGTACTGTGAACCATCTAGGCTTTCTTACTTTTACCGCATGGAGAACACACACACACACACACACACAGGTGTCAATAACATTTCTTAAACAAGTATAAATGAAAGAAAAGGCGTATGCTTATTTTTCGAGTAGAATTTCACTGAGAGTCATCACACACACACACGGCTTTTCATCATCACACACTAGGCTTTCTTACCTTTACCGCACAGAGAAAACACACACACACACACACACACGGTACTGTGAATATCTAGGCTTTCTTACCTTTACCACATGGAGAACGAACACACACACACACACACACACACACACACAGGTGTCAATAACCTTTCTTAAACAAGCATAAATGAAAGAAAAGGCGTACCCTTATTTTTCGAGTAGAATTTCACTGAGAATCACACACATGCTCGCACACACACACACACACACACACACACACACACACACACACACACACACACACACACACACACACACACACACACACACACACACACACACACACACACACACACACACACACACACAGTCAACAAAGCAAGGACTACAAAAGTAAACAAAAAAAAGAAAGAGGTTCACCTTTCCCACCACCACCAGGTGACGGAGGAGATGGGGACCGGGGTGTTCTCAGACTTCTCCAGTCTCCAGTTCATCAACATCTCTGGCCAGATCAAGTCCCAGGACCCAATGACAGGAACGGTGGCCTACCGTGAGGAGATGATGTACATGTTCTCCTGCCGCTACCCGCTGCAGTACCTGGTGTCCAACAAGACAGACATGAGCGTGTAAGCGACCGCCACAACACATTGATCCAGAGTGTAGACGTCAAACGAGCCAACCAAAGACAATAGAGAATCACTATTACCTCATGTCCACATGTCCTCATCTATATGAGCTCAAGTACACATTTGAATCAATAGATATTTAGTCTTTACATACTGTAGACTCCCCTTGTCATTGAGTCCAGTTCAAACGTTACATTGAGATCTTCAGTTACCTTTTGAACACTGGGACACTTTACACAGTGGCTCTTCAAGTGTGTTTACCACCACGCACAAGAATACACCGTCGTGTCCATATAGAAATGGAGAGTCTGAAGGCAGGGATTAGCAAAAGGCAACAGGCTCTTGGTAACGTAACGGATCTCTGTCTGGATTCTAAGAGCCGCTCAGAGAGGATTAAGGCGTCAACATTAAGCATGTCACACTAGCTTTTAAATACCCTGCCCTGAACGGTGTACGTTACCACTTACACACACAGAGCCCCCCCCGCCCCCTGTCAGTCCCCTGTGGCCCCCCCAGGGGCCTTCAGTCAGGGACCTTCAGTGAGTTGTTCCCCCGTGTATCAAGTGAAGGCTGACCTGGTTGTGAGCACCGCAGGGGTTTTCCCCGCCGTGCTGAACGGGGCTCAGCGGGCCCTGCTGTTGTTCCCAGAGGGTTTCTTTACCAGGGGCCGTTCTTCTACCCACAGGGCCGGAGCCAGCCTGTCCATGAACGAGGAGAGCGGCAGCTTCAGCAGCACGCTCAGGATGGCTCTGTTCTCGGTGAGTGAGTGAGTGAGTGAGTGAGTGAGTGAGTGAGAGAGAGAGAGAGAGTCAGGGTTAGTGGATGCTGGGACGATTTGGCCTTCAATAATCAAAAACACCCACGTCTTGCATTTCCCATTCACTGACCAGCACCATTTCTCTCAATCATTAGAACACAGAAAACGCTTTATCCAAAGCGACTTAAGTCAATTTGAGATAAATGTACATTAAGGAGTAGAAAGGGTCATCTCACTCAAGGATGCCAACAGGTCAGGCTACAGACATTAGGGTTCAAAGCTAGATCCTCTTCGGCAGGGAGTCACACACCCAAACCACTAGACACGCCTGTGGTTGTGTATTACACTCATGTGTTTTGATTGTCCTACAGGACAAAACCTATTCCTCCTCTCTCAGGATCCCTCAAGGAGGCCTCAAGCTGAAGACCAGGATCTTCGTCCAGGTGGCCGCCAGCAACCTTAGCAACAGGTAAAGGACTCACACGCGATAGGACTTAAGTCACCTAGGTGGAAAACCACAGTCAATTCAGTTTCCACTAGGGCCTTTACAAAGCAGCAGGACTCATGACTACGAGGGGAACCGTTTGGTGTAGCTGGTAGGCCTGAAGAACAGAGGTGAATAACATACTACAGATGTGGTGGCTCCAATGCCACCGATCTACTATGGGGAAGTTTTTACTTCAGGTCATTTCTTTTACTATTTTAGCCTTTATCCATCGTTCAGGTTGGATTCAATTGCACACAAGTCTCCAAATTAGTCATGACTCATGAGCTATTCAAAAGTCCTTGACGAAACATCTCCTTCATTCGGAAGCCGATAACCCATTATGGATCAATCATTTAGGGAGAAGGGGTGAGATTAAATGTTTTTCTTCTTCTCATTCCTTTTCGAACGGGTGTTAGACAGTTTATTTTCATTTGTGGTTTTCATTGTTTGTAAATATTACTTAATTGTCACTAACCACTTGTTTAATCATTTTATTTTATTGTTTATTATTGCTTATTTTTTCTTTACTTGTTCGAAATGAAAACATTTTCAATTAAATTCTCTGCACTCATCGCAACCGACCCCTCTCCAGATTCAACGTGGTGCTGGACCGGTGCTACGCCTCGACCACGTTCTTCTCCGTCGACAGCATCACACATGACCTCTTTGTTGGGTGAGTTCCTTTGGCCAAAAAGCACATTTAACTATTTAACAGTCTAATTTAACTATTTAACAACTATTTAACAAAGCACAAGCACTATTTAACAGTCTGTTAAATAGTAGTACAGTCGCACTATAGGACAGTGTCATAGTTCAATATCAGGAGAGCGGATTAGGATTTAGATTGAAGTGAAGGAGACTAAAAAGAAAAAAGGGAACCACCTTTTTACACAACCCAATGTGGTTCACTACATCATCTACTTATCCATCGAGCTAACCCCTCCATCAGCAAATGTCTCCATGTTTTCCATAACGCAAATGACAAGGGAGTAAATTAACAAAAGCATTGGTCCTCTTCCTCCTCCAGTTGCAATAAGGACGGCCAGACGATCATCGCCATCAACGGGATGGATCAGAACGCCCGGTTCTCCTTCGAGGCGTTCCGCTTCGTCCAGCAGAGGACGAGCGCTACCTTCTACCTGCACTGCTCCACGCGGCTCTGCGAGCGCTCCAGCTGCCCCGCCCTGGTGGAGGTGCGCGTGCGTCTGTTGTTGATGTTTTTATTGTTGTTGTTGTCCTTGTCGTAGTGACGTTCAACTTCACGTGTACGTCTTGTGTAGGTCTGTCATTTACTGCATATTGTAAAAGACAATGTGTTTAACCATGTGTTTGGTTTCACTTCACAGTTGGTCATCTTCTTCCCGTTTTTCCGTCCTCCAGAACTGTTCCACCTCGACGGCGTTCAGAAGGCGGCGCAGCGAGGGCGACGGCGGCAGGAGCACGAGGGTGAGCGACGCGGCCACCGTCAGCTCGGGCCCCATCACCACCCGCATGGACACTGGTGAGGATGATGAAGATGATGAGAATGAATGCCAAAAACAAGAAGGCCAGAACCCCAAGACAAACACATGACACAATCCATGAAGCAGAACGAACATGAACTAACTTTCTTTTTGTTACTCTCCGTTGCAGGTGAGTCCTTGGACCTTGCAAGTAAGTGAACATTTTGGCCATGATTTAATCCAAACTATTGCATACAGATAGAACAGATGTTTTTTTTTTCTCTCCGTTCCACATGGGATACAAATCCTCCTTTGCTCATTTGTATAACTCAAAATTGCACACCTGATTTCAATAACAATCCTAATCAGTGATTGTTTAGCGCTGGATTGGAGGGCAACATGCACAGCCAATCAGGGGGGGGTCCTTAGCAATGTAAAGAAATACACTGGGCTACACATTATTCAGTCATTTTTATGGACGGTTTAATTTAAAGTATGCTGAAACACACCAGTACCTTGGGGCCATTGGTTGTTATTTCTCATTGGTTTGACCTGTTATTCTTTTCATTTTCTTTTCCCATTTAGTCACTCAGCAGACGCGCAAGAAGAGAGTCATGCTAGGGGTTGTCATAGCAGCAGGGATCCTAGTCATCATCTTCCTCTCTCTGGTGGCTCTCATCGCTTGTCTCGTCTGTAACTCTGAAAGATGGTTCAGTAAACCGGTTCTTTACCGACTGGAGTGAGAAACATTTTTCTTTTGTTTTTACTACGAAAAATGCTATGTTGAATCAGATTTAGAAAGTAAAGGTCCTGCCATGTTTTAGGAGCCAATGCATGGAGAGAGAGCTTATTGGGAGCTGCTGATTGGCCCATTGACTCTGGAAATACTGGGAAGGGCTTTTATTTTGTAACATGGATGGAGTCACCTCTGATTTAAAAATAATTGTAGAATCTCGTCCTTTTTAGTCCACATTTATTATTTAAAAATAAGTCATACTTCTCTGTATATATTTCTGTGAAAGGTAAATGGAGAAAGTCACAATGAGTATTTTGAACAGTTTTACCTGCTAACGAAATAAGGAAACAAAACGGCATTAGTCATCCCTAACCAATAAAATATATTTAGAAATGAGGTATTGGAATTAGATTTTGTAAACTAAATAGTATGCTATGAAAAGTACTCGTTATGAAATCTTCCATTCAATTTAATTGTCAACAATTCTTCCAGTGTTTTCTTTTTATATATATATATATTTCATTGTTTCATTGTTATGTCCTCATTGATTACATTGCAATCAATTGGAATAAAGAGACAATATGTATGCATGACAACAGCATTTCTTCTGAGGTTATGAAAGTAATTGGTAATTTTTTGCGTTGCATTTCCTTTTTTATTAAAACTATGAATGTCACAGAATATTTTACAAACCCAGAAACCTCTAAGCCTCATCATTTTAAGTCCTTCAACTTTAACAGCATATAATAGGATGATCACCTGATTGCTTTACCTGCAGCAGTAAGAAAAGTCATGGCACACAGGAACTACAAGGTTAAGTTTTATTTCTTTCCAACAACTGAGATTAAATCAACAACTAAAAACAAAAGAAAACAAAAGAAATGTTTTGTATCAACCATTTAGCAAGAAAACATCATTAGCATCTTCCACTTCTGACACTTCTCATCTGAGTTCCGTTTGCCCTACTCTGTCTGTCAAGCGTTTCAGAGGTAGAGGATTCCAGAAGCATCAAGAGCCAAGATCTGTGCTGTGTGTGTGTGTGTGTGTGCTGGGGGGGGGGGGGGGGGGGGTGGAGGGATATTACGTCATGAACAGAACACTGAACACAGATGAAACCTTCTCTTCCAAGCGTGTTTAGCAGCTCGCTGGGCATCCAAAAACACAGGGGGCCTTGTCCACTATCAGTGCAGCGAATTCATAACAGCTCCTACAAGGTTCTAATCGCCATCCATTGAGGAAGAAAAAAGGCAAAAATCAGAAAGAAAATAGGTACACCAATGAGTAGGTAGGTAGAAATTGGCCTGGAAAACGCACTTATTTTTGCCTCCCTTTAGAGTTTCACAGCGAGTTGTACTGTAGGCCAACGGTAGAATGTACATGATATTTCAAAGTAGTATGAAAAAAGTTGAAACGCCGCAATAATTCCCTGGACGTTTCAACCAGATTATACACCAAAGTATATCACACGTTTCATGTTCCAATTCAGATACACGTTCACTGAGAACCAGCTAGTGTCGGGTCGTTCTTCACAACCAAGTTGAACGCGCCCGACACCTCAAAAAGAAGAGCCACGTTTGAAATGATGGGATACAATCAAGCGAGCGTGTGACTCACTGCTGGCCCACTTCAAACCGGGATGGGATTAACGTTGCAAAATCCATTTTTGCTGGAATCTGCATTGAGAGAGTAACGATGCGCAACGCCCATCTGGAGCAGGTCTACATCCCAGACAAATCCTTGAGAGTTCTGCTCATTGGTTCAGTGCGCGTCTGCATTTAGCAAAGTGGTCATGAACCGTCAGGCGGCTCCTGCCCCCTCCCCCCACCGCCACTTCCACCAATGAAATCACAGGAAAAAAAAAAAAAGACAGTTATGACGCACACAGAGATGGAGAGAGATGAAGCAATGCACGACCAACAGTGTCAACAGTCCTTAAAAAAAGAAAAAAATACAAAAAAAGATTGTGTGGTTTGTTGCCGGGGTTTGCTGCTGGGTAAAGCTGACGCATCAGTGATGTGGTCAGATTTACGTGATGTAATAAAGTACCAGGTCCTGTTATGTTAAAAGCTGGCTTTGCCATCCCACGACATTGGATGGATTATTTTTATTGGGGCTGCTGTCATTGCAACTAAAAGTGCTTTGTTATCACAGCATCTATGACACATGAGGGGGGTGGGAAATCACAGCCAATGAAGAAGGAGGAAAGTGGGAGGGGGGGGGGCAGGGAGAGCCAATGAGGTTGAGGTCTCCCGCTGTATCCAATGAGGGTCCAGGAGGTCAACAAAAACCGGTTGGGGAGGAATTCAGAAGAAAAAAAACAACATTTACACACTGTCAATAAATATCGCAAAATATTTCTTTCCCAGTTCCAGCTGTTATAATTCATCGCCCACGTGGTTGTCAGGCTTTGCCTTTGGGGATTCTGAAAAAGAAGAGAATTAGGACGATTATTAAGTGGATGGAGAGCCTGTTTGGTCGTGAGAACATGTCTCAATGATGCAACCAACCAAAAACAATGGTATTCAACATCCCCTGGCACTCCTGATAACAAAAGGATCGATTTTTTGCTCATGGAAATGGAATGGAAAACTATCCGATTTAAATTGTACTTGTGAACTTTAATAAATGGCAGTGGAAACGGTTCTCAGCGCTTGGAGCACCACTTCACCATAATAGTTGTACACCTTTAACGGCCGTATTGGTACATCAGTCAGTCGGCCAGTGAGCACATACCCGTTGCCGCATCGTCAGTGGACTCTGATTGGCTGGCCGAGGCTTCCACACCTTCTACCGTCGCCTCGGTGGGCGAGGCCGCTTCCGGCAGGGCTTCTGGGGCAGCATCTGAGACCAGACACAACCACATGACACACGATTAAACAACACGTTACGGCAATGGTCACAACATTGAAGAACATTAAACATTGAAAATCATGAATAAAAAAAGAGTCTCATCAAGCAAACGTTGTGTGTTGTGTGTGTCAAGCAGACACACCGCTTTAAAATGAAGACGACAAATAAACCTCCCCCCAAAAAAACAGACAAGCATGCTTATCATCCACACACACACACACACACACACACACACACACACACACACACACACACACACACACACACACACACACACACACACACACACACACACACACACACACACACACACACACACACACACACACACACACACCGCTGTCCTTGACGGTGGCCTCCTCCTCTCCCGTGGCGGCGGCGGCGGGGGGGATGACCTTCTCCTCGGCGGTGGCGTTGGCCTTGGCCGATTTGTCGCCGGCGGCGGAGCTGGTGGCGTTCTTGGCCTTGGGCTTGGCTTTGGGCTTGGCGAACTTGGCCTTGTTCAGCAGGTAGTTGACCTCGCGGTCCAGCAGCGCCAGCTTGGCCTCCAGGTCCTTGGAGAGCAGCACGGGCCGCTCCGCCGGCGAGCGCTTGTCCTGCTCCGCCACCGTCTCCGTCTTCCACGTCTGGCGGCGCCGGGGGGGCGGGGGGGAAAGGGCGAGAGAGAGAGATGGTTGGGTTTGTGTTGTGGTCGAGGTTGCGTGTGTTTTATGATGGTGTGGTTTTAACGGAGGTCATTGCAGTGGATGCTGGTGGTTTTGTGGACTTGGATTCTAGAACGCGTGATTTGAAAATGTTTAACTGTTGGTTTTAATCAGTGAATCAGGCTGAACGCTGAATGAACATAACTCAACGTATGGACACAAGTGCACATCGACACAACAACATCAGACGATCGTAATGATACTTCTGAAGGACATCGAACATTCACCATGATCCGTTTACATTTGTTTGGCGTTATGAACTTAAGAAACCCAAAAAGGTATACAAACATCATGGAGTAAACTAGAGACCGTAATACAGTAATGGTACATCATAACTTGAAGAGTCTGAAGACTGAACTACCAACCGTGGTGTCGTTGATCACTTTTTCCAACGTCTTCAGCTCCACATCACTGAAGATCTGGTCATCCTCTGGAATCAATTTGGCACTCCTTTAATAAAGGAAGGAAAGAAAGCATTAATATCTCAAAAATGTAGAAAATTAATAAATTAATATAAAAATAAATAAATCAGTTTCATAAACGGTAAAATATGCAGTTGCGTCTCTCCGTTTGCCTTGCATCTTGTCATCTTAAATATGCACATTTAAGCGGTTCCTTGACATCTTCTCTCCATCGCCACACACACTCACCGCAGGAAGTAGCTGGACGTGTTGAGCATGCTGGTGAGGGCGGCCAGCCGGTCGGGCCGCTTGCGCCGCTCGTCCACCCTGAAGAAGAGCGCCTTGCAGAGGGTCTTGAGCTCCGACAGCTTCTCCCGCAGCTCCTTGGTGGTGGCCGCGTAGCCCTCCTCGTCCATCCACTCCGACGACGCGCTCAGCTTGGCCATGATCTTCTCCTTCTCCTCGTCGGACACGGCCTGCTTGTACTCCTTCTGGTTCAACTTGTCCTGTCCGGACGAGAGACAGAGGCAGAGACAGAGACAGAGACAGAGACAGAGAGGGAGAGAGAGGGAACGGAGTTGTCCAGTCGGTTAGGGTCTTGATGCCTGTTCAGTGATGTAGCACTACAATCACTCCTGAGTACCTCCAACCAGTATGCTAGCCACCAATAACATCCTAGTAAAAAGGCAACTGTTGGCATTTAAACAAATGCATGGCATGCATTTCCCAAACACTTTCCTCAAATTAAGCTACCAGCAAGAACCAGTGAGACCATGGAAGAAGCAATTGGCAGCAAACATTTTAAAACACAAATGTCCAAAAGGATTCAGGAGCTATCTATCTATCTATCTATCTTTTTAATATCTGCATTTGGCATCGCTGAAATCTTCGGTGCTAATGCTGAGATGTATGTACCTGCGTTTCAAAGATGAAAGCTTCCAGAGTGTTAAGCGTCTTTTCCCTTTCCTGCTTGGCCAGGTCTCTGTTGGTGAGGTCCTGTAGTCTGGAAACACAGGAGAGACAGTAAGGCCTTTATCCAGCACACATCTTTGACAGGCACGTCATGTTGGATTTACAATGTTCTGCTAATGCAAACAATACATAATTGTTATGACATTAAGCTGGTAAGATAAGTTAAGGATAAAAAGCATTCAGATCGATTGGAGGGTTAGCCCATGATCAAAGAGACAAATGCATTGCAAACATATTCTAAACAGCGAGAGGAGGATACTCAAACACTGTTCTCCAGCATGCACTCACACGGCCACACTAACAACACATACTTTTTGTTTGAAGAGAGGATATCTTCTGCGGTGGGATCAGAGATGTCGTTGGCGAGAAGTTCAACAGCGATCTCCTCAGAGATCTTGGTCTTCTTCTGTGGTTTCTGCACGGTTTTCTCCGCTTCCTTGTCCGCCTCGGCGTTTTCGGTCTTCTCTGCCTCCTTCTCTCCCTTCAACCACAAAACACATCCTGTTATTCTACAATGATTAGCATGGCGTCTCGTAAACACTCAGACAAACCCTAAAATGGTAGGTGGATCCTGATTTGCAGGTCATTTTTCTACTGAGGCTGTTTACCCCCAAGAAAATAACTAGAATGTTTCCGAGGAGTAAAACACTCAACACAATTAAAAACAGTCAGGGAATCTTTCTCCATGAATCGTTTTAGTATGGTTTCATTTTTGCCCTGCCCGACCGTGAGACAATCTCAGACGTAACCTCAGTTAACTCGTCTGTTTTTAGCTATAACGGTAGCTACAACTGAAACCACTAGAGATTGCTAATGGGAAAAGGTACACGTGCAGGTTTGTTATTATGTTTATACAGTAAGAAGGGCTGCACCGATTAGTCAAACCAGCACATTTGCCTGCAAGCGATCAGCACAGAAAAGGGGCTGAATGGTACCTGAGCGTCTGCGTTCCCGCTGTCCGAGTCGTTCTTCTCCTGCGCCGCCGCCTCCTCCTCACCAGGGGTCTTCTCCGCCTCCTCGGGCTTCTCCTCCTCCTCCTTCGGCGCCTCCTGCTCCTCCTTGGGCTGCTCCGGTTCCTCCTCAGTCTTCGTCTTCTTCTCCTCCTCCTCCTCCTCCTCCTCTTTTCCCGCCTCTAGAGGAACCTCTTCCTCTTCCTGTACATGACACGAGTAGAAATTATTTGCACGCACATATGGTACGAGATGTATCAAACGCCACGAGCAGAGCTGTCCATCTCTTTCTGCCGCTGAATTACCTGCCTGGAGACGTCACCGCTAATGTTGTTACAGTAATTAAAACGGAAACGTCTGACAAAGTGCAGTCAATCCATTGGACATGGGCAACTGCATCATCGGATTAGTAAGCCAAGGAATAGCCAATCCCTTTACCTGGACAGACTCTGTCGCATTCAGGCTTGGTTCTGAAGATCCGCCCCCAAACAGGTTAGAAATGGTATTTCCCAGTTCTGCGAGAAACAAGGTCAAGTGGTTGGGGGGGGGGGGGGGGGTGTTAAAGCAGGTCGGTTATGATGGATGTTATGATAAATATACAGACTTTATGAGGTAAACCAGTAAAGATGTCTGGAAAAGGCATAAGATGAGGATAAACCTACTCGTTAGCGTTGACTCCTCCTCCTTCTCCTCCACAATGGTTTCAAAGACGGACTCAACCTGGAAATGTAGAAGAAATGTGAGCTTTTGGTGACCGCGCATTCCGAGGCACGGAGTTGGAATCTCAAAAGAATGTGGAGGAGTCGAAGGCCAAGCCTTCACTCCTGGGCAGGGCATCCCTTTTAGTCTACTATTGGTTTTGTATCTATGAAAGAATACTGTTCCCTGATCCTCAATGCACTTTGAAGCTATTCTTCTGTTGCCTAGAAACAGACAATAACTGCAAAGCATCAAGTGTATTTTATATCCGGTTTTTCATTTTAAGGAGAGAGCGTTTCTGCACCAATACGCCACAAAAAAAAAAAAAAAAAATCGCCTGTATCTGAAATCATACATGGCAAAAACAACAGATTCTAAATACTTGAATATTTGACATTTTGTTCGTCAGTTTTGTTGAACAGAATGCACACCCACTCCCCCACCAAAATAACCACAATACTTGTGGATACTTGTCTTGTCTTTTATGTCTGTGTGAATGTTTATTTGTGACTGGAGCCATGTCAGAGAAGATTTTCTGTAACCCTTGTGTAACAGACAAAGTATTATCTTATCTAATCTATCTTATGCAGGTGAAGGCCTTGTGTCCCCCAGAACAGAGCGACTGACCCGGTCCAGTAGGAGCACACCGCTGTCGTCCATGTTGAAGTGGGCCTTGATGCCCTTGGACTCGGCGTCGGCGTGCTTCAGGAAGCTGCTGCCCACCTCCGACAGCTTGACCGTGGTGAGGTTCAGGGAGCCAAACACCCTGCAGAACACAAGAAATAGTCCAATTTAGTTAGCTAGCCTTCTGGCGGTTAGCCATTAGGTAAATATGAAACCATATTAGAACCGGAATTGTATTTTATCAGCTGCCAACTTTTGGTTGGGTTGGCAGCTGACAGGGGGGGGGGGGGGGGGATGTGTGGATGTGTGGCGTGTGAGCGTGTGCAGACAGACAAAAGCAGGCAAAAACACGGTGAAACCGTGAGAGTTGGCAGCTCTGATTTTATCCCATACGCACTAATCTAAAGCGTTGTACCTGTAAGCTAAAGCATTGAGCATTCAGCAGGCTCAGCAGAAGGCACAGATCGTTGTACCCGCTAAGCTACAGCATGAAGCATTAAACAAGCCAAGCTGTAGCACAGATCTTTGTGCCCACTAGGCTACAGCATGAAGCGTTGAACAGGCTGAAGCACAGATCTTTGTGCCCACTGGGCGAAAGCATGAATCGCTGAACAGGCTGAGCTTATGAAACCCCAGCGCCGTACCCCAGGTCCTGTTCTCCCAGGAAGGTGAGGTCGCCGTAGTTGATCTCAAAGGAGAAGTCGTCGGTGTAGCGGTTGAAGGTGATGACCTTGCGTTGGGGGTAGGGCGCCATTCTCTGGAAGAGGATGCGCTTGTTGTGCTTCACCGTCTTGGCGCCGTCCTCGTCCGTCTCGCGGGTGAACTCCACCTGGAGCAGTCGGGAAGACAACGGCGGTTTTCACATTTTCAACAAGTTGAATTGTTTTCTTTTTAGGTCAGGTACTTCCAGAAAAGACCAGGATGTCAGTTGTTTTCATTCGACCCATGTCGATTACCCACTGATAACCATAGTTGTATTACTACCCCCAAAAAATAACGATGAATCAATGAATGAGTCAACATTGGTCTCAATTTATCCCTCACCGGCAACCAACTGTCCTTCTCCCTCACCCAAAACATCACAGTGACTCACTGACCGAAAGCAGAAACAATCCTATCCCTGGTAAAAGCCTGAATCCAGTGAGCGCCCCAGACGTTGAACTGACCTGGATGGGGTAGACGGTGGCGTCCCGCACCAGGAAGGGCTTCACCTTGAAGGCCTTGCTGAGGGCAGCGGCCTGGTACACGGCGCCCATGGCCGCCGCCTCGTCAGCGTTGATGTTCTTACCCAGCTCCTCTCTGCACACAAACCACCACCATCAGTTAATACGCACGGGTAGAGGTCGGGCGTGCCTTATATCTGAACACAACCCGTGTGCCCAATGGAAAAAATGTGTTGTTTTTGATGAACCTTGTGCCACTTACTTATTCACAGCCTTGAGGAGCACTTCCTGAACCTTGGGCACCCGCGTGGACCCGCCCACCAGGATCACCTGCTCGATGCTCTCCTGTTCACATGAATACAAACAAGGGAGGCGCTCAACTTCCTGCATGTGTAAATATGCCTCGTAAGCACACCGCAGCCGTTCATGCCTGCGACAGCAGCAGGAGTCTCGCTTTCGCAATACAACGACGGTTCCAATTCAAACAGGAAATAAAAGGGCGAGACCAAACGTTGGAGGGGTGTGTATGGGAAAATCAATAGAGAGGGGGGGGGGGGGGGGGGGGGGGGGGGGGGGGTTGCTACTGACCGCTGTCATCTCCGCAGTGGCGAGGGCATCCTGCACGGGCTGTGAGACCCTCTCAAACAGGTCGGCGCACATGGCCTCAAAGTCCACCCTGGACACCCTGGCTTTGAAGTCGATGTCGTCCATCAGACCTTCCACCTGGAACAGAATGGGATGGAGTACATTGTGAGTCGCCTCACCTGGGGCTGCCCCCACTGGTGCAACAAAGAAAGACTGACCTACATTATTTATTCTCCTAGCCGTGTGAACAGTATGGTTTATATATTTTACATTTACATTACATTTAGGGCAGACAATTTGATGGAACGCTACGGTTTTGTTTTTGATAATACATTTGTTTGATGACTCAACGGCGGCTCACCTGGGCGGTGAACTCGGCGTTGGCGCTGAGCACCATCTTGAGTCTCTGGGCCTCCTTGAGGAGCTTGGCCATGGCCCGGTGGTTCTCCCGCACATCCTTCTTGCTCTTCTTCTGCTGGTTGAACAGCTTGGCCAGGTGGTCCCGCAGGCGCAGGTCCAGCTCAAAGCCCCCCAGACCCCGGTCAAACCTGGGAGACACCCACACACAGCGACACACGTTTTAGAATAAATCCACATCAATGAAATAATACAAAAGGTAGCGTTCACGGTGAGGCTCTGCCAGAGGGCTTTATCCTGCAAAGGACACTGTGCCCTTGGCTTCTACACTCTCACAGGCACATGAGAACCAGGGGACTGGGAGACCCATGTAACTGAGCAAACACTCTGTATCAGAGATGGAGTTCGGAAAATAGAGAGATTTAACTGTTTTTTTTTTTTTACTTATTTGAGGTAATACTGCATTATAATCCAGAAATACAGAAAGGATTTTGATATTTCAATTATCATAACATAAAGCTGGGGAAATTGAAGCTCTATTTTTTTTTTATAAAATATGCATCCACATAAATAAAGCTGGCCTGAGGGAATGGATGTAGGGATGTATCACAGATCATTTTTTTGTGGCAGAGAAAGAAAATATCTACCTTTGTGTCATCACATCAGTGTGAAATAACTCAGGAAATGTCCCATCTGTGAAAGGGAAGCCTGGCCTTGTTGTTGCAATAACATAGTAAGCTGCAGTTTGCTTCATGCTTGGAATTAATTACAATGCATCTGTACATCAGGCTACATTTCAGATGTCCCTTAATGTTTCAATCACAGACCCTATTTCGGAGTGGTCTCTTTGCAACACCCACAGCAAGTTGGCCAGTGTCTGCTTTGGAACCAGGACGGAATTCCATTTGCTCAGAATACACCTGTGAGTCATCTGCAGGAGCTAAATAATGTCTGAAGTTGTCGCTTCACGGTAGCACGAACACACACACACACACGGTGTGACTCACCCTACTCCGCGGACCTGCACCTGAGGTTGCACGCCCATATCCTTGGTCTTCACCGTCTGGTAGGTGACGATGGTGGCCGTGGTGCTGCTGGCGCCCATGTCGTAGAACATGATATTCTGCACAGGGACACAGCGTGGGCGTCATACTTAATACCTTACTGCGATACACCACTAAAGAACGGTCATGTCGGGAAACTATTGGCACTGTTGCCGTTTGTCTTCGGGATTTTTTTTTTTCTTCTAAAATGACTTAAATAGAGATGTAAAATCAGGGCTACATATTCAAACAAATGCCGGTAGATTCAACACTGGCAGGTAAAAGTTATTCCTGAGAAGGAAAGGAAAACATGCATGTGCATGGATGATATGAATGCCAGCCTGAATAAATCCTGCTAATTCACGGTACTCCGGCATGCATTACCAGGGCAACCGGGGAGACGGCTTGGCGCGTACCTTGGGCGTGCTGTCGATGTCCTTCCTCCTGAACACCCCGTAGTTGATGGCCACGGCGGTGTTGTCGTTGATGAGCTGCAGCACTTTAACGCCCGCCATGTTGGCGACCTTCAGCACCGCCCTGCGCTCTGCCTGGTTGAAGAAGCATGGCACGGTGATCACTGCGTCTTTGATGGGTTGTTCTAGGGGTTGGGTGACATGGGGGAAGAAAACAAATCGAACTCAGCATGGTATAGCATTTCATGCATTTTAAAAGGGCAACAGAGTTTGTCTTTTAGAATTGAATCACTTTAACTCTAGTCTTTTCAGTGATTTGTTCATTGAGTTGTCAGCAAAGCCTGATCTCTCCATCATAGAAAGGTGTAAAGTAAATAAAGTAAACGTACCTGCAAAGTCCTGCGCCAGCCCACGAGAATAATTCAGGACCATACCAAGGAGCTCCTCGGGAGTGTAATTGAGATCGCTGAGGGAAAGGCAAAGGGGAAGCATTTAAAGCAACGTCACTGCTGAACGTGAAAGCCTCAATGGCTCCAAAGTACAGACATTAGGCTGAGAAGGCCTCGGGAAGAAAACATATGCACTCAAGGTATGGTAAGACACTTAGGATAAAAAGAGTCACACATTCCATGTAAAACATCTTACATTAAATAAGTGTTTCTCCGAGTGATTATAAGACGCAACAGAAAGATGAAGGTAGGATAGGCCAGAGGAGGACCAGGCTGAGGGAAGGACAGGACAGAACAGGACCTAGGGCTTACTCTGCGTATTTGAAGTACGGGGTGCCCCTGATGGGGTCCTCCAGCAGCTGGTGCTCAGGGAACGTCTTCTGATAGAGCCCCACCTGCGGGTTGTCATGCTTCTTGCCCAGGAGGCTCTGGAGGTGCCTGTACACCAGCTTGGGGTTCTTCACAGACTGCACACAAACAGGAAGCACCGAGAAAACCGTGAGAGGCATTCATTTCTGTGCTCATCAGTTGTGTTTTTATTAGATTAAGGTGGTGAAAACATAAAATATTATAATACAATTAAAAACATAATTCAAAAAGTAATCGAGCATTTATATAGGTTTCTTCCTAAGCTCATTAGGGCCACACAATTCTTGAATGATTAAATTCTTGCTTAGATTTGGGATGATTGTCTCCATTCTCCATTTCTCCATTTCTATCAATAAAAATGTTTATTGCACCAATTTACCTGATGAAAATGAAAGATGGATTTAACGGTTAATCTATAGTCTAGTCAAGACGAGCATATGCTATTTAAGAATAAGCATTACACTTTTTAATCTAAGGGTAAAATAGTGTAGCGAAGTGGCATTTTGGCTTAGTTTGCTAAGTGGGTCTGCATTCTTTAATTCATCCATGTTTTGGAGAGGGATGTTTTTGAGGTAGTTTCCCTGTTACATAATTAAAAGTAGGCTACCACTCTTTCGGAGAAAGGTGGTATCCAAAACAAAACTGTTGCGATAAAACTGCACAACGGCATATTATCAAAAGCAACCCATATTCCGGAACGCAGTGCAAGTAAACATGGGTTTGTAGCGCCGATTGCAATCAAGATGAATGATCAGTACTTAAAGGACAATTACGGTATTTTGAACATTAATCCCCCTTTCTGGGTTGTCTAGGATGAAATAGAGTGGTTGACACAGAAATTTTGACTATTGGTCCTGTCTAGGGTATTGGCTAATTTCAAATCGCCCCTGCCTGCTTCAGAATGGCTGTCTATGGGCATTCACAAACCTGTCCTTAAATCAACCCTTAACGTTCCGTTTCATAAATGTGCAACTCACCGAATGGTTAGTGGTGTTCGTTGATGTTCCAAATCAAGTATCGTAGTGAAATACAGTTTCTGCCGTGTTTTATTTGGCATTTTGTAAATCCATTGATTTCTGTTGGAAGACTCATTGCACGTTGACCAGAAACAGAAAGAGGGGCTGGTTGTAGTCTTTTCGCTCGGTCTAGCCCTACTGTTGATACGGAGAACCGAGCGAAAAGACTACAACCAAACGTACACAGCCCCATTTCCGTTTCCGGAAAAAACACGACAGAAACTGTATGTCGCTACGATACTTGATGTGGAACATCAACGAACACCACTGAGTGTGCAACTCGGTGAGTTGCACATTTCTGAAAACAAACGTTTAGGGTTGTTTTAAGGACCGGTTTGTGAATGCCCATAGACAGCCATTCTGAAGCAGGCAGGGGCGATTTGAAATTAGCCAAATACCCGAGACAGGACCAATAGTCAAAATTTCGGTGTCAACTATTTCATCCTAGACAAACCAGAAAGGGGGCTCAGTGTTCAAAATACCCGAATTGTCCTATAACAGAGAAAGATAATGATAGGTCTATGAATGTAGTTTACCACTGGGGATGCAATAAGAGGACTGTGTTTGAGAAACGTAAATAGGCTGTTACATTCACCACGTCTTACAACGTGTAAAGTGACCATGGTGACCACCATGACAAACGTACCAGATTGTGATTGGTTAAACTGACTAATCGTGCAGCCCTAATGCTCATGCGAACAGACTTGCCTGCCAGAATATCAGGGCATTGTGTTCTGCCATAGAGAACTACTGTTGTGGCTTGTTTGTCCAATTTGAGGAAGTAGTTGGAAAGTAAAAATCATCTGCACCACCGATTTTAGGAAATGGTAACTTTGTCGTAACCAAAGGGTAGGGGCAGAAGCTTCAGCTTACATCAAGCCCCCCCTTCTCACATTTTTAGGAGTAACAAACAAATGTCATACATACAGTGTGTTTGCATGTACATGCATACACGTACCTACATAAATACATACACACATACATATGTGTATATATATATGCCTATATACCAAAAGGGTCAATACTTATATCCAGTACATGATGATGATATCGATAATGAGAATCCGTCACTGTATCAGCCCGCATTACCTACCCCGTTGAGCCATGGCTTGAATATTGAACATTTTCACATTGTAGTCCATTAATGAAAGGCAGGGTCGTACCACTCCTAAGGCGTTGTCTCCAAAGAGCCTCTCAGTCTCCTTTAAGCACACGGCTATCGGCGTTTTCCTCCTCGACTCACTGTAAAAACACATTCAAATATCATCACTAAATGAGTGGGACAGATGGATATGCCTCACCTTTTCCCTGTCTCTTCTATAAGGCAATATAGAAACATTTCTTGTCAATGTAGAATAGGAAATTAGACATTTTTTCTTTTTACAGTCACTCTTATAGAACTGTTGATGCAACATGCTATATTAGACCAAAGCATAAACACTTGACATTATCACACGTACATCATATCTCTGGCATCAATGCTTCTAATGTGCAAGAAGACATGAGGAGGGTTTGCTCTAAATAACAGCATTTCAAAAATCAGCAATAATAGCAACAGCTCAGTGCACCACATCCTGCCCATTTACTTGGCTGTATGCAAAACAACATCCCGGCAGACGAGAAGGATTTCCATACCAACCTGTTCAGCGCAATCTCCATCGGCACACCTGGTTTCACTATGGCGATTTTCATCCACTCACTGCCCAGGTCAACTGACATTACAGCTACGGAGGCTGGGGGGGACCAAAAAGGACAAAAGGACAAAGGGGAATGAGGAAAACCGTGCCACCGATGCCTAAACATACAAGGCTTGTGCATCAGAATGCATCATGGGATATTTCATTGGCAAAACTCTGCCATATTGAGAGGACTCAAGAGAGGTGTAGTATTTGAATAAAAAATATATACCTGAACCTAGGCTTATGAAAACATAGTTATGCCACGTCTAGCATGAGAAACACTGTGGCAGTTAACAGAATAAAGCCTTCCCATGAGGACAAATAATTTCACAATATATTACTAAACAATGAAACATTACTACTAACACAGTAACCAAAAGTCCAATGTTCCTTTTCTTCCAAAATGGAGGCAATCATTGTGATGTACTAAGAGTTAAGAGTTAAAGTCCTAAGAGTTAAAGACACCCACAGAGATAACCAATCTACAGTCCCTACCCTTGTTTACTGTTGTGTGTTTGAGACTGTATGTTGTACATATGACTGTCTGTTGATTATATATAGTCCATATCTTATCGACATCTATTATCCATGGTATACCTTTCCCTTTGTGATGCAGGTACTCTCTGTCTGTAAGTGTTGTCTATAGATATATGATGTAATTTAGTTAAATCTGCCCAAGAACTGCAGATGTACATTGGCCTTCCCAGCTAACTCGTTGGTTGGCACATTCACTGAAATTAATATATTATTACAATACAATGTAATATTATTACAGTACAATCATTATAGTGTACTGTCCTGGTAAAATAAAACAATAAATTAAATGAAAAATAAAGCTATGAATGGCCAGTCTTCAGCGGCTCATTTTGACATATTCATACAGCATTCATTGTGTAATTGAGGTTAGCATTCTGTGTAATGGCTTGATGGCACATCTCAAGAAATGGACATGGGTCTGTTGTTTATGTTACCCGAGTGGGAAGGCAACATCGCCAGAACCACGCAGAAAAGCGCACACACCGCCAGCTTCCTCCTCATGATGACCTATCAGAAGTAAAGAAAAACAAAGAAAAACATAAACACCATGTCCACACACATGTCCAATCAGGCATCTCGGTACACACTGATAAAACATGTACATTCAGCCTTTGATTATGTGCTACTTTAGTTTGGATACATATTCCAATGATCTGCACGGTTCAGTCATGGTTCCACTCAACACATTATTGTTGCATGTTATTTCACAGATCATGGAGCCAGGCTTGAGTGACTTTAGCTGACTGTAGACTACAGGTGATGACCTCGATCCTGGACGCAGCCATTACAGGTGGACACACTGTACACCCACGTGGTTGTGAGACTAGTGTCGTAGGTCGAAGGTGTGAACAGGAGCACAGCAGTGATGCTCATCCCTTTATGACCTTTCATTTGAGAGGGAGCAGGGTTGTTAATTTAGCCAACAGCTGTGCCATCAGGATGATAAGCTAGGTCGGGGTTTTTTTTCCGTGGAAAAGGAATAACAAAATAAAAAGACAATGAGTATGAAACCACATAGAAACTTCCAGTCCCTTCTTGTGCACTAAACGCACGGATGACAGACGGATGCACAACTAAAAACATGACCGCTCATAAACAAAGACCTGGCTCCTGACAATACCTCGAGACCCTTAGAAAGTGAGGTTTTGTACCGTCTACGTTACTAAAAAAGCACAATAGTGGCAGTTTAGTATGATAGAGTATAAATTGTCCTTTTCGGCCATTTAGAGATGCGTTAACAAACTGTGTCAACGTTCATCAGTGGAAATGTTTCATTGTCTTATAGCGGTTAGTTAACTTGGCTAGCTCTGTAGCCAAAAGTCATTCAGATGGTCGGCATGTACAGCTCAGTAAAGGTGATATATACAGTCATTCATTGACACAATGTGCAGTGGTATGGCACAACTTACCTTATTTTAGCCCACAGCAATGAAACAGCGTCTAATCATACACACCGGGAGAGGAACTTCACGCTGAAGCTACTGTTACGGGGAGATCCTGTCCCTGGTTCCCACGCCGGTTTTTTTGTTACCAACGCCTTGCCGTAGCCTAATGTATGAGTTTATAAATTTTCCTTATCGCCGGCTAGTTCTTTCCACCGGGCCCGGAACGCGGCGTGATCTCATTGGATCCACGCAGCGGCCGCTAGGCGAACGCGGAGCTGTGACCCTCTACCCGGTAGAGCCCGCCCCCTCGGCTCCACGCACTGCGCGCTGATTGGGACACGTGCATTGAGTGGCGTCGGGAAGAGACCCTCGCCCGCACCGGATAGGTCCACGTTCAGTTAGGGGGTGGGGTGGGTCCGATGATGACTTTTTTGTTCAAACGTAGGAGTCTGCGCACAGAACGCTTCCTGCATGCAACATATTGTGGTTCCTTATTAAAACGATGACTTGCAGATGGATGATCTGTGTCGGTATGGAGAGAAGTGAACTTAAGTTACTCATGGACAATAAAATGTAGTCACATGTGTCGAATCAAATAGAAGCATGATGGACATAATCAATTGAAAAGGAATGGCCGCATTTCTAATATTTGCAATTTATTATTAATAGGCAAGGTGCATTTCCTTATGAAGAGCATCCCACAAAGATGACACGGAGATGCTGTTGGCGGAAGTAAAGTAAATTCGAGAACACATGTAAACCAACCCAGCAAGATTTGAAGCACGGCTGCATAATGCATTCAACATTTACTTGTCGAATTTATTTCAAACTGGTTTGAACGTAGAAAACGTAAACCCCATGAACTTATTCAGATTAATTATGGTAGGACATCAGTCAAGAAAAAAACACATGCGTAGGCTGTCATCAAGTGTTGTAGGAGAGTGAGACTGAGAGTGAGAGAGAAAGAGAGAGAAAGAGAGAGAGAGAGAGAGAGAGAGAGAGAGAGAGAGAGAGAGAGAGAGAGAGAGAGAGACTGCACGTCTGTTAACACTCTGAACAGATGCCAGGAGGAGGAGGAGAATGATGGAGCAGCCTCTAGGGAGGACATCTTCGGTGCAATACAAAGTCATTACACCAACCATCTGACCGCTCTTTAACCGTGTTGAAGCACCTAGGGTCCGATCATTGTGAACTGTGTTGACTCCTCTGGTGGGGAAATCACTAACATTATGGTGAATACATGTTAATTTATTTATTCATGTAGACCCGTTAAACATACTGAATCATTTAACTTATTTAACAACATTTATTGTGATATATAACATATATCAACATATATATTATTAATGCGACCACAGGGTAAGTATTGGGCGCCCTCGCGTGGTACCTATACACATTGCATACATTATCCCTTTGGACAAAAAGTCGACAGACCCTTTCGGAGGGAAAGGAAGGCCTTTAGCAGACACATGACACTGTTTAGGGTGAGGGGATTCAAACTGTGCCGAATCATGCACTCAGGTTTGCAAGAATGGCTATGATGTCGAGACAAGATGGTAAATATAACGCATATACCCAGTGATCCTATAACCACATTCATTGCTTCTTCAGTTTAGATTCCTGTTGTCGTTTTCTTCTTCTCTTACCACAGAGAACATCGTTCACATTAAGGGTCCAACAAGTCATGTGCAACCATGATGAGCTCATGGATATGGACCTTGAAGTAGCCTGCTCATATTCATAAGAAAGCTTTTTATTTTATTTTTTTTTTTGAAAGAAACTGAATTCATTAATTGAATGGAAATCCGCGGCAAAGCAGATGGTTTAGTTTCTCTGTGGGAACATAGGAGACAACACAACAACAAATAACTAACGTGGTTAAAGACAGAATGTGTCTTGAACAAAACACCAAACACCCTTTAACCAGAAGGTACAGTACCCCAAAAGTTACAAAAACCCCAAACATGTTGATAGTCAGCATTTTATTTCTTAAGACAATGAGACATGATGCTATGAAATCATCCTTCTGTTGTTAGTTATATAATAGAGTGAGAGCGTTACAACACAACAGCGGATAGTCTGATTAGCCGACACGATGAAAGCACACAAAAACATATTGAATACAATACAGCTTGAAGGCCTTTTGACACTCATCTGCGTTTACATTTTAAATACATTCCTTAAACAATATGAGACAATTAATATGGACAATGTTAAGAGGAAATTAAGTAGTTCATCGTCACAGATAGTGCAGCAGAGACTTTTTCTCTTTCTTTGCTTGGCAACCAATTCTGGGGTCACGGTTCATGTAATAACATGGCTATCGCCACACACACACACACACACACACACACACACACACACACACACACACACACACACACACACACACACACACACACACACACACACACACACACACACACACTAGCTGTTCCTCTTGGTGTGAATGAGGAGGTCTCTCTGGAGGTCTGTCTCCGGACCGCCCGCGGCCCTGCTCCCGGGGGGGTCTGTGACCAGGGTCAGCTTGTTGAACACCCCCCGGCCGAAGTAGTCGGCCACCACCGAAAAGCCGTCATTGGAGCTGCGGAGCTGGAACACAAGAGGCGTGCAGAGGAACCGGTTTATACAAGTACAGCGTGTGGGTGTTGGGTGTTTGTTCCGGCAGCGTGCAAGCACCTGAAGAAAAATAGTTCTAGAATGAAGTCCCACACTACTCTCAAAATAGTAACAGGAGCGGAGCGTATTATTCTTTATTTTTTTGGGGGATTTATTTTCTTTGCATTTGTTATGCTTTATTCATGAAGATACAGTGAGTTAGACAGGACGGTATGGGAGAGAGAGGGGAGGACATGCAGCAAAGGACCACGGTCAGGGATCAAACCCGGGTCGCTGAGGAAAGGACTGAGCCTTTGATGGTACGCACTCTACCCGGTGCGCGCCCCCAGAGCATCATACTCATACATTATTCAAGGTGCTACACTTTGTCAAAGCTTTGCGTAGATAATGTGTGCACATTGGCAGACAGCAGAGTAGAGCGTAACCACATCTCAATCTTTATCGAAAAAACTTTCCTACTCTTGATGCTTTGGTTTATACTCGACTCATAGTTACCCCTACGTTTTCAACTGCTCTCCAAAACCCTCTGAGATGCTCAAGCTGTGTGATTGACGTTGTATTTGTATGAGGTTGAAAATCACTTGGAAACGTTATTCTGACCAAAAAACGGAGTGGCCTTGAATATGCGTGTGAATGGGGCTGAAGGACAAAACCTCCTGAGGTACCTGTCTGGTGAAGTGGTCGTGGAGGTCCCGTTTCTGGTCCTGCACGCGCAGCATGTCCATGACCTTGCGGTTCTCGGGCATGCACGTGGGGCACTCGGCCTCGCTGTCGGCGTAGCTCTCGAAGCAGTGCTGGTGGAAGGAGTGGCTGCACAGGAAGTGGACCGAGGGCAGCTCCAGCGGACTGCTGCACATGTTGCACTTGGTCTTCTGGAAGATCTTAGCGCTGCGGGGAGTCACCAAAACGTTGGCTTTGCACAGAGTATAAAATATATGGACGTTGACCTCGACCGCCATCACGCCCTGAATCTGAATCGAGTGTCAAGTCGCTTTGGATAACTGCTCCATTCAATTAAAATAGCAGATCCTAGGAGGAGTATGGGGAGTACGAGGAGTATTTAATTGTAAAATGATGAGGCTTGCAACTTTATCCAAACTTTTCACAGGACGTGAATCAGGAGGAAGCAGGAGGAAGAGGAGTAAGCTGTGGGGCCCAGATCATGTCTAGAGGGGACGGGCTGTGTGGCTGGGATCAGGGCCTACCTGGTCCTCAGGTCCTGGATCTCGGTGCGGAGGTGAGCGGTCTCTTCGCGGTACTGGCGGATCTTGCGCTCGTCGTCCTCGATCTGCTGGCTCTCCCTCTGCAGTTTGTTCACCAGGTAGTCCTTGATGACGGACAGCGTGGCCGTCGAGTTGTGGGCCAGAGTCTGCACCACTGTGGGATTAAAGTGTACACGCACGCACATACACATACACACGCAGACGCGGTCAGGACATGGCTTCCATTTGAATGAATTGCCAAAAGTGCTGCATAAATAACACGAAAAGCTAAACTTTAGTCCTTGTTTACTGTTGAAAAAACTGATGTTGATAAAGTGCAGGTCTGCAACTTTTATTGACTATTGATTGCGTTTTTTGGATTGATTGATAAATCACCTTGTCAATACCAATTCAAAAAAAAACTAAAAACATCCAATAAAACTGATCAGTGAATAATTGAATCCTAAAACAAAATAATTAAATACAACTTCGGATCAATTCATTAAATAGACTAATCGGTCGACTCATGGAGGAATCGACTCACTGTTTAAAAGTCCTTCAAACAAGACAAGTTAAATCTGCTCAAGCACTTAAACAGAGAGCCCCCTCCGCGCCTCCTACTCACCCAGCAGCGGCGGCATCAGGTTGTTCTGGTCGATGTGCTGCAGGACCTGGCTGATGTACGCCTTGCAGTCCTCCTCCTTCCGGGCGAAGTAGCCCAGCGCCTGCTCCCACAGGCACACCTCCTGGTCCCCGTAGCGCTTGCAGGCCTCCACCACCTTGCCGTACTCCTCGTTCTGCATGTGGTAGTGCATGATCTGCTGGTACCTGCGTGAGGGTCATCATAGATTTGAATAAACGGTCTCCGGTTGTAGTTGTCAATGCCTGGTAATAAAGGGCGTGACCAGTAGTGCCGCCAGCCAATCAACAACGAGCAGCTAATTGATATGAATACAAGGTTTCTAAAAGAGCGTGTTTATATATTATAGTTTAGATAAAGAGAAAAACAAAAATGTTTGCCTAAAGTTTTCACTGGTCAATTTTCCCCCCTAAAAGGGTGTGGTTCTAAGACTATAAACCATAGCACATTTCAAAAACCTTTTTAAAAAATAAGTAATTGCTCTCTTAAAAGTATACATCTCCAGATCTATGAGAAAGGGCCCAAAAGAGTCTGAAACAGAAGACCCTGTCGAGTGCACTCACAGTTTGCCCTTTTCGTACAGGTACAGCACTCCTTCTTTGAAGTTGTGCATCTGGCAGAGGACCAGGGCCTTGTCAAACACCGTGTTGTCGCTGTGCAGAAGAAACAGTGCTGCCCCCTGCAGGACCTTCTTCTGCTGCAGGAGCAAACAGAAACCAAGCAACACATTCACAACAAATACCAAACACATGTACCAACACCAAAGTGCTCACTTTTAGTATGATAGTAACAGATGGTTACAGATGGTAACAGAACACATGGTTCAGATGTAAGGTCAATGGTTATGTTCTGGGTACGACATTACAAATAACTATGGGCTTGATGTGGGAGGTCTGCTACCAGCGTTAAAGGTAATAACCCATGATGCACTTCTGCTTCCTTAATGGTTTTATGACCTGCTGCTTTATGGATGTATTTTATTATTACTGTATTCCCAACTCCCCCCCCCCCCCCCCCCCCCATGCACCGTGACCGTGTCTCGGACCCCAAACCAAAAGTACCACCAGGGCAGCTTGGTGGTGCAGTACCTCTGGCTCCTCCTCGTGGGCCCAGTCGTGCAGCCTGAGCTCCAGCAGCGTGTCGTACACCCCGGCCGGGGAGAAGGGCTCCACCTCGATCATGTGCTCCAGGAAGGCCTTCAGCTCGCGCCGGTTGTTGGCGAAGATCGGGATGAACTCCTCCGAGTTGGCCTGTCGGCACAGAAGCGACCCGGTCTGTATATGTCTGGCCTCATGCAGCCATGTTAATCGTTCTCTCTCTCTCTCTCTCTCTGACTGACACACACACACACACACACACACACACACACACACACACACACACACACACACACACACACACACACACACACACACACACACACACACACACACACACACACACACACACACACACACACACACGCGTGTGTGTGTGCGTGTAGTCTCACAGCAGGTATAAGAAAATAATATAATGTTTGCTTTCTGGCATGAATCCATCTGGGATCTCTACCTTAACTCGCCAAATCTCACTTGAAAAACGAGTTGTATCATCACATGCCTGAAACACATCACTGACCAGGCAAAACTATAAGTATATTCTAGTTGTGGTTACCGGATTAAGGAAATGATAGACTTGATTTAATTGGCGTCTTTTCATTCAGGTTAAACCTGTTAATTCAGATTTGGAAGGGCATCAATTAAATCAATAGGGTGGCAGTTCTAGTGTGACTTTCCGGGTAAGGAGAGTAAAAGACCAGCCCAATACTAGTCAGTGCACCAACTGATTATAACAATGAGCAGTACACTGTGATCCAATCCAGGAGTGCTTTGGCTCAGTGCATGACTGAGCTAAAGTACCTGGAATCTCCTCACCAATGTCATTGAAATAACACCTCAAGAAAGTGAACCTGGGGTACGAAAAATGCATCATGTTATGCAATGCATAAGTACAAAAGGACTCTTGTCATTTGAGAGGGAGGGAGGGAGTGTCACAGGATATGGAAAGCTGACGCGACCGGTGCATCCAGGTGGGCTGACCTTAACCTCGAGTCTCCTCTGCGGGGTCTCCCTGTCGGCGGTCTCCCTCTTGGGCTGGTAGTCGGTGCAGAGGTCCTTGAGGAGGGAGGTGGTGCCGTCGGGGACGTGGTGCATGAGGGTCTTGCCGTAGCGCTTCATGTTGCTCTCCGCCTGGTCGAAGGGCAGGCGTCCGATGTAGCGCAGCGCTTCCTGGTAGTTCTGCGGAGGAGACCCAGACCCACCCCGTGTGAGGCGTTACCCGGCGTTGTCCTGCGCTGGATTTAGTGTGTTTGTTTCGATTTTGGATGTACAAGCGCTTCGCCGAAGAGCCATGTTGCGGTGTCGAGCTGATTTTATTTGATTTCAAAAGGTGACATATTATACCACCAGGTGTGAGTGTGATGGTCCGTTACAAGCCGCTTTGAAAATCTGCCTCTTCTGACATCACAAGTGGGCGTGTCCGACCTAGATGTGCGCTGGATAGGCCTACCCAGTGGACTGTAGCAAACGTTGCTCGTCCATCTGTCTTGTAACGGCTAATCACACTCACACCTGGTGCTATAATAGGTCACCTTTAATAGGGACGACGTGCAGTTTGAATCCAAACCTGTTATTTAATCCAAGTTATTTCTTTGTTGTTGTTAAGGAGCAGATAGGCCATTCGGCACGCTGCCCCGGGACGCCTACAGGCGGACTGTGAACGTTGGCGTCGGTGCGTTTGCTGTGGGCGTCCCGACAAACCGTGACGAGGGACCGGACTGAGGGTGCTCACCTTAAGGTCCTCCAGCTGGATCTTCAGGTACCACTCGTGCTGCGCGTGCTTCTCCGCCAGGAAGACGGCGTGGCTGTGGTAGCCCGCCTGCCGCAGCACCTTGATGGCGATCTCCACGTCGAAGTGGACCTCGCTCTCACTGCTCTGTTGGGGGATACGCACACAAACGCACGCATGTGGATGATACAGTGTATGGATCGTTATCACTTGAGACCCCCTTTTGGACCCATGGTCTGGGCGGGACTTCTTCATGGGTCTATCGTCACTCATGGAAAACTCATTTATGGGTGCTTTCATTTGATCCACTTCTCATTCAATCTGTTCCTCAAGTGAACCGCTCCCTTGTTCAATCTCTTTTTAAGAAAACATTGGACTCTACACAAGTGGATTCTGATATAAAGACGTGAAGTCAAGTGCAATCGGTAATGAATTTCTTATCATTGTTTGTTTTGTTCAAACAAAACATAGCATCGCTCGTCTGGCTGGGTGGCTTGAGTGGGAGGGGCTTAGGGCGTGTGGACAGTAGACTGCATGTAAACAAACAGAGAGGTCCGGGCTGGCCAGCGTTTTTATAGGATGTTATTTGATTGCTAACATGATTAAAATCACTATCAATCAACCATTGACTACAGATATGTCCAGGTAGCTCTCAGGTAAGCTACGACCTTGTTACCCATTGCAAATGTAAATATCACAGCGTAATGTGATAGGAACGATGGAAAAGTAGAGTGATTTTGAAAAAGCAAAAGTCGCGAGCACTGGTTAAGTGTCTTGCTCAGGGACACATCGACACTAGGAGGAGCCGGAGTCGAACTAGCAACCTTCCGGTTACAAGTCAACCTGCTCTACCTCCTGAGCTAAGCCAACCCCCCCGTCCTCCATTCCCTGGTGGGCTCCACGTTGCGGCGGTTACCTTGATGAACTCCTCCAGCTTGGAGCTGTCCTTCAGCTTGGTGTAGCAGTTGAGCAGCAGGGTGGTGTGGTCCGCGTTGGCCAGCGACTGCCGGTGCAGGGCCTGCAGGTAGGCCGTCAGGTTGTGGATCCGCTGGGCGTCCAGGAACTTGCGGATCACGTAGGACGGCTCCAGCTTCCCAATGGTTCTGAGAGAGCAAAACATGCACAGTTAGTGTGTCCGCAAAGGGTAAGTCGTGACCAGGGTATCTGGTTCTGAATCGCTGGGCATTGCCTTGTGTTTGTCATTGTAAACTTGAATGGTTGATGAGCGCAATGGGACAATGCTATTCTCTAATTGCTGAACAGAGAGGCTGTCGATCAGCTCACACATTTGCATGTGAACACAGTATTTATGTATTTGTGTTGAACAGTGGACGGGTTTTTAATGTGGTTACCGTATGTACTGCTGGATGGCCCCGTCGTGGTCTCCCTTGAGGTAGAGGTGGTCTCCGTACTGTCTGAAGATCTCGGACAGGCCGTCACTGTCCAGGTGCTGGCTCTTAGCCAGGTTTATAGCCATCACAAACAGGTTCTTCTTGAAAAGCATCTGAAGCAGAAAACAACATCATGGCGTGACGTGTTATTCTTCTGAACTCCATCGGGTTAGAGGGCGACAATGCCTTTTAAGGTTTGATTGTGTAATGCTTGGTTGGTTTCTAATAACGGGGCAACAATGTGTTTTATTCAGTTATTATGTTCTCACAGAAACAGGGGGAAAAGATGGGGGGGTAGGGGGGGGTTTGCAAGGTACCAAGGTATGGACTGGTCTTTTTTAACGTGATTTAGCAAAGAGAGAAATATGTATTATTATATGTATTATATTTTTCCAGACTGGCAACCTGGGATTCTATGGGTGTAAATCTGTGGGTTGCTCAAATGGATTATTATAGTTTTAGATCCTGTTTTTCATTAATATTGTCATTAATTAGGAACCTGTAATTTAGATTTTCCTGATCTTCCTGATAGTTTTAAACAGGATACGAAATGAAATGATAGTGCTCCGTGTGTGTGTGTGTGTGTGTGTGTGTGTGTGTGTGTGTGTGTGTGAGAGAGTGCGTGCATTCCCGTGCTGCATAAGTGCATAAGTGTTAAAGTGCATAAGTGTTTAGATGTACCTCTAGTTTAGTCTGAGTGTCCTTCTCCTGCAGAACAAACATCTTGCCGTCCCTGGTGAGCACATAGAAGGAGCCCCACTCGGCCAGGACGTCGATGATGTCATCAAAGGGGGCGCTGTAGGCGATGAACTTGTTGTCCAGGTCGTAGATGGTCAGCAGCTGCTTTTCTGAGGGAGACGTCTCTCTGCTCGCAAACCCCGCCCTGAGGTACAGACCAAGAAGAGAGAGGATCTGAATCTGGGAGTACATTAATGCCATGTTATGGGCAGTCTTCCTTTTTCTATGTATGCAGTAAAGATTGTCTGCTATAAGAAACGGAAGAAAAATAAATTAAGAACATTTTTCAGAAACGAAATGTAGCGATGATCAACTAAAGAAAATAACTTCTAATTTAAAGCTGTAACTATAATACCGAACCAACACAGATTGCTGTGTAGGTATTTCTTTCCCATTTGAAATGTATTAGAGATAACTTATTTGTAGTCTTCTGCCATGTACTACCCTTCACCTCTAACTGACCTGCTCTAATTAAGCCAAAAACATAACCGTGAAGTGGACCTTTTGTCATTGAAATTAAATTGCTCGTCCTTTCTTTGAGTAATAGCTAGCATCACTAGCATAAATCGGCAAGATTGCAAAGTTGAAAGGGTCAAGCCCTATCTGAAGAGGAACAAGTAAGATAATAATGTACAAGTTAGATAATAACTATTCACCCAGGCACCAAATAAATAAGTTATTAAGATACGGTGTATCTTCATGGCAGAAATGTCAGAGGGCTTCGGTTAAAGATGTATCCCATTATATCGGACCACTATTGTGCAGAAAGTACACTCCAAAGCAACCTTTCAAATAAACTCACTTCTTGGCACTTTGCATCCTGATACTGAAGAACTGATTGTTGTTCTTAAAATGTTGGTGAGCACACCCTGGGTTCCAATGATTTAATAATACGCCGCGCGGGAAAATATAGGATGAACCCGATTTTGAGACAAAACCCGACACCCACGTACCGATTTGAGACGGTATAGTTTAAGTGTTGCTCACACGACGATTCGTTATAATGAACAAAAACCCCCAGCAATAGACAAAAACCTGCATCCACACAGAAGTGCTACTTACTTGCTGGGCGATTTGGCGTCCTTGGTGAGCAGCAGCATGTAGCCTCTGTACCAGTGGGACAGCAGCTTCTGCCCGTCGAAGGCGAAGCAGGGCCCCCGCTCGTCGGGCTGGTACAGGTACACGCACTCGTCCCCCGCCACGATGAACTGGGAGTCCTGGGACGGGTCAGTGAGGGAGGAGCAGCGCAGGGCGCAGCCGTGCGTGTCCAGCTCCAGTCTGGGGTACTCCTTGATGGACAGAGTGTAACACTGTGGGGAGAGGGTTAGAAGGAGACAGGCACATGTTTGATATGATGATGAGCAGAGGGATGCATTTGTCTCTTGTAACCTATTCTGGACATTTAGAATAAGTTTCTTTTTTTTTTCATTGAAAAGTGGGTGTTAATTGTTAAGCCATGGCAGCCTCATCTACGCTGTTCAATAAATGTTTAAATTTAATCGTTTATTGGTATGGTTTCAAGAGAAAATTGATCCTCAAAAGAATTGTGATTCGGTTAATTCTGATATTCAACTAATCTTAAACACACTTTACTCTGCTTTCATGCCATAATTTGCACCTTTCTGAGCACAAAGCGGACTGAAGTAGATACTGAAATTAGCACCCCTATGTACTGAATCGAGAAAATCATTTTGAACCAGGAATCATTTTAAATCTAAAATAGATTTACATGACAAAAAATAAACTAAATTTAATCAAATCTTGAGACACTGAGGGATTCCCACCCCTAGTTATGGGTATCATTATTTGCAGTGATATGATACCGATACATTTCAAGCAAAGCATCATCAGTGCATCTCTGTGAGGCTAATGCAAACAAGAAGGTGCGAAGAATTCTCCAAAAACTCACGTGGACTTTTTCCAGCGTGGCAACGAACAGATGTGTGACCTTGCCGACCTGTCGGAAGGAGAGGCCGGTGATTGGACAGGTACCCTCGTGCAGTGTCAGCGTTTTGCTGTGCCTGTCTCTGGTGATGTCCCCCTTGGTTAACACCACGCTGCCATCTGTAAAGCCTGCCAACCAGACACATACAGAAACGCTGTTACCCACCTGCAACCTGACAGACAGATAGACAGAGAGAAAGAGACACTATATTAGGTTTTACCGATGGCCATGAAGTTGAGGTTCTCGTGCACGCTGAGGCATGACACCTCTGTTGGCTTATTCCCGGGAATTGCAGGGAAAATCCGGGTGCACAGGGGATTCCCACTGTCCTTTTTGTCGAGGTTCCACACCTTCACCTGTGAACCCAGGGGCACGTTCATTAGTTTAATTGTTTGTTAACATTGTTTTGTATGCTGGTGTTTTGCTGAAACAACCATGTGTACAGACCAGAGGGTTTATTCCTTCTTCATCTTGCCCCACCGAGACAAGGATGCTGTGCTGCTTGAGTTGATGCAGGTGTGTCACACGCAACTTGTAAGCCTGGAAGGACTCAAGCTTCATCGAGCGCGGCAAAAGCCATATCTGGCCATCCATATGTAAAAGGGATAGGGTTAAGGCTGAATAATGACAACAACCGGCACCAAACCGGTAGGAGTACCATTTTTGGGTTATATTTTAACTGTCTGCATGTCTTCTCAGAGCAAAGTGTTATTATTCAGATGGTAACCTGTCTAGATCGGGCCTTTTGTACAAATACGCCACAAAGGATGATCCATAGTTATTGTAGGCACCATAAGTGTATTATCTCTAGCATAGCATCATAGCATACTATGGCTGCGTCATAGTAGTATATAAACAACATTCAAAACACTAGCATCATGTAGTTCCCTTTACAGTAACCTCGAACGCTTGGTTTCTAGGATTATGTTGTCATTTGGGTTGGATATGGTCGTTTAATGCAAGTCAGAAATCCTCCTTTCATTGCTGAATCTGCAAGGCTATCGATTAATGACACGCTTTTGTAATCGGTATTGGTTGCAGTGATGGCATCCGTGAATGGGAATTACCTGACAGCTTACCCATCAGAGACAAGCTAAGACATTTATATTGAGTTTAGTTTAGGGTACGCCCGAAAGGCTGTCATTGCATTGCTAGCTAGTCAGTGTTAGCTACCAAGCAGCACATAACGTTAAGGATATCTCCGAGAACAATGTGACCCCGGCCGGAATCAGACGCCGATATTCCGCTGGGAAGATAAAAGTTTTTTCCATTGTCTACCGGATCTTTAACCGATTCTTTATCAAAAAACACAAATCTTCGCCACTGTAAGAATGCTGCCATTTTGCTAGCCAGATAGCATGGGAGTCTCTCATGTGACACCGAAAACAAACGTCACGTGAGCGGCTTGTTAACGGAAATGGATGCGGAAGAAAGGAGAGTGGAGTGCGCATGTCAATCCGTTTTTTACCTACCTTTCACCGCTCATACGTGTGGTTTATACTGAGTCAAGTTCAAGTCAAGTTATTTCCTGATAGATATATCTCAGGTTCCTCATTTTCCATTTTCCTTTACGTTAATTAAATGTGTTTAATTCCTTCAACACATTTGTCGGTGTATGGCTGACACAGATCCTAAATACAAATATTATGACAAGTAAACCATGATTACGAATGAATTATTAATTCATTTAATCTTGAAGAAGGCTAGATTTGCCACAATAGAGGATTGTTTTTAATCGTTTTTGTTATATCACTAAGATTGGCAAAACTTAATCAACACTATGAGGCAAACCAAGTCCTCAAAAGCGGAGCTTGTGCCACATCATTTCCACACAGACCCCACCAGAGAACAATGCCCAACCCCTGTGGTTGTCTCCAGATCAGCGCGTCTGCTCCCATGTTCAACGTTTCCTGAACGACTCAAATACCAGGCTTAAAGGGGGCAGGGTGGTCTGGTGTTGGGTTCGAATCCCATTTGTCTGCAGTCTACCTGCTGTTGGCATCCTTGAACAAGATGCATTCTCACTCGTCATGACACTCAGTGAATCTCTATACATAAAAGCCCCTCTGAAATGGCTGAATAATACAAATAGTAAATATCACAGTGTGACCCTCTGTCCACAAAAACTGGGACACATGGAGTGACCATTAGCCTCTCATTCTCACATGGTGCAAAGTGCAACAGCGAGTAAACAAACCAGCTGAAGCTGCCCCTACCATGTGGATGTTTGATGTAACTGTTCTCACTCAGGTCCTCCTAGACACCCTTTGACTGAATGACCTTTGTCCATGGCAACCCTTGCTAGAGAGAGGCATCAGTGTTCATGACTTACCGGGCAATTGCCCACGCTAAAGGGGAACACCTTTAGCTAAGAGGGTGCCTTGACAAACATGTTCAAATGCCCTCCAAAGAACAAGACAACGGGGTAGCAGACGTTTGACACATCAGCCTGCAACAATGCTCCCCAAATATGATGCAAGGCTATATTTCAGTGGCTTAAGTCAGAGGACATACCCACCTAACAGTCTTTTACTATGATAGAACAAACTCCGTTTTCTGTCAGATGACCACAAGGTAAATATGAGATTAAACATTTGAATCAAATGTGTAAAAAGAGTTAAATGTCCTTACCAATAACCAAGAGTAAGATGCAGCTCACGAATGGTAGCTGGTGATAGGGGATGTCACGTTTCACCAATAACTAAATAACCAATATCTAAATAACCACAAATATTCTCCAAACAGGAAGGAGAGGAATACAAGCTTTCCTGAATGGAATGCCTTACATTTAATTAATGAACACGGTCATCCATCATTTAATTGTAATCAAGACGGAAAGGAAAGGTCATTCACCGCAGCGGCGAGCTTTTAATATGTTATTTTAATAGGTGTTCAAGAAGTAACATTTGCGTCAGCAGAAAGTGTAAAAGGAATAGTTGCGTCGGCAAACAGTGTTATGACATAGGAGCTGTGGGGGGAGGGCTGGGCTGGGACGGGGTGGCTAAAGGGACCCCTCACTACGCAGGGTTTCCAGTAAGGCAAGGCTGCATTTTAACAACTAGGTTGCAACAATCAACAAAATTATATATCATGTCATGGTGATACTATTCATAGCATAAATTAGATTGAGCGTGAGTTGTTTCAAAACTATCAAGAGTAAATAGACAATGAGATCTGGCGTAACCTTTTTTTCCACACACACACACACGCACACACAGAGAAAATAAAATAAAACAAAAAACAAGGAAGCCATGATATACATTCCAGTAAAGATTAGATAATGTTACACAGAATTTATGTATAAATTGATGCATATTAAGTTGTATATTTTCATTTCATTATTGTACTAAATCTATTAGAAAAAAAAGGGAATTGTAATAAATAAGTAAAAAACCAAGCATTCCATTGTTCTTGTCGATTGCAGGAGTGTCCCTGGTTTTTTACTGTCCTGAACAGAGTTTACATTTTTTTTTTTTACTTTACTGCAAAGAAAAACGGAAAGGAAAAAACAAAAAGATAATACCAAACCGGGGAAAACAATAGTCCCGTCATCCAAAACGCAAGACACTCAATCATCAGTCTAAGGACTGCTTGTCAGTCGAGTCCTTTTACCTCGGACACCGACCTTCACAAAACTCCCATCGTGTTCGCAGCACAGCGGCCATCTCGTGACGAGGACTGTTAGTCGTGACGAACGATGCACCGAGGAACAGTACACCATAGCATACATACAGTACAATCAAGACTGAATTGGAATTAGAAAAATACAGGTACAAAATGATTACATTCGAGAAGACAGTACTAGCACAAAGGATATTATTCATAGTCATTTAGGTAACTAATATAGGAATTTTAGATCTATAGAGGCAATATTCTACATAGAAAAGATGAAAGGATGTGGAATGATAGTATTATGGCTGTCATTGATGGGGGGTGTTTTTTGTATTGGCTGTGCTATAAGCACATATATCTCAAAATGCATAATTTCAAAGATGGGGTAAAAATTTGTTATTTACTTGAAAGATCATGATCATTTTGGTTTGGGTCATAAGGTGCACATACTGTTTATTAAAAGAGGCATTGCGTGATGCCTTTTTCTTTGCACACCAGTCAAACTCTGGGTTCAAATTGAAAGGAAAACCCCTTGAGAAACACATGATTTGTTGTGCTGAGAGCATGTTACCTGAAGATTTATATAACTACAAATTGCAGTGCAACCGCCATGCTCGTATTTTAAATATATATATATTCATATACGATTTATATTTGAAGACATCTTTCCCTTTTCTTTGGCAAATGTCAATAAACTCACTTGCAATAAGCAAATATATCTCTATTTCGGGGGGAGGGGAGGGGGGGGGGGGGGAAGACAATTTCTTTGACTTCACATAAAACCACTCTATCAGTGGAAGAACTATATAGTTTTACTGCCTGGATAAAACATCATTTATGCAACATTTCTTAAATGTCGAAACAAACAAAACACTATTAAGATTATCTTAAAGCATTATCACTATCCTTCAGCATAAGGGAGGGGTGGGCACACACATTGTTAGTTCCTTAGCGTTAACGGTCAAATTCACGGAGCAATCACACAGTATGACTGTTCTAAATATCTTTTGCACAAGGGCCGAGCACGACCAATAAGTAACAATGTCCTGGTAAAGGACACAAACTTTCTCAGGAGCCGAGGATTTTCCCCATCTCCAGTGTCACTGGAGCCCTCATGTCACAATCCGTCAAGTCAGTTGACTACTAAAATCGTCCAGCGATGGACCACTGCTAATGTCTCAAATAGAAAAGACTGACGTATTTTCTAAAGGCTGTGTGTTTTTTTGTTTTTCACCTCTTTGCTAATTTAGCCAACAAGTTAGCCTTTAAGCAATCATGTTTACGAGACTTTGTTGCCAACAGTCATAATCCAGTAAACTTGGCCTCGCGAAAAAAAAAGGTAAGAGTAAAGTAAGCAAAAGAAAGATAAATCAGCCTTACTAGGAGAGTACTGTAAATGCAACAGAATAATTAAATAAACAATAAACAAAACTGAATGAAAACAACAATCTAAAGATACACTGCTTGAATCATAAGTCTGAAATAAATCAGGAATTGGTCGATAACGAGGAGCAAAAAGTATTTTCATAGACCTGTGGGCAACTTCCGTTGAGACGAGCGGGTTGGCTAAAAAACTGGGATTTAAGAGTAGCTTGGTATGCACATGTATCACAAGCGGGGGGAGCTAGCATTTGAGGTCCCTCTCGGCTAATTCTATCCCACGGAAGACAGCAAATCTGTGGTTTGACCATAGACAACTCCACCCCAGTCGTCAGCAGTACAGATGCACAAACCGGGTGGGGGAAAGCCAGGCCGGAAACCGAATGCATCTTGACCATGCGGTTTGAAAGAGAATTACTAAGTTCAGCGATAACAACATTGTTTTATCTGAATAGAAACACACAAAACACTACGCCTGTTGGATTCTGATGGCCTTTTGAGGAGATTACTTGGCGAAAGAGGACCTGACCAGAGATGTACATGTGACACCTGATGCCTTGCCTGGTTTAGTTCAGTTACCAGGGCCTGTTTTTGCAGGGAAAATGTACAATGGGCCTCATTCAGAAAACATAGTGTGAAGTCAAAATAAAAAAGTGGATCCCGTGGATAATATTTATATTTTATCCACTTCTAGATTATCGAAAAACCAAATAATATAAATTACAGGGATGAAATGTAAATATTTGAACATCATTTAGCATTAAATGATCTAAAAGCACATACATTTCTGGATATTTTGCAAATGAAATACCGCATAACTGCATTCACCTTTGTTGTCTTTTCCCTAGTTTTACTGTGTCCAGGGCATAACTAATGGAATTCATACTTTCTTACTTTTAAATCGAAATGAGTAAATTGCCATCCATCTAAATTCTTATTAATGTAGAATTCCTGTCAAAAGTTTAACAATAAGTATTGGTAAAAGCATACAATGAGAGATTGATACATTAAAGCATGAGAGACCATTTACTTTAAAGTAAATCAGGCCCCAACGGTGTTACTTTTGATTGGAAGTACTTGAGTACTTTTAAGGTCTGGACCATTTTGGGCCATCTATATACATGATTTGGGTAATTATATACTTGGGGACCTCATACTTTTACTCCATTTATACTACTACATTCCAAAGCAAATAATTCACTTTTGCTACATTTAACCTCATCTTACACGTTCAAGTACTGAATGTCAGTTTTACTAAAAAGACATTACTTATTATTATTATTACATACAAGCAATCATTGCTGACAATAAGGGGAAACTGTTGAGTGGACCACAATGGAGCATCACCACTTGTTAGGGTTACCAACAGGTCTATGAATTAATGCTATGAAGTTGTTTTTAATTGAGTACATTCTATATAATAGTAATACTTGAGTCCAACCAAGTACTATTTTCTAAGGGTAATTTTTTACTTTTAAGTATAGCATATGAGTACTTTTTGCATCACTGAATATGAATACAGAACAGCAAATTATTAATAGGCTTATTGTTAGGGTTAGGTTAACCCTAATCCCATGACACAATATGCAGTTTTTGACAACAACTCTGTCTCATGTTTTCTCTTATTTAGGCCTAATTTGCATCGTAGCGAGATAACAGTGAAGGACACAATGAGGGTCTATTTGAATTTGACTCAGCGAATAGACTACACCCATTGCTCATCCGTAATTAAAATAAAGGATCGATTGACATGATAATCTCATAGCTTTTTAAATGTACTTTGTGAATGAGGCCCAATGGTAAATGATCCCTTTTTGTTGTCGTCGTTTCAATAAAATAAAAATAATTACTATTGTGAGGAAATAAAGTTATGACACATTCTAGCTAACCAGTTTGGCCACCGGAGACAAGGCTCACCTACTGGAAATCCATTTCTACCACAGCTACAAATGACTGCAGTTTCTATCACAACAGACAAAAATAACAAAATAACGTACTAAAATATGCTGAGCGCATGGTGCTAACCTACGCACGACACAGAGTGAGAGAAGATCAAGTATATTGACACTAACCGCGTTTCACACCTGAAAAGTGCCCACGCTCCTTAGCTGTAATTGCGCTGAGGAAGAGGAGGAGTCTGCCGGGGGGGGGGGGGGGGGTTCAAAAAGGTACACGTCGGAGGGGTTAAGGCTATTTAGAACCGTTAATTTCTTCTATACACACACACCATCATAAAAATAAAAGCATTGATTCTGTGTGTTTTTAAAGTGGTCCGTCCACTGGATCAAACCGGATCATCGTGAGCTTCTAAGGATTAACAGACAAACAAACCAACACGTCCCTAGCTAAGAGTTAACGCTGCTTTAAGAGGCCTACTCTTAAAATGTTAAATCTATCACGGGTTATAGGGTCGCTACCACATACCGGTCACACAGTAGCACGTTAAGACAAAGGAAACGTCAAAGGGAAAACGTCAAAAAAAAACAACACTTTTTTTCGACCTTTTTGAGTTCTTCATAGATTGCGCACACCGCCGCGGGTGCGCCGTGCACAAAGCATCCCGTCGGTAGCGAAAGCCCATCCGTTGTCGTCATGGTGATTTACCCTGGTTACATTAGTTTGGGTCGAAGCATAGAGGAGATGGGAGGGGGAACGGAGTAAAGTGGTAAGAGCTGTCCAGATAAAGAGGTATTCTACCGGAGGTGTGTGTGTGTCCGAGGTAAAAAATAAAATAAAAAACAAAAAGCAAAAAAGGAATGGAGTCTTGGGTCCTACCTAGCGTGACTGAGATTGGCGTTGTTTTTTTTCTTTGTCCGTAAGATCCGACCTCCACGTGGCGCAAGGGTGTGTGACTGAAAGATGATCCTGGATGTTGGAAGTCGCTCACTGAGAGAGGAGGGTGGTGGTGGTGGTGGAGGGGGTGGTGGGGGTGGAGGTCGGGCTTGCTTGTTTTCTTTAACAGACGATTCTACCAGAGCGTTTTGAAGACATCAGAAAGGCACCCTCATCCTACCAAAAAGCAAAGGCTTCAGGGAGAACACTGAGATATACAAGGCGGGAGAGGTGGGACAGGGCAGGGCGGGGCTGACTCTTACCTTCTCTTGCCTCCCCACTTCCTGGCCGGGACAGGGGTTGCACAAGCTTTGTGTAAGTTCGGTACCGAGTCTGTTCGTAAAGTCCTTACTAAGTCCATAGTAACCACGGTGGTTCAAATGAGCAGTTCACTAAACATGATTGCACCACCATACGCAACTAATGTCCTAACCAGTAACAATACCCATAATTATGTCATTTTGCGGATTATTATAAAAAGAAAATTCAACTGCAAATATTAAGTCACTACTAACCGATACGTTAGAACTAGTTTGCCTGATGCAACCTGTTTTGAATTGGTAATGTGCAAACCCTGACTTAAACACACCTGACTTAAAACACTTTTTCAAAACCTTTTAACTCGGTTTAAATTTACGCAAAGCTGGTGCAACCGACCCCAGAGCTTAAGATAATCCATCAAGGGGGGGCAGGCTGAGAGAAGGATGCGAGGGGACAGGGTGGGGGTCGGTGAAATTCAGTCCAAAGTTTCCTGCACCACGACCCACACCACCACCATCCCCCCACTGTGGGCAGTATCGAGGGGTAATTGTGGAGCACTGGGTCCTATAGCATCCATGGTGTGGTGCTTCTGCCAGCACGAAGCATCAGCAGCAGCAGCAGCAGCAGTAGTAGCAGCAGCAGCAGCAGCAGGGTTTTCACTGGTCGGCGCAGGAGATGAGGACCGGAGCCTGGGCCAGCTCCTTGGTCTGAGTGTCAGACATGCTGACCCTCTGACCTCTGCAGCAGCAACACAGAGAAAGAGAGGGACGGACACACACACGTAACATTTATATTATTATATACATAGAGGGTTCCCACTCTCAATTCTTTCAATTGTAAAATTCCCAGACTTACATTGTTAAATTACCTCTTTAAAAAACACAACATGAACCTGAAATTTTCTTCAATGACCGAAAGTATCCATAACATCAACAAATAATGACAATAGTGCACACAAATATTACGACACAAATCACCAAAGATGGTTAATAGTTTCCTTAAGCTTAATCTGTTTCATAACTACTTTTGTTTCAAAAACAAAAATGTTGTTGCCTTATTATTAATATTTTCATTATTAATAGTATTGTTATCATTTCTATTATTGTTTTTTGTGTGTTGTAGGTGTGTGTTGTATGTGTGTGTTGTATATGTGCATGCACATAGGTCTACGCATGCAGATATGCATGTAGCCATGCATGTGTTTATGCTGGTGGAGGGAAGGGATACACAGACATTCTGTGTACAGTTTGTTATGTATGTATACCCATCCCAAATAAAAAGACGATTAAAAAAAAAAAAAAAAAGGGAATCAAGCTGAATTTAGCGCAACCCTGAGCACCAGAAGCAGCGTCATGGCTCCGGCCGTACCTGTGCACATTCTCCATGGCCGCCACCTCCGCCAGGGCGGCCAGGCTGAAGAAGGCTGGCAGTTCCTGGGGTGCGCCGGGCGCGTCCACCCGCTCCGGACTGGGGGCCTCGGAGCACCCCTGGTCCTTGCATAACTTCTGCTGGGTAAATAATGGCTTCTTTTCCTGTTCCTGGGGGAGCTCCTTGGCTTTGTCTTCTGCAACCAAAACAGAGACAAAACTGAACACGACCTAACTTTTATTAGTGATCGTTGGTCATTTGGTGGAGTGCCTTTATGCAAAGGGCCTCATGATACGGCGAGTGCATGCATGTGTGACACGTGTGACATGGTTGCCCCCCCCCAGTGGTAATTGAACCCCCAACCCTGCCAGTGTTAACATCGCGCTCTCCAAGAGTTCCACAGGTCATCTACTGCAGCGCCACAGACCACGGCGAGGGAGGGACGCAAAAAAGGCAAAAAAAAATAATAAAGAGAGACCAGGGTTTCCGCTCTCACCCTCGATGGGAGACACGCTGCCGTCGGCCGTCCGCACCAGGTGGGTGATCTTGTTCTTCCGGGCCTTCCTCTTCTGGCTGCCCACCAGCAGCGTCTCCAGGGCCGCGGCCCCCGCAGCCTCGGGGCCGGCAGGGGCCGGCGGGGCGCAGGGCGGGGGGCAGGGCGGGGGGGCGCACGGCTTGGCCTTGGTCGTCCCCGAGTCGCTGGGCGGGGCGAGGTCGCTAGGCAACGCTACTAGGAGGAGACAAAGGACCGAGGTGTGAAAAGCCGGGTCCGACTGGGAGGTCTATAGTTTGTCTGTTTGTTTCATGTTGGTTCTTTAGGTCACATTAATGTTGATGTGAAACAATACGTTCACCAACCTCGTAATGAGATGGCGAAAATGCTTAAAATCAAGAATTATAAAAATATATTTTATTTGGGTTGTAGACAATACTTAAAAAAGAAAAAAAACATGTCTTGAACATATTGTGGAAGGACATCACACATTCACATCTGTATATTAATAGGAGTGTTTCCGCAAGTTCACCTTTTTCCCGCACATTTGGTTTCTCCTTTTTCTGTTTGTGCTTCCTAACAATCTTGTGGAATGAAGTCTTTTTCTGAGATGGAGATGACCCTGATGTGACGAAAAACACACACACACACACAAAAAAAAATCATAAAGAAACCAAAGAAGAAGGGAATGGACCAGCCATGTTATGGAGTCATGTCATGGTCTTACTGAACAAAAGATTTTTGCAGAGCAGAATTGCGTGCAAAAAAACATCACACAAAAAGAAGGAAACAACACAAAAGTGCATTGTGGGGGCATGATTGAAATGAAGGCAATTCCCCGTTAACGAGGAATGTACAATGCTAGGGTTTGGGGGGCGTTTGGGGCCTACCCTTGGCAGCTTTAGGGCCCTCCTCTTGTGCTGGGGGGGGGCTGTCGGGCTTCTTCTTCTTCACCACCGTGGTGCTCTTCTTGTCGAACGTCATGGGGCTGAACTGTGGCAGGCTGTTGAACTTCTTCTCAAACTCCTCCTCCAGTTTCCCCAGGCTGAAAAAAACAAAACATGAATCACACTTAATACGTAGGCTTCTGATTTAATGTTGAATGCGTTTAAAATGTGATTTCAGTTTCAACTTGTCTCTCCGAGCGAGCAGAAAGTGTGAATATGATGTGCTACAAAATAGTACATTTTCACAAGTTTCTACAAATGTCAAAGCATGTACAAAAGACATGCCACTTTGGCTCAGAGGTTCTCCTCACCCCTGCGACGACTCGTCTTTGGATTTGGATTTCTTCAGCTTCTTGGGGTTGGGGGGTCCGGTCGGGGGGACAACACAGCCCTCCTCCTGCCAGTTGGCGTCGTGGTCCGACGCGCGGAACGCAAACCGTTTACCTAGAAAGAGACAATTCATCAGAACATGTCAATTCCATCGTCAATTCACTCATTCTTTTTTTTTTTTCACACAAACACAAAAGGGTGTGTACATTTCGATAAAATAAATTGAAATAACACTGAAAAAAAAAAAGAATAACCACAAACAAAATGATGAAAAATAAACATTATAATAAGTAATATTGAACAATATTACTTAGTTTAATAGTAATATTTAAGGATAAGGATAATGACAGTATGGACTAGTATCAGAGGACACTTGGCTCTACGGTACCTCGGTCGATGTTGGCCCTCAGCGAGGTGAGCATGCCCTCGGACACCAAGGTCTTGTACAGTGCTCCTTTGCAGCTCCTCTCAGACTTGCGGGAGCCACGGCTCTCCGCGCCGGTCTCCAGGGCTTCCAGGCCCTTGTCCTTCTCTGCCTCCTCGTCTTTAGGCCTGAGGCCGGCCGCGGGGGGCTCCTGGACCCCGCCGGGGACGGGCCCCGGGGACTGAGCGGTGCGCAGCCCACCCGCCTCCTCTTCCGACATTTCCACCGCTTCCTCTTTAGGACTGACGGGAACGACCTCCGTCTCCATCTCCTCCTCCTCCTCTTCTTCTTCTTCCTCCTTGATGTCATCGTCGTTGTTGTTGTTGTTGTGGTTGTGGTTCTCCACCTCTGACAGCGAGGAGACGCTGTGCAGCCGGGCGGGATTCCCGCTCTCCTCTCCCTTCACGGCGGCCGCCTCCTCGTTCGCCGCCGCCGCCGCCGCCTTGAGAGGCGTCTTGGGGGTCCTGGGCTTGCTCTTCTTCTTGGGCGAACCGGGGCTGACACTGCCGCCGTCGTGGGATCTCTTCCTCACCTTGACCTCGGCCTCGGCCTCCGTCCAGGAGCCTTTGGCCACCGCCTCGATGGTGCAGAACACGCTGTCCAGGTCCGCGGCGGGACTCTCGCCGCCCGTCTTCCTGGGGCCGCAGGGCGCGGCCGGCCGGGCGGACAGCTTATGGGCGGCGGCCTCCGTCGGCGAGTCCTTCTTCTTGGTCTTCTTTTTGACGGCGCGCGCGTTCTGGACGTCCGACTGCGCCGTCGCCGTGATGTTGTCGGGGGTGACAGACAAGGAGGAGGAGACGGAGGAGGTGGGGGGAGAGGGGAAATGCGGAGGCAAGAGCGGTGACAGGGGAGAGTGGGAGGAGGAAGAGGAGTGAGTGCGGTCGGGGTGGTCTCCCATCTCCTGCTTGACCTCTGACTTGACCACAGCGGCGTGCTGGACAGAGGGAGAGGGGCTCTCCTGAGACTTGGAGACAGCCGGCTCTATCTTCCCGGCTTCGGATGCCAAGCACATCTATCAAAGCAAAATGTAATAAATGTGAACTTTTTCTTCATTTTGAATGCAACACCTTAAGAAGAATTGAACTACATGGTTAAATCCATGACACAGTGTTGTGGCCACTGCCATCCACGTCCATGGCTCTTCTTGTGAATTCGGAAACTACACTTCACACAGTTTCTCTCTAATCATCTCGACTGTCTTACCTCGGCAAGCTGGAAGAGAGCGGACTGCCCGCATGGCTTTGCCTCTGGGGCCGCAGGTGGCGGCGGCTGTGGAGGCGCCCGCTTGATTCAGTCAAAGAAGGAAAGCCAGATTTTGAATAAGGATACAGAGACACCGCTACAGGGGTATCAGGTGGTATCAGGTGTATCAAACTTAAAAAGGCAAACTGGTATGGAAACCAGAGAAGGCTAGTAATCTGTACTTGCTCTGGTATCAGAGGAGGCCTGGTCTTGAACCACAGACCAGTTCCAACCAGACTACCATACACTTGCCAAATAAAAAAAAACAAAAAACAAATAAATAACCCATTTAATGAACAACAGAACGTGTTTATCTTGAGGTTAACTAGTTTCCCTATATGCAACAAAGTACACACAAGATGTAATCCATTATAACTTTACAAGGAAGCAACCGTGTATTGGAATGAATTGTGGCATTATGGTACAACCTTACCTCTGTCATTGGGGAGAGGGGAGACTTGACCCTGCTTTTAGAGATGTCCGGCACTCTATTCTGTGTTGCACTTAGTGTCTGTAGAGGGAAGGCAAAAGCACACAACAAGTATGGTTAAATGTAATTGTGAAACGTCTCAGCTCATTGCTGTGGCTGCTACATTTTTCAGAAAGCAATATAAACCGATCAACACACAAAATGTTTAAACATCATAAATAAGAAAAAGATTTACTGCCATGGGGGTAATGGTGAACTGCAGATAAATGGGTTTCGTGTTCATTTGATTACCTTCTTTATATTTATATTCGCACATGAATTTGTGGCACACATGAATCAATGAGTACCATAGGTAAGTATCAAAAAACCTTTCTCAGCTTTTAAACCCCTTAATGTGAAACGAAAGCATTGGACTAATTACGTCCAGACTTCATTTCAATCTTTGAATATTTAATTTTTAATTTCATTCCCCCCCCCCCCCCCCCATTTCATTTCTACAGTGGTCTTTTAATAACACAAACATCACAAAAAATCATGTAGAATTGCTGTGTGGACCCCAGTGCCATTCGGACCGAGTCAGACGGCAGAGCTTCAGTGCAGCCTAAAAGTATCCTAAGATGCACGGCTTCCATAGTATGGGAGTGGGATCATGCCATCTTTGGCCAGGACATTTTGAGGACGGCTACAGTTGGCTCAACTGAAGTGCTGACACGAAGCGTTCTCAGACCGAGCGATGTCTCTCCCCCTTTCATAGATTTATTTATTCGATCCCTTGGATATCACTGGGATATTCAGGCAGAATGTAACCTAACCTTGTACCTCCTTTTTATTTGTTACATTTACATTTTTTCATGAATAAAACCCACAAAGTATTTCAATATGGGTTTTGAATACATACCAAAAAAAAGAAATCTGAATAATTGGGCTCAGCACTAGTGCATTGTTGTGAACTATTGGTCAGCAAAAAGTAATAAATTCATAATGTGAATTGAATAGCTGCCTTAGCAAGCCACTCCCAGGGGGGAAGGTACGTTTCTAATGGGTTCCCAGGTTACTGGTTACCGACTGGTTACTGCACTGGCTGCCCGCGGTGCACTAGGGGCTTGGGATGGCGTTTTTACATGGCCATTGTTACAGTGGCACAGGAATAACAAATTGTAGGCCTGAGTCCAAAACATGCAAATACAGGAACAGATTCTCATGTCACACACCTCATTTTCTTCTTCTTCTTTTTTCCCTTGGAGGGTTTTCTCTGTGATTGCCACCCCTGGTAAACTGGGTATTGAATTGCTGGGCGGGCTCTTCACACACGAAGAAAAGAAAGATATGAAATCAGAAGTTATCAAAAGCAATTATGTATTGCTTTTGACGTGGTGCCATTTTTTTTACAGGCATTTCCAATGCAGCTTATTTAAATATCAGAAAGCCATCCTCTATGAAGATATTACCAATCACTAATAAGTATTTCTGAATATTTAAAATAAATTATGAATTTGGCCATTCAGATCACACAGAGTGATAACATCTTCTAAACCAAACCATAACACAGACCATCTACTCTGCTAGGTGTTCTGGCACCCTCTAGTTGTGATGGTCACCATTACAGCCAGAGGTCACTACGTGTGTGAGTGCAGGCAGATAGTACCCACCTCTCTGGCACTTAGAGCGCGCTCGCCAGCCAGTAGGAGCATGCTCAGACCGCCCATCTTAGTAGGATCTGAAGACAAGAAACGCACACGCAAGCACACAAACACTTTGTTAATATTCTCAACCGTATTGATTTCTAATATTAATTAATTAACATTCTTTAATGAATAACAGTGGAGTACATTCATTCAGAATAGAGAAAGAGAAAGTGTTCCGCATGCATATCACTGAGGGCAATAACAAGAGGCTACTCTGTCAATATTGGCCGATGAACATCATTGCACCGGTAAAGTACAAGCCATCCTTGCAAATTAACCCCTCAATTGTAATACAGGTGTAATAACTCAAAAGACTGCAAATAGTGTGCCGCCACTACTCAGAGTACAGGCTCCAGTCACCCACCTGCCATGGCAAAGTTCAACTGTGGCATGCCGGCCGACTTGGGCACTTTTTTGGCAGTGGTGGAGTCCTTGGAAGGGGTGTTGGAAGGGAAGGACCAGACCTTCTTGCGGTGGTTGCAGACGGGCTGGCAGGACGGGGGGGTTTTGACGGGCTTGTTGGTGGTGGGGCACCACTTGTAACCTGGGTTTGCCTTCATGAAGGCGTCCTTGTACTGGAAAGGAACACAAATTGATGTATTTTGAGCGGTCGGTTTCTGGTGGAGTGAAGGACGTTCACTGCCGTCAACTCTGGCATCAGGTTTTTTAATGAGATTATTGGTGAGGGGGAGAAAGGAAAAGGTTACTCTGAGGTTTGGACTATCCTTTTGTGATTGGTCTTCGCAATTATTTGAAATTGTGTAATGGCCGTTTTACTCGTCGTAATAACCAGGTGTTTTACTCGTCTTTGATAAAGGCAAAGAATGGTATAAATAAATACCTTTAAGGGATATTATGAAGCATTGTTAATCATGGGACTTTTCAAATGAAAAATTCAAGTTGAAAACGGTACTAAAAATGCACGTGGCAAAATTAATTTACTGCTGTGTCGCTCATTTAAACTGGAGAGATGTCAAAACATCAAGAGGTGGTTTCAAAGAAAATGTAAGCAGTGTTTACAATCAATTAGTCTGGTACTACCTGCCAACATAACATTAGACACAAATAATACCAATTACATTAAACTAAGTATTGAATATAAACTGTTGGCTGTTGCAAATATTGAGACGGGTGCCAACTCAAATTATAAAATCCCTGATCAGCCATTCCAAAGCACGATTACATGCATAAGAGAATGCATTTAATCAAATGTAAATTGTACTAAAAGTCTATTTGACACTTCTATTTTGATCGGGGAGAAATGCATTGCCACTTTGGATCGTTTCCTGGCGAAATGAAGAAGAAAATCCTACGATAACGGATGTCTCCTTTCAAACCTATAGCTGGCCTGAAAAGCAGATGATTAGGAACCAGGGCACTCACCTCCTTGGCCATGTCCGTGTACTTCTGCTTCTCCTTGGGCTCCAGCACCGCCCACCAGTCGGCCAGGATCTTGGTGGCGCCGCGGTTGTCCAGGCGGGGGTGCTCCTGCCGTACCAGCGAGCGGTGGCGCTTGCAGAAGAGCAGGAAGGCGTTCATGGGCCGGCGTGCCCGCTGCTCCGTGGGGTCCTCCTCCGTCTCCTCCCTGGCCACCACGCACTGCTCCGTGCCGGGCCCCGGGGCCTGGCCGCAGGGCGCCTGTGGCTGGAGACGACAGTTCAACCCCGTTAGGATCGCAGAGACAAAGAGACTTGTACCGGAGATCTTCTGCCTCAAGTTCTAGTAGATAATACTGCTTCTTCGTGATCGACTAGGGACGCAAAGGTTAAGCACCGTGTATGTATCACAAAAACTGATGCCATGAATCTAAACTTGTCCACTGTAAGTAGCTTCGGATGCAAGTGTCAGCTAAATTATCCACCACGAAAATAATCAACAGCCGTAATGATGATGAGTATTAATCAATAAAAGCTTTTAAAAAAAGTGGTTCCTCCACGAAATCTACACCATCAAACCACTTTGTGTGTTGCTGCCAAACTTTGCACGGGAGGCCCAGGCTTACCTTCTCCAGTTCCTCCTCCTCCTCCTCCTCTTCCTCTTCTGAGAAATCCAGAGCCTTCTTGGAGAGGAGGGGGTGCCACTGCAGGCATTTGCGCTTGGGGCGCTTGCCCCCGACTTCCCCAGCGGCAGGGGGCTCCTTGCCCCTTCCTCCACCTTTCATGGTCCTACCGCCCCTGGTGAACAAAAGACACGTTCAGGACCAGGCCGTATCTAGGCCGCGAGGCACGACAAATGCACTGGGTTCATCTAACTACCACGGTGTCTTGGCTAGTATCTTAAAGTAAAATGTGGGTATAATGTATAATGAAAGTGCCCAACAAATAGCTGGTCTCAAATTATCATATACATGTGTGTGGTACATCGCTCTGCTCTAAATAACTTATTGCATTATTTTCTGAACAATCAGGGCATCTCTTCTTTGATTGGCTCAGGGAACCCTCAATGCCTTTCATTCACAGATGAGTGAAATGCAACACATCTCAATGACGGACAAACGCAGAGAGGGAGGGAGCAGAAAGTGACGTTTTTCTGATTTTAGTTTCAACATCTCTCTCTTTAGAACAATTTAATCTTACCCACAGCATGTTTAATATCTGGCATACTGAAGAACTTCACCACAAATGTTAACTGGGAAGGTTCTCGGTTACTGAAACTGCTGCACAAGCCAATCAGGCTTACTTGAAGTGCCCTACCATTAACACCTCAATTCCAACCACTTAAATAACAGCTGGATAATACAACATCAATTAAGCGACAGTGAGAGTAAATCAAATCTATATACTGTTGTCCATTATTTTGGTCCTCGTAATTATGTGGGGAAGTAGCACATTCTTCTTGTTTCCTATTCCATTTCCTGTATTACAGGTAGCCATAGTGGTTAGATTCATGTTTCACCCCTTCACCATTTCTTCCTCGCTAATATTGAAACTTAAATATTATCCATTCCTGGGTACTGGGCCAAAAATGCAACATACAACACTATCAATGTCGGCCGTGCAATGAGTCTACTAGCTAAAGGAGCAGTGTAGGGTGCATGTGCATTGCTCAAGGACACTTTGATATTGGATGGGGCAAGAGGGGGACTGAACCAGCCACATTCCAGTTGCCAATAAAACCCTGGTGTTATTAATTTGGAGTTGTGAAAATGACTGTTATGTGTCACTGTTTGAGCTGGACACATAAAGCATAAAATAATACTGTGTGGGTCACTTCTGATAACACCTTCATACACAATGGTGCAGTGGTGCCGGTCTGTGGTGCCGGTCTGTTGTTGCATGTGAGTAATACTGTTTCGATCACACAAACACACTAACACACACGTCAGACCAAAGGCATGAATATATGGACGGAAGAGAAGACTAACCACATTCTCAAAAGATCCTAACGAAAAATAGAACAAATGTTGAAAAATGTTTGCAATTCAAACTCAGATACCTTAAATCAATAACCTCTCATTGTTGGTCTTTAGCCTGTAGTGCGATCCAAATTGTAAATGGTATTTAACCAATTCAACCGGAACGTACATTTTAGATTTTTATTGGGTCCACTTCCAAGACTTGCCCTCCTTGAAAATGTAACAATTTCCCTTTTCTTACTCAATTATATACACAAATTAAGCTAGCCGTCGCCGGTATGAAACACTCTTTTCAGAAGCACACTGCTAGATGCCCTAACGTGCACGCCTTTGGAGGGGGTTAAAACCACTTCATTATTGATGACAGTTTAAACTTTTCAATGTGCAATTGCTGTTGGGAAGAGATAGCGTCTGATGTAAAAGCTGTGTTAAGGTAGCAAGGTTACTTGTTTTGAAGTTTTGTATGTCGTTATGCTTGTCAGGAAGTACAATTTTTATGTTGTATACATTTCAAATGATATGCTATTCACTGAATGTGGTAGTTGTGAGAACTATAGAATTTGGTAAATCTTTAAAGTAAATGAACAATTATCTTGTCTTCTGACTTTTACACATGACATTTTTTCAACCCCTACATGGGGACCACATGTAATAAACTCACTCAGTCCCCGCTTAACTAGCATACTCAAATGGTAAATAATTTAGTAAATAAAGGGCATTGGTACGCACTGTACAAAACCCATCCTTCTTCCACTGTCTGCAGTCCCTGACCTCAATCACAAAATGTTACAGTTTTCTACATCAGTGCTCCCTAGTCATTTTAGTTGGTTTGTAACTGCCTTTTTAACAAATAGAAACCATAGTCAATTTAAATGTTACAAAAAAGAATCCAGGGTAGTATACATCTCTGGACCCTTTTGTTACGGTTGATAGAATTGTTGCCCAGATTTGTGTGTCCTCATTAACTTCTTAGTCTGGCCTGGAACCAAATCTCCTGCTTTGTCTTAGTGGTGTATTCAAAGCCGTTAAGACATTGTTTAGTTTTACATTGGTGGTGAAAATACCTTTACCCATGTTGTTTAGCTAACTAAGAACTTCAATTTGATAGGCACCGTTCCCTTGAGGACTTGTGATCAATCTAACGTAGGCTTGGAGATTTTGTGGAGATGAGCTCAAACGTAAGTAAGACCTGTGTAAATTCATATATTTTCCTGACAATTCAATGACAGAAAATGCTTGTGATCGCAGTAATACAAATAACAACAGACAAAGAGCAAAATCGAACAGATGCTCACTAAAACCAATGTCTGAAGAGGCCCTTGAAAGCGACAATTTACAGTGTCTAAAAGCCTTCAACGTTTACTTCAAACATGATGATGAATAGTAATGACAAAAGTTTTAGGAGCATTTTATTTGCAATGTCTTTCTAAAGGGCTGACAATTTGGGGGTTCATAAAAGAGGGTACAACAGGTGGTGTACTACAATTCGGCTCAATGACTTGGACGATGTAAAATAATAGAATGTCTCACTTACTAAAATAAGTATTTCAAAGATTACCTTTCAGCACAAGTAATCAAGTTATAAAAATGTCATAAAACTATGGTGAATTCTAGATGGGAGATATTTTTTGCCAGCACATATTATTAACATATACATGCATCATTGCTTAAGAATACCAAAACTGGCGGGAAATTGTAGGTTGCATTAAGGTTTTCTTTGAAAAGATAATTGTAAAGATGATTGTAGACCTTATCTGGCAATTGGACATCTTCAGAAAATGGGCAAGTAGACCCTTTACCCATCAATAACCTTCCACCACTGCACATCTACTGTTGTCGTGAATAAATAGGATAAATGACCTAGTTCGAGTAAAGGATTGTTACCTCCGTGTTTGGTACTAGACTTTTGAATTAGCATCTATTACCTTGTTGTAGCTGAGACTGGCGTCTCGCTGTCTGTTGTTTACCGAGTCGTATGGGATTATTAAGGGCACTGTGGCTTTTTAGAGAACAGGTCATCTTTTTATCTTTTAAGGCAAAGACAGTTTTTACTTTGGTCATGAGATCTAATCTCCAAATGTGAAATAAAGATAGAATTCGGATACTTTCAAGTCTAGCTGGCGTCAAATCGAATTTGACACATTAATATGCTAATTCCTTATCTCAATTATCCCTTTCAGTCGTGCGTCACCTCAACAGAGCTTGTATTGCATTTTATTGTTAGTGTTCATTTGCTAACCTGACACAACTCCAAGTATAGGCAAATATGCAAATTGGCATAACATCACGTTATAGTTCGCTACGAACAGTTAAATGAAGAAAACTGCTGAATAGGTGCATTGAAATAATAGAAATGTGTGCATACAACTAGTATCGATAGATCATCTACAACATGACACACTAAATTCATATATTAATCAATTTCATAGCAACTATGGTTTACGACTAGAAAGTACCATCATTACAATTTCTCCGGATGCATCCCAAACAGATGGTGAAACAAAACACACATGTTGAATGAAAACTGACCGAAAAAAAGGGATACTTACTTATGATCAAATTATGGAAATGCTGTATGAGTGATGAAGATGGATCTGCCACTGCCTTTGTCATGCAATGACGATGACCTATAAAATACAGACATAGACACTACTCTCAGTTAAGCGTCACATTTTCATGGCTTACAACAAGGAAAACTGCGTTCAGTCGACCGTGAAACGGGAGCAGAGCAACTTTAACTGGGAATAGCCCAGTGACCGTGCGTACACAGCACAGGGCATTTCTTGAAACTACTGTTGGACATTTTGTTGATCACTGACCATTACAGCAGTGAAGTCGTTCCGCCCATTTAGTCAAAACCAGAGCTCGAAGGCCAGAAGCCACGACCCCTCGATGAATGAAATGCAATATTAGAAATGCTCCAATTCAATCGGCATTAGTGGATGTAGTCCATCGCTGCGCAGTGCTTTGGTTGTGTTTTCAGGTAAAACTGCTGATGTCCGATGGGTCACCGCCTGAAGTCTTGAGCCACTGAACGCTTTAAATGCGCTATCACAACCCGACACGACGGGTTGCTAAACTAAACGCACATCGCTCGCCTAAAGTCTCCATACAACGCGTAACACAAGCTCACATTTTCATCTCCCTGCAAAACGTCGAGCTGGGGTCTGACAAGACAGACAGGCGAACGAGAGTCCATCTTGCTTTGGAGAAAACCCCCGAGTACAGTAACGTTAGGATATCACTCCTGTCAAAAAACTCTCCGAGGCGTCGTCGTCGAAATGTCTCCCACCCGAGAAACCTCGGGGTTCATTAATTAAACTGGGGATCTTCTGCCCGGCCACACGCATCCGTGGGCCGTGTCTACCCCACGGTGGCCCCGTTTCCTACCAGTTACTAGGAATAAAAGTAGCTAGTTAGCTTGCTAGCCCTCCAGCCCGCTGGACGTGTCACAGCCATGACATACAATGACTCGAAACCCAGTTGGAGGATCGCTTATTAACACTGCTGCGTTGACACTCGCAGAATTAAAGGTTGCGTTTTGCACGGGGTCCACCGGTCCGGGGAAACGTCCACCTAGACGCGGGGCGGCGATGCATTTGATGCGGAATCGAGAGAGAGAGCGAGAGAGAGAGAGGGTCCGGACCACTTGGCTCAGAAACAGTTGCATACGAGCTACATATCGCGTGTTTATACCGCGATTTCACAGAGCAGTGAATTAAACATTGAACAACATGAACACACCATGCTAAAACGACACTGCACGCGTTGGGTTATATAGGAAATATCGACGCGAGACCTATTTTTTAGCGGGGAGGAGGAGGAGGGGGGTGGGGGGCAGAGAACCAACACGCGGACATCATGTCAAAAGAAAGCGATAATACTCGTTTCACGGTGATGCACCGAGACCCCGACCAAGAGGACGAGCGGCTCTCAACGAAGGACCGGAGACGTACAGGATCTCTGTCATGACGGCCACATCATGTCAAAACATACCTCCAACGTCCAGCTCCAGCGCCACGGCCCTCGCATCATCAGTGGCGTCCACCTTTTAACTTATTGACACATCATAACAGTTCAGCACTGCCTGTACTTCTTCACCCCGGGAGGGGGATCAATGCGATCGGGTCGTCGGCGAGGCGCAGCACGAAGCGAAGCGAACCTTACACGTCGATCGTGCACGAATTGTACTCGAATGAAAACAATTTCAGTCACATTCATCCGGTTATTTTCTCCCCGAGTACATTTCACATCTTACCCATCTACCCTCCCCCCCGTTTGCAAAGTGTTCCTACAGTCCCTCGGAGCTGATGTTCATACCTAAGCATCGACTGGCCTAGCTGTGCTTGAACAACATTCGTGGCCGAACAACATTCACCAAACTTTTATGTTTCCCCGTCTGTCGACTTTTGCAAAAGGTCAGAGAAAATGTGCGCAGCGCCCATTTAAAACACCGATGAGATAGAAAAGGGTAAGTCACAGTGTGGCTTAGTTGAGTGACTATTGATATAGCTTCCTGAGTCTTGCGCTACTGATGAATCGAGAAAATCAGGTCAAATAAAGAGGTAGTTGTAGCACTCACCAGAAGTAACCCAGACATCGATCGGGGTGCCCGAGCCGAGGAGTTATCTGCTTCTCTTTCGCACCCTTTGCCTAAATTACCACAACAGTTTTTGCAACATACTGTACATAGTGAAAATATCCTTATCATGTAAGGCTGTGCGTGATTGGACGCTGGCTTGAGGGACAGACACAACCCGCCATACAGAGGTCGCATTACAATCGAGTATTGTCCGGAGACAGCGAGATTAATGAAACGTCTTCATAATGTTTCGTATTTGCAGGCTACATTCAGGCCCATATTATACAATGGACAAATTGCCAAAACAACAAGTGAAATTCATTGACGGATGAATGTTATCGAGATGTCGGACCGCCTCTAAAGTCTCTCACTCCCTGCCCGCTGACAAGACCGATGTCAATATCACTACATGTTCTGGTAGCCTGCAAACTATGAAGCTTTCTCTTTACTTTATTGCCCCGACTCATTAGACCGATCATTTATGTTTGTAAGCTTTGCAGACTTGACAGAAGAACACGATGAAAGAAGTGTTCTGATCCGGGCCTATGCTATAGTGGGTCTACTGTAAACACGATAAGCACTGCATTTGAAAGTCAGGGTCACATCTTTCGATAGACTTTCAGTTAGGCCAAAGTAGAATAAAGTCAGCTATAGGCTGCAACTGATCCGACCTGTTTAGACATGCATGTTAATTAACATTTCGTTTGGTTACCCATTGTCCATAGTCATGTGATGCATGATGTTTCTTATGAAATGAAACCAAAACAAGGATTCATGATGCAGCTATGAAACACTTGCCAATAGCTTTTTAAAGTGTACTATTTATTTATAACTACATAACATAACACATACGGACCAAATCCTGAAAAAGAACAATGAACGAAAAGCAACATCATTCATTAACAACCCATCAACCAATATTTCAATTCCTCAGTGAATCCCTCAACATAAACTGATACTGGTAAGTGGCCCACTGATACTCATTTGATTGACACACCTACATCCTTTAGTGGCATGCATCAAACTTGTGTGTCACAAATACATACAAATAACATTTTTGTTTGGCTTTGGCATTGGGGATAACCATTGTATATATTCTTACTTTAGCTTATATTGGCCAAGCCAAACGTAGGCTGCTATACAACTACCTGTTTTAATATCAACACTTGTTTGATAATGACATGTAAACTTCATTAAACTATATGGGATAATGTAAAAATGTTATATATTTGCCCACCATCACAACAAAATATCAGTAAATTAAGGGGCCCATTGAAAGCTACTGATTTCCTTAGGTTTGAGTTATCATGATGACGATATTTAAGGCTTGCATCCAAAATATCCTCATTGTAAAGTGGTAATCACTAGCTGACACATTGAACGTGTTGGTATAGAAGATTAGATCAAGGATTGCAACTGTTAAAAGACTATTGTCATTCAGATTGGCCCATTTCACATGACATGTTTACACTCATGCAACATGGGATATATACAACAAAAAGAAAACATTCAATTTCATGACCCATTTAATGTTAATCAACAAATTATTGTCTTAATTATTTTTTTTATAGATTCTCTGTTTGATTGTTGATACCATGTACACGTTGCCCATGCTTTATATCTTACCACTGGCTGTATCAGATAATCAAAATGTATATTTTTCAGTGAGTAAGGAGGCTTTTCAAGTGTCCCATGTAACAACATAGATCTAATGGTGTGCTTGGGAACCAATGAAATCTTTTCTATCAAAACTTATATTCATAATTCATTTCTGGCTATTGTCTATACTAGCCCTGGCCTATTGTAGAATTTCTAGTTACCAGAATTTCTGGTAACTATTATAGACTGGCAAGAGCAGCTGCTGATTGATCAGCAGTCTTTACCACTGTAGCCAGTTCTACAAGGATGCCCTCTGGCCTTTGCTTCCTATAATGGCCATCATTTGTTTGACAGGTAGCCTACTAACGTCTTATTACTATTGCCTTAATGAGTGATTGCTTATGATCTGGGCTTTATTGGGGTTGTGTTGTGAATCATCAGAATATTAATATGACAATTTACTTACTTGATTTTTTACTTGTTTGCTTTTCACATATAGGTCTTGTTTTATATATACACTGTAGATGGATTGAATTGAGCTGTGACTGTATTTGTATGTAAAAAATGTTACAACGTAACTGTATGTTTTTTTTTATTATAGGCTAAAATCGTGTGTGTCATTACATTATATCCTTTCATGTGATACCCTTACTGTAAATCCAGTCTATCTGGGCTTGTGCTAGCTACATTTGATGCCTAAACCAATATCAGGTGTTGTTATGGTTGATACATTATTTTTTTCTATGGAATTCCTTTTTAAGTGACTCCCTAAAGTCATTAAATTGAAGTAATTGTTTTGAGATCAGATTAGCTCCATTGTTATTTTGAATAGAAATGGGGTGAATGTGATCTGATGTTTCTGGCCTCAAATGCCCAAGAGCTGAAAGTGAGAGACACAGCACCCAGACAATAACTACAACAAATATTGTGCCTGAGCACAATGATTCAAGCATTGCTGAGCTCTGTATAAAACAATAACACAATAATCATCAAAAATATTTTTCAGAATTCATGTCAGGGTTTTGATTTCCTCTATTTTTAAAACTATGACATTTGATATTTGGTGTATAGTGGACAAGGACTAGCATATAATAATTGATACATATTATCTTTACAGGTTTCTTTGACATTGTCCTAGAAGAAAGAGTGGCTGTTGAGCAACTGACCTACAGTCATGTGAGTCACAAGATTTAACAACCTGTTTGAGACCACCTGAGGTGCGTTTGTTTTCATGGATGGACCCCAACTGTGATGTATGCGAGAAGCTTCTACTTGGATAATGTAAACAACTAATAAATTATTGATGTGTTAAAAGACACAATATAACTTCCTTAGGAGGCCACAGTAACCCTCCCTTCCTACTCAATGCCATCTAAATTCTCTATCTTGCTCATAATTTGTGGTTTGATTTGCAATTCTAAATTATTCATTCAATTCCACTTGGGCCATAAACAACTAGTGGAGTCAGATTAGTAATATGAGAAAAAATGTATCAATTAATAATAATGATAAACAATTGATACCAACATAGTCACAGATTATATCCAACATGTTCTGCTTAAAGCTTGTAGGCTATTCACAGAATTACTTCTGTGTACACGCATGGCAATGTTTGGCCAAGTGGTTAGGCTCTGTAGGAAAAGGTCAAGGTAAAAGACTCTTACTGCTACGATGTCGAAGCGGCTTCCCCCAAAATCAATGATCTTTGTGACCCCTGGGTCATAAACAATACCAAGCACATGGCTTTAGATCTTAGGATATGGCTTGGGAATATATATGGTATATCAACCAGGAAATCTGCATATTTTGTATGTATTATAACTGAAGGTGTCACGTGGATGACTTTGCAGTGTACCTTCCAGTGTGAGTAGTTGAGATAATCTTAGCTGAGCAACTGGAAGTGCTAAGGAAGAGGGATGGTGTTGAACCTCCCTTGAGAGGGCGAAGAAGCCCATTTGAAGTCATCCCCTAATGCTGGTTATTTCTTTACACATTACAGGTTTAGAATGTATATATATATATATATATTGTTTTTAAGCAAGAACACGTTAAACATTCATTTGATCATTATTTACTTTAAAGAGCAATTACAATGACATTGATGTGGTTTGTCTATCTTGCATGGCATTTTCTTCCTCAACTCACCCCATGAGGTCAAAGGTGATGCAGCCATGGCTCCTGAAGTGGGAGTGCCCCTGTATGTGGAAGACGTCTGCGCTGTCGTCCTTGTAGTTCATTCTTAGCACCTCCAGAATTGTCACTTCTGCCATCACCTCATCAGTTGACCTAATGATATTTGGTTTAAAGTCCATGGCTGGTTTAATGAGCAGGAGTGATCGATTGACTGATTGATTGATTGATTGACTGAGGGGTCTCAAGGGCCATTTCAGGGTAAGCGGTTTACAGTATAAGAACAATGTACTGTAGTGACAATAAGAACAGGAGACGATATCCAGTATCAATCATACAAATAGGACTATAGAAAAAAACAAAAACATCAAAACATCAGGTTAAGTCTTACCAGACTTGGTTGTAGTTCTATTGAATTTAAACTCTAATAGGCCATCCCTATTAGAGTTTAAAATCTCTGTCCTGATAACTACTGGAATGAAACCAAACTTCCGTCCTCCATGAACACTCCTGGCTTTACGGTGTGAGTGCCTGAGGACAGAACCTTAGCTTCTGTGACCCTTCGACTCCATGACCTCATAGCAATCCGCAATGTAGTGTTTGATAACCTGCATTTAATAAACAGATTTATCACAGAGATCCAACTGGGGACATCTTTGGTGAGATGTGGTTGTGCAGCATATCTCTTGTGCTGCACCATGTGTACTTTGTATTACTATGGGTTCTAGGGCATTCAGCTGCTCAACATCCAGGGCTCAGGAACTCCCTCCATCCACACATCCGCCAATCGGACTCTGTTCTGAATCTCTTGAAAGAACCCAACTGTTCTGCACCAAACAGTATAAATGTAGAATTTTTTTAATTTTTCATTTAGGTCTACCGCAGATTAGCTGGAACAAACAATGCAGGTGTGGCCATTAGTGAAACGAGTTGGTGTAGAGTAGTTTGTTTTGAACTACGTCAAACCTGTCCCATCTTTGCACACGACTACCCAACCTGCCCAGTTTCAGAAATGTGTCCCCTCGGGCTAAACACGTTGTAATCCCGCCCTCTGGTGGATGAAGTCGGTCACTGTTTTCTCAGCTTGCCTTTTAAGATCCATCTCCAAATACACCACACATTAAACAGTGAAAATATGTAAGATATGCTTACAAAAATGGAGACAAAGAATGGCTAAGAATCATTTCACTCTGTCAGGCACAAACATTCACACTTTGGCTGATGAGTTTTGTGTATGTTGATTATAATGGAACAGTATTTCAAATAATAACCAAGGATAAGGGGAGAGAGAGATAGAGGGGAGAGTGGGAGATTCTGAAAGAAAAGATTCAAAACGCATTTAAAAGTATTTTACATGTTTAATGTCCATTTCTCTTTAAAATACGGTTGCTGTGGTAAGGGCTTGTATACAGCAAATGCTCTTAAAGTAGTATTCATCAAAGCGTCCAGAAGTGCATACAACAGAGAGCAGAGACAACCTCAGTGTTTCAAACGTTTTCACTGAAAAGATGCAAATGTCCAGAATAAAAAGAGACAAAATCATATATTTCCTTTAGTTTTGTTGTTATTGTCAAGAAGCTAAATCAATGTAAATGTAAAATGTACAGCCCTGCACGGATTTAACTATAACCACTCAGCTGAAACAAACAAACAAAAAGCTACAATCAAATGTGTAAATCAGATATGGCATATCGGTGCCTTGTTTTAAGTGCATTGTATCTTGATATTGAATAGACGTGAAGGTTTAAAGAACAAAACAAAACCAAAAAACAACATCCATGTAATTAGAAGTAACAAAACCAAAACGAGGTGGCCTTCTATGCTGAACTCTGGCAGGGTTTTGCTGAACCTGTTTCATAGTATGGTGTTGAGAAAAGACCATTATATTCCCACTGCAAAGAAATGTAATGTAATGTACTGCAATCTAGAACAACCCCTTATCAAACAACCCTCAAGCAAAGAAAAATCAACATCAACAACCAAACTCAAAACAAACGCAATCCTTTTTTTTTCTTGAATAGCAGACAACAAAGCTGTTGCTGAATTGTTTTGTCACAGAATTTTTGTAAACGTTTCATGTGAACATTAAATATTCTCAGCAAGTGCAATTTGCTCGCAAAATGTTAAAGAAGTGCTATTGGCACCACCGTTTTATATATTGTTTTCTATTTACCACTTCAACTGCTTTTTCACAGGCCTTGCACTTTATACAAAACATGGAAGTAGGCCTATAGAAATCTGCTCTCATGTCATTGTAACTCTACGCAACACCACCTCTTGGTCCTTCTATGCCAGTATTGCCCACTCATGTGCAATACAAACTCAGTGGTTGGAAAATCGAAATGGCTGATCTAGTCGTACTTATTCACTGTGACGGAAGAGTGGACAGCAAACAGCAGCAGATTCAGCTAGCCGCTAACGTTGTACCGTAAAGTACGAGTGCAATCCATACACCCAGAGGTTCAGAACACAGGAAGTGACACAAAACAGCATTAGTAAACAGCATTCAGTGGAAAAATAATAATTGAGTGTCTTCCCACCTCCTATGTCGAAATACAACGTGTTGGTTTAGAGTGGGCATGATCCTTCCTTGGTTACAGTAGGCCCACAGGCTCCTGATTAATTAAGAAAATAGGCTATACCCGTTCATTATAAGCCCTGGTTTACCTTATAAATAAAAGGACATTTCAACGAAAAAGGTCCTAAGGATAAACCAGACATACACACCATCGCCCCCAAAGTCATCCTTCTCATGAATAAATATCTATGCATTATATCCTGCATGTCATAATTGCTTGTTTAAAAATGTTGCCAAACTATTGCTGGAAGTGAATAACCAAACAAATGGGTGAGCTTATTCTGAGACCCTATACACACATTGTTAAATTAATTCACTATGAGCAACAACAGAGATCTTTTATTTTTTTTACATTAAAGTGTAATAAACAGGAATAATGGTGTTGACCTGATATAATATACTTTAGGGAGCATTTTCAAATGATTAAAAAGGCAGTTTTGGAAACATAATATATTGTAACTGCCAAGGAATCAACTATCGTGACATAACTTTTATAATATCCAAGAGTTGACCACATTGCTCAAACAATGACTTTCAGTCATCTTCACTTTCTTCTGCTATCATTTGAGTTCACAATGGGACCAGATGGGATTTGTTTATTCAGATTTTCCTGTTTCAACTGGAGTGGATGTGGATAATATTGGTGTTTTGAATTTTTTGGAATTGAAAATTGTTTGAGGGGAATATTGGACAATTATTAGTCAGGTGTTCCTAAAAGATCCACACTAGCTTGTGAGTATTAGCTTTGTTATTGTATTATTATACTGTACAGATTAATAATTTAAGGCCCAATCCTCTAGTTTACCAGAAAACCCTTGTTGTTTTAAATATACTATGAACTCTTTAAAATAAAGTATTTAACAATATTGCTGACTTTTTGTGGGGAATCTTGTGGCACCTTTAATTTAAATGTCATCCATAAAATAAATTGTTGCCACATACACGTTTCTCATGCATATCTGATAGGATAACTAAAATATAAATAAACCTTTAACTAAACTTTGCTCTAACAACCTGTCACTGAGTACAAAGCTACATCTAAATATAATTATATTCAACCTTGGGTTTACTCAGAGCTGAGATTCGTTCTTAAAATAAATAAAACCATTTCTCAAGGAAGTTACATTTACAAGATTTTTCATCTCGGATATAAACCTACTCTGTTAAGGCAAGTGGTGAACAATAATTTATGGAAACTGGAAGAAAATGATGCCAGACAGTATTATATATATATATATATATATATATATATATACACCAAAAATAATAAACAATGTATGCTTTTGCATAATGGTGATTTGTGTTCTGATGTCACGGTAATGTAATCCCGTTTTGACAGAGTTGAAATTGCATCATGTCAACAACAACAACAACCAAACCAATTTAACTCAGTCCTACAGAACGGTGTCCACATCAAACAAATAGTGTGTGGGGTAAACTCTAGCCTGATATCATTTAACAGACTACATTAAAAGAAGGGGGATAGGGGGAGGTGGTTAAAGTGTTGTAAGTTTGTAATTATTTGTTTTGAATGAAATCCATTTGCGGGGTGTGACTAGAGCAATGATTAAGGGCACTTTAAAGATGGCCGCTGGCTAGAAACATACCTATTGTGTTGATGCATTCTGCTTAACTGACCTTCTAAATCCAATGCAGAGGATATTGTATTGGACGCTTTGAGTCATGGGCTAGTGTAGAAGCCAGTAGAGGTCAAACAAGGCAAGCCGCTGCAGTGTAAAATATTACGCGTCTGTGTATTATGTAACATTGACTTGGCTGGACTGGAGTAACCTGTGCGTTCAGGCTACAAGAGGTCGTTATTTCACCCTAATGACAACAGCACTGAGATGTCATGGTCACTTGTCAAGCCCAGAAATATCATCTTTTGGAGGATGATGATTATATCCTTTTGAGTGCATCTTGAGCTTTCCTTCCATTAGTGGAAGCAGAAGGCCTGTTGTGTTTGTATCAAGGGTTTAAATTAGGTATTTATTTCTTTGTCTATTTTTGGGGAATTTTTTCAAATAGAATTCCTACACTGCTTCAATATTGCTTTTCAATAAGTGCACATCTGTAAAGTTCCTAAAGAGTGTTCTTCATTTTCATCACTGCACATATTTGTTCCAGAAAACAGGGTTTAATGTGGTGTCAGATTAGGGTCCCCTGTCCATCCTCATGCTTGACCAACACACACCACTGCACTCACTGCGGTCGCTCTAGGACTCCAATCAGACACTATCACTATATACAACACTCAAATGAAATGTTCAGTAGATACCGCAACGTTATATATTCAATAAATACTTCTGTGCTTTTGTGCCCTTCCCACTTAATGAATCCAAGTAGCAAAATATAGTTCTAGTTCTCTCGCCACCTTAGAGCGACAGGAGGTGAACCTCAGTGTTTCTGGAGCACTGGTGTAGACTACCGAACCCCATGGCCACCGACTCACCCGACTCACCCGACCAGACCCACAGCCACGTACCGCTTCCTCTACTTTAACCCTGGGCAGGGGTGGGGGGTAAAGAATCCAGTAAAGACCCGAACAAGCACACAAACAGCAAAGCAAAGTGTGTGGTCCATGAGTCGTGTCCCAGTGTGTCAGTGTGTGTGGGGGGCGGGGGGCGTACGTACGTGAACCGGGCTCTGGGATGATGATGATGATGATGGTGGTGATGAAGATTTGCATGCAAGCGGGCTGCCGATCGGAAGGGATGGTTGGTGTGTTTGTGTGTGTGTGTGTGTGTATATGTGTATGTGTGTGTGTGTGTGTGTGTGTGGTGTGTGTGTGTGTGTGTGTGTGGGGGGGGGAGGGTGTGGTACTAGTAGGCAGACTCATTTTTCCCGCAGTTGAACATCTCCAGTGTAATGCTTCTGAAGTTCCACAGAGCGTCGATGAGGACAACATTAACCCCACGTTTATTTTGTCGCTCGCCGCTGCATGTCTTTTCCTTCTTTCTTTTTTTTTTTTTGGCAAAAATAAGAATGAACAAAAAATATACAAACGGTTGATGTATTCGAAGCTAAACGTTGTCTAACACTTTGTGGTGTACATTCAGGAACAATCATGTTGAGAGTGAAAAAAATAAACAAATAAATAAAACCCGAAAAAAAAAATGAATTAACAAAATGAAACAATATTCACAGTAATAATAATAATAATAATAATAATACCGGTAATAATAATAATTATATCAGAAGACTATTCATCGCCATAGAGTTATCGTATGTTACAAATGATCACTAGTTTCTAGCAGTCCAGAGTCCCTGCGAAGGTGGGGAGTTATAGTCTTTCCTTGGAGGGGATCCAGATGTAGGGTCCAGAATGCTCCTCTATGACCTGCTTGCAGTGGTTGTATATGTCCTCTAGGGTGTCCCCTTGGACCAGCGCTGGGAACCAAGAGGAAGCCACGGGTTACACACACACTCTCTCAGTGGAGCCGCAGTACACACACACACGTATGCAGGCACACACACACAGGCGCACACACACACAGGCACACAAGATGGAGCACAACACATGCATCAACACAGTAGGGCATGTTTATTATTCTAATATTGCATTTTTTACTTTTCAAAATCAATCTATGGTTTATTGTGCCAGGTTCATACATCGAGGATGTACATGCTCATTGATCAGCCTGACATTACAGTAAGACATATTATGATAATATTATATTATAATAGGTCATTTGAGTTTATATAAATGAAGTACATTTTGTTAATTATAATTGATTTAGTTACGTAGTAGTAGTAGTAGTAGTAGTAGTAGTAGTAGCGTACCTGTGAAGAATTCCCCAAACTCTTGCTCTAGCTTCTGAGCTCTGTCAAACGTCTTCCTGGCCTGCTCCTCAGTCAGCCTCTTGTTCATGTCCCTGTTGTCAGAGAGATAACTGACACACACACACCACCAACAGCATACACTCTACTGTAGGTCCTTTCAACAATCACTGCCATGATGGCTGCAGCCGCCAAGTCAGATGAGAGAAAATCCTTATTGTTGATGTGAAACGTGCAGTTGTGTGTGTGTCCCATTCGTAGCCTATAGTGGCTCGAGGTGTCGCTACAGTTAAAGCTACATTCATCTTCAGACGACAGCTATGTCATCTGAAGATTATACAGCTGGAGCTGCAGCGACATCCAAAGCCACCAGAGGGTGCTCAAATTCGGAAATGTCGAGGTCAAATTCAATTTGGACGTTGCCAAAGTTGGCCGACACCACGGTACTCACATTAATGAATCCACCGACTTGGGTTTGATGAAGATGGCGATAGGGTAAAGTTGTGCTACTTGTAATCGCTTGATGGCGTTCCCGGACACATCCAGTATACAGTGTTTGCCCTGGAACAGACGGACGCACAGAAGGGAAAGTCAAGGACAACCGACAACCTCCCCCACCCCCCCAAAAAAATAGATAGCGTTCCCATTGGCGGGCGGGCGGGGCCTCACCCTCTCTGCCACGTATTTGACCGACTGGACGCTGGTGCCGTACAGGTTGTCGTTGTACTGGCCCGCCTCGATGAACTTGTGCTCTTGGATGTCCTTCTCCATCTGCTCCCGGGAATGGACGAAGTGGTAGTCGCGGCTGTCCACCTCGTAGTCCCTCTTTGGTCGAGTGGTGTCTGAGGACAGGGGGGGTGGGGGGTCAGGGTCGTCCCGTTAGAAAAACAACGAGCTTCAGCTTAACTCTGAGTGTTGAGACACACGAGGGCTGTTTAGTCGCTAGCTAAGGAAGAATCCTTGTAAGGACATCCAATCTGATTTTGTACTTGATGCAAGTGTCTTAAAGGGGTGATATCAGGTGTGAGTGTGATTCACCATTTAAAAATCTGCCTTTTCTTGTGATGTCACTCAAACCCAGGAAAAGGTTGATTTTCAAACTGCTTGTCATGGCTAATCACACTCAACCCTGGTGGCATAATATCATTAACTTTAATTGACTGGATTTACAGAACGGGGACAATGGTTGTAGAAGACAATAAATATAGTTTAGCCACATGTCAGTTAACATGCAAACTTTGAATACACATCTGTAAATAGAGTTCAGTGTGTCCTGCTAGCAAACAATCTTTGCTAGCAAACAAGCAAAAAAAAAAGAAAAAGTTCAACATTTTAATTGGAGCCCTTGAAGACACAATGGTTGACTAGCGGCAATATGTCATCATATTCTTCTTATGGGCCCTAACAACTATTCAAGCTACTGCTTTAGAAGTGTGAAGCTAAGACACTGTAAGGGTTACACTAGACTTGGAACAAACACAACACGACACACAACTCACGAGAGGAATGGGAACAAACAGGAACCAGAACAAGAATAGAGGAACAGGAACAGAGAAACAGGAAGAGGACGACTGTGGGCTCACTTACCTTGTTGCCCTGAACTGTTAGCAGCTTTTTTTAGTTTAATGGGTCAATTGAAATAAAAACAAACAAACAGATGGATAAATAAAAGCATGCAAAATATGTGAGATTTGGGGTTACACACACACACACACACACACACACACAAACACTAACGTGCACACACATAGACAGACACACAATGACCTTTTTAATATCAATCACTTGTTGTCTTTGATACATTTTCAGTATTTCAGTGTCACAAGGTACGGCGGCGGTGGGGTTGTGAAGCCAGCCCATCCAACATGCTGTAGCCAGCCCAGACGAGGGCTCAGTTCCAGGCCCACCCATTTGCTATGGCTACAGATGGTGTACCACCCACACGCAACCGGGCGTGCTCAGTGCCAGGGAGGTGGGAGTGGATACAGCTGAGTTTACATTTCTCCACAGCGCTGCAAGGTACGCAACTCTTGATCTGATGTAATTTAGTCTAATGTTACCAAATAGAAACTAACCCAATCCGATCTAATCTAAACCAACACAATCTGATCTAATCTAACACAATCTGATCTAATCTAAACTAACACAATCTGATCTAATCTAAACTAACACAATCTGATCTAATCTAAACTAACACAATCTGATCTTATCTAAACTAACACAATCTGATCTAATCTAAACTAACCCAATGTGACCCAATCCCATCTACTCTAAACTAAATTTAGCTAATCTAAACTAACCCAAACTCATTCAAACAAACCCAACCTAATCAAATCTAAACTAACCCAATGTAATCTAATGATAACCCAATTTTATCTGATCTAAAGTAACTCATTCAAGCCTAATGTCATTTGATCTAAGGCTAGCAACCTAACCCAATATAATCTAAATTTATGATTGCATATTGGAATCGTATTCTCTCACAGGAACATAAAACAACATCTAAAACAATATCTAGTTTTCTTTCAAATAAAAGGAGACCCCGAATGGTGTCACCTGGATCCCGAACTTGGTACAGTCCACGCCTTACTAAACTCTCTGCCGGCGTGAATACTCACGTGGTACGCATGAGCCAAACTTCTCAGGGAACTCTGAGATGAGGTCGTCGTTGATCCGGTCCTTCATGGGTCCCAGGATGATGACAGGTCTGGCGTAATTAACTAGGGCAGAATAAGAACTCCTGTTGCATGTATATACTGTATATTATATACTATATATATACAGTATATATATATACTTATATGTGTGACAGGTATATTCATATTGCAGTCCTCTAAGGTTTCAGAACATGGGAGGGTTGCCACTCACTTTCTTGTCTCATCACGGGCTCATACGAGAGGATTATCTCTTCCTGGCTTCCTGTGGGGATGCAACGCACGGCAGATACGCACACACACACGCACGCACGCACACACACACACACACACACACACACACACACACACACACACACACACACACACACACACACACACACACACACCTTTAGCAACGAGCAACACAAGATAGTCCTTACGTTGAGACGGTTCTGCAGTGTAACCACATCCTGTATGAAATTCTAAGTGAGCGTTTATCTGTCTTCCGTTTTATTGCGTTAAATATGAGGGAAAAAAAGATGAACATGTGAGGACAATCTCCTAAACTGTGATAAAATGTGATATCTAAACTTGGTATCCAGCTAAACGAGGTTGAGCTAGTACTGATTAAGATAGTATGGCCGATGACAAGGAAACATCTATGGCTTAAACAAAGTAAAACAATAACCATGTGTAAAAATGTTTTCTGCAAGCATGAAAGCTTATTAGTCTCGGAGGCTGAAAAACTGGACACATTGGCCAAATTGGAATAATATGTAATTATGTACATTTATACAGGATATTTTGAGTCTTTGATTGTAGCTGAAGCATTAGCCCAATAAACAATCAAACTATACGGTGGGGCATTTCCCTCACTGAAAGGGTTTGGAAAAAAAATACATTCAATTTATTGAAAAAATTATTGACATAAAAAAAGCTGAGGCAAGCTCATATGTGAGCCGCTTAGGGCGAGATGACGTTGACAGTAAGCGCTTGGTTGTTTGATCACCTGGGCACTAAAACCCAGCCAACTACGTGTGTTGCTGTTGACCAATCAGGAGGTTTTCTAGGCTCAGCTATAAAAGATTAACTCGGAAACATTGGAAAATGTTACCTCTGAAATTGTTAAAGCGAAAGTATTTTGGAAACTGAACATTAATTCTTAAAACATCTAAAATGGTGAGTTTAAATTACATTTACCCATAAAATAAAACATAAAAAAACAAGAAAAGAATACATGATAGATGATACACTTGAAAAGCATAATAAAGCATTATAATGCTGAATGTTAAAGTCCAAGTAAGAAAACATTGCATTAAGGTTATATTCATGAGCATCATGCAAACATGCATTAGCCTTCATTAGCATTACAAAGTCAGTGCGAACCGGGAACAGGAGTCTATACAGTACAGTATCCAATGTGAGAGTTGTGTACTAATCATAATCAGTTCAATTCAGATTGTATTAAGTGTAGGTGCTTGCTCATAGATCAAAGCTGGTATTTGCCAAGGTTTCAATTGCCTATTAAATCACATGGTGACAGCAGGCCACTTAAATGACTTCAAAGTACCGGTAATTTAAAGGGAAGTTGTTGCTAAAAATAGCAGTCTAATGAAGCTGCCTCTAGCAGGAACTAACGTCATCGGCGCACCTTGCTAATGAAGGAACGACATTTATATTGAAGCAATTCTATTAACGAATCAGTAGCCCAATCAAATGAGTGTGTGTGGCTGGAGCTCGCCTCCCTCAACTTAATAATACTGTCCGTGCGGGGGCTGATAAGAGTGATTTAACAACGATGACATACAATTTACTCTGACGTTTTGGACAACCATCTGGTATGACGCTTAGTGTTTAGACTCTATTATTTATTTTTTAAATGTATTTAACATTATATGAATTCATTCATTTTATTTAAAAAATGTATATTCCATTCATTATTACATCGTAAAAATACACATGCAATCATGAATAACACATCAAATACGAACGTCTTCGTTAAATTGTTTGCCCATTCCTTGTCAAACAATGTATTGTATTTAATGTGAAAAACAGCTGCACTAAAACCTGATTGACAGAGGTAAGGAACAGACACACACAGACACCTGGCATGCAGACATACTGTGGACACAATATAAAAAATCTAACAACAAAAATCAACGTAAATGTTAACAGGTGACGCGGCGTTGCTGGGTAAGAGCCAAACGTTAAGAGGCGCAGGGGGTTGGAACCGTCGGCTCTGGGAACCACTTACTGAATGTCTTGGTCCCATACCCATCATCACCTAGGCCCAGGATGTCCTACGGGGCCCCGGACGGCCACAGAGAAAGGACACAGAAAAGGCAGGGGGGAAAAAGAGAGAGAGAGAGAGATAGAGAGAGAGAGAGAGAGAGAGAGGGGGGAGCGACACCAGATACCAAGAGAAGGGAAAGGTAAGAGGCGTTGAAAGGCGGGAGCTGCCTTCAGTTCGGAGGCTAGAGGGCCCGAGTTCTGCCTGTGAACACGAATCAGCCAGCAGGGGGAGCCAAATACACACTTTTGACGCTCCTTTGGGGCTTTTTAGGGTTTAGTTCCAGGAGCTTTTAATCTGTTGACTGATTGGTCCTCAAGACTAGCAACTCGGACCACCCTGCACAAGGAGACACAGGAAATGACGACAGAGACAGCAGGAAACCGTACAGAAAAGAACCCAAACCCTTTCCTCACGACGCAAAGCTGTACCGTTACTTGCCTATCAACCACTGCAAGTATGCCCTACTCTCTGTGTGTGTGTGTGTGTGTCTGTGCATGCATGCGTGTGGGTGTGTGTGTGTTCATGTAGATGTGCGTGTGTGTGTGGGCCTCCATGTGTGTGCGTGCGGCCGTGGCTTACTTACGGTCAGAATCACTGCCTTCCTGGTCGCCATCTTTGTTCTTGTAGAATGGAAACTTTCGTGTGAAGATGTAATTCTTTTTACGTTTGTCATTGAATGACTGTGGAGGAGAGAGGGCATGGGGTGGGGGTGGGTGTGGGGGGAGGGGGGGGGGGACAGGTATGGGTGACTGGTGGACATTTTCATGCAGACACAAAACAAACAAAGAAACTGCTAGCAAAGACAGTGGGAAGTCAACAAGGTTGTTCTGATGGTGACCCTTCTAACACCAAAGTAATATAGGTGAACACGGATTATCCTGCTGCTCAATCTCTCACTCCGTCCTCTGGAAGTCTGTCAATGATACTGCTGTTTTTTGAGGCTCTAAATCTAATTTTACGTCGACCCTGTAACCTTGAATAAGCAAAACATTTAGCATTGTTTATATTGTGACTGTTTCATTTACCTAAAAACTTCAAAAGACCATTAAATGAGTTGATACTTTTGCCCCAGTACTGCCCAAATTCATTGGGTCATAGAAGCTAAGAAAATATAAATAAATAATAATAAATTCATAAATGAAAAAGACTTTTCTTTCAACTAACGGCTGAGCACCAACCCCTATCTCTATCCCCGCAGAACTTTTCTCCATAACCTCTGATATCCCACAGTTGCATCCAAGGCACAAAAGACACATAAATAAATGAATATAAATGATACACAGGCAAGGTGAGACACGCAAAAAAAAAAAAAAGGGTTGAAGGTATCGTGCTGTGAAAAACTTAATCAGGGTTTCGCATCAGCAGAGAAACAAAAGGAGCCAAACTGAGCATGCAGCAACAGGGAATGGAGGGTGACTTTGGACTCGGGCAGAGGTGGAACGTACCCATGAAGGATAATCAATGGCTGTTTAACGGAGAGACAAGATGGACCACGACACCGGAGGAGTTCCTCGTCACACTCTGTAGACCTCAATGATCGCCTTCCTCGGCGGAAGTATTTGCATTTTGAAGACGCAAGCTTTTATGTGCATCAAGTGCAAAATGAGAGGCCACTTAATAGAGGGGCTTAGTTAAGGTTGCATATCTGCTCAGGAGTCTACTTTTCCCTGTTCATTCGGGAACTGGATTTTGTGATGTTGTATGTTTAGCATTAGACGAGGGGTATTCTGATGAACGTGTATGTTCTAACACACTGATACTCTTGTGTGCTATTAAATGAAATAAATCCAACGATCTAGTCATCCTATGTATGGATCTATGAAAACATAGCAAACGGCTGAACCACGCTACATATTAGCGCAAAATGTGCAGCTTAAAAAACACCGTCAAAATGACACGTCTGGTCCAGACTTGACCGTTTCCTTCTGAAGTTTTTTACGTTTAACGCGTGCGACGAGCACACCAAGTCAGCAGATCCTGACCTGGTGTTTACAGACACACTCACCCCTTTAGAATCGATGGAGCCCGGCTTGGCGTTGAACTTCACCGTCTTCAGACGCGCCCGCTCCTTCCGCTCCACCCTGCGGAGCGAGGACAGGTCACTAACCGGGACCTTCATTCACTCATTCACTCGCCACAGAGTCATCGCCACAGTGCGGTTGACCATGAGTTCATGTATGAGATGTGTCGATGAACGATTTCCTAACGACCAGATGGTTTATTTAGTTTACAAATATATATTTTTTAAAAACCCATATGGTAATCCCCTGTGAGAAGATCAGACTAATAACGTGGCATCTCGGGTTTAATGTAGCTGCAGGTCCTGATTGGTTCGGGGACTCCATCTTGCCCGTCCTTTTCAAAGTCGGTGAACAGTAGGCAACAAGGGAGGAATGTTTTTGGCTTGTTCAGTCTCCAAATATCTCTCTCTCTCTCTCTCTCTCTCTCTCTCTCTCTCTCTCTCTCTCTCTCTCTCTCTCTCTCTCTCTCTCTCTCTCTCTCTCTCTCTCTCTCTCTCTCTCTCTCTCTCTCTCTCTCTCTCTCTCTCTCCCTCCCTCCCTCCAACTTGAATCTTCCCTTCAGCATCTTTCAATTGAAGTGGAGGTCGTTTTTTTTTGTTCGTTTTTTTTTGTAAGAAAATGGACGGCGAACTGTCGCTCTCTGCTGACCGTCTCTTGCTGGGGATGACGCCCATCTCGTCGCTGTCGCCGTGCGGCGTCACGCGGCGGGCCTGCCACCACTCGTCGTCCGAGGCGTTGATGACGTGCAGGATGTCGCCGTAGCGGAAGCTCAGTCCCTGGCTGGGCAGCCCGCTGTCCTTGGCCTTCTCATAGTCGAACAGAGCCCTGGAAGCAGAGCACCGCACGCACACACACACACACACACACACACACACACACACACACATACAGACACACACACACACACACACACACACACGCACACACACACACACACACACGGGGGGGGGGGGTCGGTTGAGCGCCTTGACACGAAAATAAATAAGAAAGACAGAAAGGAAGAAAGAAAGAGAAAGAAAGACAGAGAGACAGAGATATATATCCTCCTGTGACCTATTATGGCAATTAGGAAGGGAGAAAACGTTAACACACATCCGCCTCGGTCTCTGCTCTTCAATAAACGTAATGGATGGCAGTGATAAGAGAGAGAGAGCGAAAGAGAGCAAGAGCGAGAGACAGAGAGACAGAGACAGAGAGATATTGCACCAGCAAAAACGCTGCCAAAAGTCTAATGTGGTAGAAAGGGAAATAGTTCCTACCTGACGTAGAGGGACCTCTTCTGATTGGTTCGTAGCGACCCTGACCCAGAACTCATGCTGTGGTTCATCATCTGCTCCCGGAGGTCGTGGATCTTGGCCTCAAAACGTCCGTACTCTGGCCCGAGAAGGAGAGGAATAATCCCCGGGTCAACACAGGCCAGTCTCCCAGGCCTTCAAAAGTCTGGCGCTGGATCAGAGTCAAGGGTTGACTTGACTTGAATTCGGCGGGAGACCTTTTTTTATTACGGGGTCATAATCCGTGTTCAATAAATCATACCAGAGATGCTTCTATTCCGAGTCACCTCTGGGTTTGATTAGCTGTCTTTGGCACTGTGAGGATGAATCCCTAAAGCATTAGTTGCAGTGAGCACACGTGGGCATGCTCCCGTATTCAGGACACCAATAAACGGGGAGTTGCCAAAAGTTGCCGTGCAGTCGGGAATTTCCGTCATTTAGATCTCATCACACGCGACATAGTAAGGGCTACAGATTGACGAGACTAATCCCATGACAATTACAGCCAGCGGGAATTTGTCCCAAAAGGCCATTGAGTAAAATGAAATCAAGCCAAAGGTAAAAACAACATAAAATCACCCAATGATGCAGTTTCAATTGCTTAAAAAGGACTTTCACAGTATGACAGTGTAGTCGTAGGTGACAACCCTTCTACTCATTTAAAAAAACACTAAATGATAAGTAATGTAGTGTTAACCAAGTATTTCTCTACTGAGCAATATATCATAAAATAATCCATAATGTCTGCACTTTTCTTTTAATCTCCCTGTTCCATTAGCAATAGCAGCTAGTGAATTGTCATAGGTAATGACATTTGAACGACACTTCCGAGTTGCAATGCAATTCTCACAGACATACAAAAACACAATCTAAAAACAGCGAACATTTGGGAATAGCCCCCCCGCCCCCAGCCAGTGTTCCGGTCACTTCCCTGGAGGAGGACATGCATGCCCTCTACTCTCTCTCTCGAGTACCTCTCCCTGTGCTGCAGCCCCATTAGAAGCCCACCTACCTCTCGCTTTCCTTATTGCGTGTGCTACCTCTCCTGGTCTCTATTGCAGCGACTCAACCAAAAGTATTCAACATGGGGCTCAGTGGGCCGGTGAATAACTCGTTTCTGACCCCGTACAACCCTTTTTCGTACCTTGCTATATTGAGTATATTGATCTATTGGCCATTATTTTTTATTGAACCATTACCTATCAGGGTTTGTTCCATTGAGGTTGAGCACCTCTTTGGCAAGAGAGACCTGATAGCGTAACATTTGATGACAGAGAGGCTGCAGGCCTTGGGTATCGAACCCAGAGGCTTTGGCTTGGAGTCAAGCTTCCAAGTCACGACACGATCCTGCCCCGTACCTCATTGTAAATTCAGTGGGGGATCAACTTTGCGTGTGTTTCAAGGTTTTCAACAAGTTTAGAACAGAGAGCGATTGTTATATCAAGATCTAACAAGTTATATTAAGCCAATGCCCTGCACACACAGCTGTGTGTGCAGTGTATGTGTATGTGAATGTATGTACTGTGTATGTCTTCAACAAAGACATACACAGTACAATTGATGTTGTAGATACCAAGAGAGATACTTTTTTTATCATCTCTCAAATGATCTGTTTTCTGTGTCATGGCCCGGTTCCAGATCATACATGTTTCTGCCAGGATACAGAGTCAGGGTGTGGGTTACTGAAACCATGAAACCTGAGCTGTAGACCGCAGCTTTACACCTCTCATACACACCAAGCTGTGCCAACCACAACCTCAGCTACAACTGAGTTGTGGGTTTTTCAGGATTCACAAGTGGAAAATACCACTTCCAAAGGTGGCATGAGCTGGTTGTCATTCATCTACCTTGTCATTTTAAATTAAACAAATATATAGTTGCATTACCTATGTAGAATGCGTAATAAACCAGGTATGGTTCATCATATACTAGCTGGCTCATACACTGGATGTCTCTCATTTTAGGGATCAAAACACAACACATCTCTTCTGCAGAGGACATCTTTACAAAAACATTTAGTTCCAGGGTGGGAGGAGCAAGTATACGGGTTTGGGAGAACGGACTACACATTCAGGGCTTGGCTTCAAGACCAGGGAGGAGAAGTCAAAAAGTACACAAGGACAAGTGAGGAGGGGGGGTTTTCAAAAGTGCACAGTCGAGGATCGTGAAAAGAATTATATATATATATATATATAGTATCGTGAGATGGGATAAAAATATAGGTATTTTCTTCAAGGGGGTGGGGGGGGGGGGGGGGAGGGTTGTTATTAACAACAAGACATGCCCGGTGGTTAAATAGGGTGTAGTTGGCTGTTGTCTGTAGTTGCAGTCATTCACGTGTTTTTTTTCCCGCCCCGCCCCCACCCCCTACACCGGTGAATGATGCCGCTACGCAGAGCAACCGCCGGTGCCAGCAGCACAAACCTGGTGCTGGAGAAGGGCCCCGGCACGGTGAGCATAGGGCAAGTTCTGATGGGCGAGAGAAGAGAGAGGAGCCGTTAGTGGGAGCGGGGCCAGCCAGGCCCGTTCAGTCTGCAGTGGCACGGTGGCCGTCTCAGACATAGAAGCGATTAGGGACCGCACACATTTATTTGTATTTTTTTTTTTTTATTTGGTTTTGGTTTAGTCGCTCGGTGTCTGTGAGCGGCAGGAGATGATGCTCCGTTTAACGACTGAACATCACCCCGTTCCTGTCCTTCATGCGTGTCGGATCATCCCGGGCTGACACGCTGTAAACGGTACGGTCCCATTTTTGGCACCGTTGCTAAATTCCGTGCAAATGTTCTCGCTTCGACGGAGCATAATAAAGAGACCGCACTTGGAATAGAATCACGGCGGCAATAATTAGCGAGACGATAATAGATGACATTGATGAGAGGCCTGGCACATGAGCTTTAGTGGGGAGTAGGTTTTTTTCTTTTGATCAGTGTGAGCTCTCCAGCCGTGAGTTCAGATCAGATCAGGCGAGGCGTGTTACCTTCTCTGACCTGTGTTTTCCCCTGTAGGGCGCCAGCAGTGGTGGATTGCCTAGGTGGGTTGTTGGGAATAGTATCTCTATTATAATCGTTCATGTTTTTGTAATACATGTGTTTGTGAGGATCATAACAATATATTCAAAGACGCAGAGAAACTCGTTATGCAATTCAGTATGGCATCATCATTGGCTGATTAGATCAAATGTTTTGTCATATCAGAGTGGATCGATAAAGATAACCCGACTTTCCTCTTTCCCAGTTCTACACTTGTAGTCCTCATTTCCTAACTACTACCCCCTCAACCTGTACACACAGAGTCGGTGTACGATTTATAAACAACAGTAAGAATTGTTATCATTTGTTTCTATAACCACAACCATCATTTCCAATTTAAGGTGTTTTTTTGTATAAAAGGTTAACATGAGGTTCTATTCTTAAAAGTTAACAAAAACTAGACTGTACAGAAAGCTCCATCTATGGTCGGCTATTGCAATGTTTAAAATTGCAATGTTATTGCAAGGCTTAAACAAGTTCAAGTCAAAAGGATGTCACTTCAGATCGCACCAAATAAGCCACCGAATAAGACCCAAATCAACCCTTCAGAGGCTCCAGAACACTTTGTAGTTTAGGACGGACTCAGGACGGAGAGTCCAGTCCAAAAGAGTTGATTCTAAAAATAGCCGGTCTCTACCCCAAACTGTGGAATCCAGTAAATACTTTGATTTAGTCACAGTTTGTAAGGCGTTTTATTTTCCATTCAAAAGGTGATCACCCGGTGAAATGGTGGGGCCCTGGCTAACACCTGGCTGGCCGGTCAGTGCTCACCTTCAGGCCGGTACTGGGCCACGATGGTGACCATCTGGCCAGCTCCCTTCAGTGCCGCGGCTGCCTGCTCGTGGGTGGCCCCTCGCAGGTCAATGCCGTTCACCTGTCCGCACAGCGTGAGGAGAGAGTCAGGGAGGTTAGTTATGGACTGGAGGAGGAAGAGAGAGAGAGGAAGGACAAAGACAGAGCGCGAGAGAGAAAGAGAGAGAGGAAGGAAAAGGACAAATGACTAGGACAGACATAACATCACTTTTGATGATGTTGATGTTGAAGTTTTTGCCCTAGGATTTGCCCTAGTTTGTATAGTAAATTACACCCCATTTTACTAAATTGAGCTGCATCTGGGACGTTTTGATTTTAGTGTGTTGGGTTACATATAAACCTTAAGTGTGATTGGGCACTGGGTAGAAATCCACCCTCACCCCCCTACACACACACAAACACACACACTGTTATCAATAGAAACAAGCAAACGTGCTGCCCTGCCGTAGTCACAAACCTAAGGAACAAGAATAAAGAGAGAGAGACTGGAGAGAAACCGAGAGCGAGAGCGCGCGCATGCGCGCGCGAGAGAGAGAGCGAGAGCGAGAGAGCAAGAGAGCAAGAGAGCGAGACATAGAGAGAAAGCGAAAGCGAGAGTGAGAGAGCGGGAGACATAGAGAGAAAATGACAGGGAGTGAAGAGGATATTCTTAGCCCTGAAAACGAGGGCACCACTGGAGCACTAACCGCCTGCCTTCATCAGGGAAGACTCAGGTGGTGATTGGACTGAAATGGGCTGGGTGACAGGTGACGGGCTGGTTTAACACCGTGTTCTGAGGACCAGCCCTGAAACAGGCCCGCCACAATCTGCTCCGCTCTACGGCACAACGCACCGGGGCCTGCTACAAGCTGCGATGATCGTCACCTCTCATTTACTGCTCCTCCAGGAGTGTGTGTGTGTGTGTGTGTGTGTGTGCGTGAGTGTGTGAGTGTGTGTGTGTGTGTGTGTGTGGTCCTAATATTAAAAGATAATTGACCTAGATTCTGGATTCATTAAGTATACAGCATTATTCCGCTGGCTTTCCAGTTCGAAATGATCATTCGACCTTGCTGTGATGTTGCGGGCATCAGACTCGTAGCAACTCGTTGGCTGTAAAGAGTTTCTGTGAAAATGCAGAAACGAAATGTAGCAGAAGGCCATGTGAAACTGTTAGAATGATCCATTACAGTTTATTTATATCCCCGTAGCAGCTATTTATATCCATATAGCAGCAAGTGTGCAAGACCAAAAATATCCCGTTTTGATCATTTGAGCCAGTAGTGCATTAGCGGCAGTTTTATAATAAGCTTAATTACAACACTGGGCTGAACTAGGCCACTGGACTAGTTGAAGAGGTCAGTGGGAAAACGCGTGCTATTCAATCGCCCTATCGCAGTACGGGGTTGGGAGGGTCATGGGTTGGGTTTTATTAAGCAATGAAAATGATTCATGCCGTTAATTGTGCTATTGCTTTGACCGTTTTGAGAATTGAGTGCATGAAATTCCACCCACGATACACAAGTTGAGACAAGGTTTTGTGAAGTATGGATCTAACGATACACTCCTTCTATATCCCACTGTGACCCTTGCATTGTGCTTAGTACTATATGGTCAGATTCTCTTGCATTGACACGGCTCTACTCTGAGTCACAGGGAACACAGAAGGGCCAGAGCTGTGGACAGAGACCTGAGGAGGGAGGACAGAGGAGAGAGGAGACGAGAGGGGGGGACACAGGAAAGAGCGGAGGCTAAGGAGAAAGGAGAAAGGACTAAGGGGAGATGGATGAGGAGAGGGGACAGAGGAAAAGGCATAGGACACAGGAGAGAGGGGAGAGGACTAGGTGAGAGAGGACATAGGATAGGACATAGGACACAGGAGAGAGGGGAGAGGACTAGGCGAGAGTGGACATAGGCTAGGACATAGGACACAGGAGAGAGGGGAGAGGACTTACTAGAGAGGACTAGGTGATAGAGGACAGAGGAGAGGACATAGGACACAGGAGAGAGGGGAGAGGACTTAGGGGAGAGAGGAAAGAGAGGACATAGGACACAGGAGAGGACTTAGGGGAGAAGAGAGCAGAATGAGGATAGAGTACAGAGGAGAGGACACAGGACAAAGGAGATAGGGCAGATAACTTAGGAGAGAGGACTAGGTGAGAGAGGACAGAGGAGGGGACACAGGACACAGGACAAAGGAGATAGGGCAGATAACTTAGGAGCGAGGACTAGGTGAGAGAGGACAGAGGAGAGGACACAGGACAAAGGAGATAGGGCAGATCACTTAGGAGAGAGGACTAGGTGAGAGAGGACAGAGGAGGGGACACAGGACACGGGCGAGAGGGCAGACCACTTGGGAGACTATGGACAGAGGGAAGAGGCGGCGACTCACCGAGAGGATCTGGTCTCCCCTCCTCAGCTCCCCGCTGAGGTCGGCCGGCCCCCCGGCCAGGATGAAGGACACGAAGATGCCCTCGCCGTCCTCGCCGCCCACGATGTTGAAGCCCAGCCCCGTGGAGCCCTTGTGGAGCACCATCTTGCGCGGCTCCCTGTACACGCAGTTCAGGTAGTACATGAGCTCGGGGGACTCGGACGGACGGTGCATCCTCACACACCAGTCACTCACAGTCACACACGCACCGCACCGCACCGCGACACCGCCCCCGAGCAGACCGTGGGTGGACAACACAGGAAGAAGTGGAAGAAGAAAGGATCAAAAAGAACAAAAACGTGCACGGTGAGGCGAGGCACGTGGTGGGACGCGCGTGTACGGACTGAGGGGTCGGACGCCGGGCGACTCCGGTGATACACCGGGAGAAGGGCGAGCAGTAGTAAGAGAAAAGGGAAGAGAAAAGGGAGATGGGGAGAGAGAGAGAGCGAGAGAGGCAGAGAGAGAGAGACAGAGAGAGAGCCACAGGGGGATAGTGCTCTACTTAGGAGGACTTGTCCCAATTTGAACAAGAGGGACCCCATCACATACTATCTCTCACTAGCCCTTCCAAAGACGCGCGCGCATACGCACACGGCCAACAGCCCCTCATATTGTGTAATTGTTAACTTTTCTCTTCTTTCCTTCCTTCGTTTGTACAAATGCCACCATGGTCATCTGCCGTAACACAATTAGATTGTGCAGGAAGTACAAGAAGATATATTAATATGCTCCGTTTCACAACCACAAACGTCATCTATGCTGGTGGCATACTGCCACCTACTGTCAGGTACGTGAACTGCAGTGATGTTGCCACAAAAAGCCTCATGGCGGACATCCCACGTCAATCACTGCAGGTCATTTCCCAACAGGCCTCCCTGCACTGAAGCTGTGGAAGCGTTCGTGTTCGGAGCAGGCTCTTTTGAGCATCGTGGGTCTCCAGAGGTGAGACTCAAGAGACGGCGATGTCGTATCGGGCCCCTGCACCAAGCCATCACGGCCCCTTCGGCCCCCACGTGGAGGATGAAGGCTCCCCGCAGGCTGTGTGTGTGTGTGCGGGGACACAAGACGCCTGGGGCTCAGGTCGCGTCTCGCGTCACAGGCTAACAAAATAAATCCAAAACCTCCAGGGGGGGAGAGGGCACCGGAGGGCTCGTATCATGGTTGGCCTCGTCTGTGTTTTTATCGGGACGTCAACCTTTTGCGCGGGGGTCAAAGCGTATCTCCTCAGGGGCCAAAGCAAAGCCCACATAAAACGTGTCTGTTCTGATAAGCAGGCGCTAAACCCGGCGTGATTCTAAACCCGGCGTGATTCTAAACCCGGCGTGATTCTCTGTGTTTTCTGATGGTGTTTTTGTAAGAGGCCTGCACGTGAAATGTGTTGTTTGAATAAAGCTTTACTCTTTTGAGGAAAAGCTATCTTGAGGCTTTTTCGTTTAGGAATGCTTCTTTATTATCATCATTGTCAACGTCACCATGTCTCACGTAAACCATGTCTCTTTGTGTGAATGTGTGTGAAATGGGGCTGAAAGTCCCCACATTTGAGAAAACATTTGAAGTGTTTAACAGGCGAGTAATGGTATTAAATACGTGTTCGCGTTCAGTTTCTAGAAGAAAGCTGCACGAAGTTTAACGCGGGTGGAACCCCGAAAAGGAGGTCAAGAGACATAGCAAGACGCGACGTGCAGAAACAACCAGGCCCTCGTCTCGTTCTCCGTGAGTACAGCTGGTCGGCATGGCAGATGACACAACAGCCCGGAGTCTCACTGCTCAACCTGAGGAGGGATGCAATGGAAAGCATACGGAGCGCTGTCAGCCTGTAAGCACATGACAGAAGTCCCACTTTGGTACGCTCCAGTGTGAGAAGCTCCTCCTTGCGATTTGTTGATAGAAACCTCAGCGTAAACCGCCGTTTAAAGTAGAGCAAGCTACAACAAAAAAAAAAAAGAAAAACGCTCAAGGAGTAATTTGCTGAAATTTGCTTAAGCGACACCGACTTCCCCCCCCCCCATCCCAACAGAGGCAGGGGAGCCACGACGAAGTTGGAACTCCAATGACGGGGGACCCAACCTGCACAATGTGTCGGGGGAAGATAAGCGCCAGGCTTCCCGTTAACCGCACCGGGAGAAAAAAAATAAATCACAGCGGCCAAAAAAATGGAGAGGCTTGCGGGTTTTATCGAGGGAGAGTTCTGAGGGGGAGGTGACGGCGGTTCCGGTGATGATGATGATGATGATGATTGTGATGCGGAGGAGGGTTTTTTTTTTTGGGGGGGGGGGTGGCATGCACATGACGAAAGAGCCAATGTCCTTCTGGAATGGCAGTGGTGGAGGTGGTGGAGGTGGTGGAGGTGGTGGAGGTGGTGGCGGCGGCGGCGGCGGCTGGTGGAGGTGGTGGGGTGGGGAGGGGGGGGGGAGGTGTCACGGAATGGCGGTATTACCTGGTGACGTCCGTGTCGGGGAACAGGCCTAAGTGATAGGTGGGGAAGGGGACGGAGTGGAGGAGGCTCTTGTCGTCCTCCAGGGGGGAGTAGTGTCGGGGGGAGGGCAGTTTGTCACACAGTTTGTTCACAGTGCTGTAAACGGGCTCGGGAGGCCTGGGAGGGGAGGGGAGGGGAGGGGAGGGGAGGGGAGCAGGGGGAGGGCAGGGGGTGAGGAGTTTGGGGATTAGGGAGTGAAAGACAAGAGCTGAGGTTAGTGCCCGGTGTGAAGGAAATAGAAGGGGTGAGGGGTGAGGGGGAGAGGGGGAGAGGGGAGAGGGGAGAGGGGAGAGGGGAGAGGGGTGAGGGGGTAAGGAGAGAGGGGAGGAATACGTTTCTGTTTCAGGAAAACAGAGAGAGGCGGCGAAAAGAGGAGGAAGACAGGAAAGACAGTAACGCAAGGACAGGCAACAGAGGAAGACGGCAAGAAATAAACACAGGGGGGGAAGAAAGACGTCTTGACGGATTTAAAATATCCCATTTCAAAAGTGAAATATGAAACGGGGAGATAAACAAGGTGGGAGGGGGGGTGCGGGGTGGGGGCTGGCGGGGGTCGATGAAGGACGGATGGGCGTGGTCACGCGGCGTGCAGCGGGCAGACGGGGGGGGGGCCGTTCTCACCTAAGCTGGAAATGCTGGGACTCAAACCTGTGACCGTCGCTGTCGTCTAGCGATGGGTTTCTAAGGGGGAGGCGGGGGGGGCAAGAAGACATCCGTGAGTCACTTTGCCGCAAGCCGGCCGCTCGTTCACACACTCTCACGCTCACGGGCATCACGGTCCGCTTTATTTAGAACCGACAGGCGCCGGACACAAAAATAAACCCAGACGCCGGATACTCCATGTAATCTTTTCACATTCATACTTTTGAAATGATGAAACGGTTATTATTTATGCGATAGAAAAACTCAAATCCAAGGAAATATTTACATCAAAGTTGAATTCAGAACTAGACTCACGACGTAAAGGCATGCGACAGAGAACCAGACGAACAGAGCGTGAACGGGGGGGGGGGGGAGGGGGGGGGGGGTTCAGAGACGCACACATCCTCGGAAACACTGAAGGGGGCACGCCGTTGTCAGGCGATCTTCTTCACTCAAGGGACATCACATCATCATCATTCATCGCCAACTAACCAGAGCCCCCCCACCCCCCCCCCCCCCGCTGCCCCCATGGGTGGGACCAGGTCCAGGCAGCAGACAGTAAGGTAGCGATGGCTCTAAACAGAGAGGCTCTTGGTGTAAGCGGAACGTGAAGTCATGTGCAGTGTTTCGGGGGGACCGTACTGTCGGAGAGTGCACAGAAGGCTTGTTTATGCGCTGAATGTGTATCTGCACGACTGATGATTCGCTATGTGTGTGTGTATGTGTGTGTGTGTGTGTGTGTGTGTGTGTGTGTGTGTGTGTGTGTGTGTGGTGTTCGTGTGTGCGTGCTTGTGTGTGTGTTTGTGTGTGCGTGCTTGTATGTGTGTGTGTGTGTGTGTGTGTGTGTGTGCGCTTGTGTGTGTGTGTGTGTGTGTGTGTGTGTGTGTTCGTGTGTGTGTGTGTGTGTGTGTGTCCTTGCGTGAACAAAGTTTGTTGTGATGCTGGGAGCTACAGTTCTGCTCCTGCAGATTAAATTTGAGTCGACTAATAGGCAGTGTACAAATTAGCATACTCCTCAGCTCACTAACACAGCCATACACACACACACACACACACACACACACACACACACACACACAGTGCTTAATCAGTCTTAATCAGTCACCCACATAAATGCACACTGCATACATGAACATGACAACATGCACTACATCATCCACACAACACACACACACAGACACACACACACACACGCAGACTGTCACTATATGCCCTCTGCGGGCTAGCTCTCTGTCTGACAGACTGTCACGTGTTCATGTGTATTATGTAGCCACTGGCAGTCTACAGCTGACTGAACTGATCGTGGGCCCTAAGGATTCTGGGAGAGCGGGGCTGAGCCACAGTGATACTGTGGTCGAGGGCCGCAGTCCATTTCATTCGTGCCAGCGCGTTGACGTGAGGGCCGTGGAGTCAGTGTCCAGTCGTTCATGATGCAACGCAGACAGACATTTCTCTAAGCTCCCTGTCCATCCGTCTACGCCGTCGCAGTCTGGCCCAAACGGGAAGAGACGTGGAGATGGTGGCTCACCAGAACTGGACAATGCCAGGTTTAGGCAAAGTAAACACACCTAACAAGTCTTGTGTTTTCTCTATCCCCCTGATATTTTAAAGTGCAGCGGCCCTTACATTTGGGATGTGCTGGCGCTGGATAGCACAGTCCGGGCGGTCTGTCGGGTTTTCAAATCAACAATACGTAGACCGGCCACTTTGGAAATGCACAGATTTGAAGGTATCCTCTTCTGAGTGCTTTGTCTTGCCACGCGCCTCAGGCCCGGGCTCTGTGCCGTCTGGAACAACCTCCTCGGTGTGCCTTTGAGCACAGATTCCATGCTAAGGCCTCGGCTGTCAGGGGTAGAGAGTGTGGCGGGTAGGGTGTTGGGTTGGAGCCCAAGTGCACCTGTAGGCTTGCAAGATGCTCTAACCCCTATAGTTGCTCAATGAAGACACTTTGGAACTCTTATTATATAGGTCAATATGAATATAATTTAATGTTGCATATCTATATAATGTGGGTCATAGTAGCGACTCATTCAGCCCTAAAAAGGGTTTTTAAAAAATAACCCTAACCCTGATATGCATTTTTCATGTTGTATAAGCACTCTTTGGTACTGAATCACTGGCGGTGGAGTTTTAATCCAAAGTGGATCTTAAATATTCCGGCAACAAATTGAGTGTCACATTAGCTTCGGTATGCGCTTCACTAACCCCATCAGTGGCCGGCGTGAAGACACTGCTGCGGGGATATAAGAAGAACCGCCAGAGGGACGGTCAAGACATCTGGACCGCCTTTGCTGAATCATTCATAACCCCCTGACGCGTTCCTGGCCAGAGACGAGGACGGAGCGTTAATCCGGACTGGCAGGAGGAGGAGGAGGAGGAGGAGGAGGCGGAGAGCAGGTGGGGAGAAACTCAAGGTGGCATTTAGGAACAGTGGAGTTCCATCAATCTCCCCCCCCCCTCACTCTCATTCCGTACACGCGTAGCCGGAGTACGACTCTGGGCATTTTCCAGTTCACAATTCTCTTTGAGATTTGTAAAGTCTCCCCAGAGAGAGTGAGGCGCTGCTGGTCGTTTGTTAATAGGGAAATTAAAGGCAGGTTTTCAAAGAGAATTGTAAGCGGAGCCAAATGTGAGGGAAACGTGGTTAATATGGACACTAAGACCGTTCAGTCAGCCTTTCTTTTGTAAAACAGGAAGATTTAGATATAAAAGGAGACGGCTGTGGAGAGAGATCATAATCCTAATTAAATTGTATTTAAAACTTCATGGACCCTCTAGGGAGGAATACATGTAGTAAGTATAAATCCATCTTCTCCTCGCAACATGCTCTGACCTTTACGGTTAAAATCCAGAATAACACCACAGGTGGACGACTTGTTTTATATTAAACATCTACTTAGGCCCTTCTCTCTTCTACGGGAGAACGTTAACTACCTGGACAGGGGGAGGGTGGCCGTTAAACGTGAAACAATGGCTGCCCAAGTTATGGCGGCGTGGAAGGTCACTAGTGAGGTAATGCAGTACTTAGAGCTCTGAACAAATGTTTAATCCTCTTAGCGCAGCCACAGAGACGAGGGAGGGAGGAGGGGTAAGTCTTCGGAGAACAAAAGGATTTACAGGAAGTGCACATCCTCCCCGATTGTTCCAACAAACAGGCTATCTGCCGTCCAGCCTCAGCAGCCTCAGCTCAGTCCCGCTCTCGCAGTTTGGGTTCGGGGACGGCCCGCTGCACCCTGGTTAAGGCACACAGGAATGGTTTTAGGAGTGCGAATGCCATTCCTGAAATTCCACACCGGTATGAATAATATGCAAAAATACGTCACGATAGTATCGATCACCATAAATTTTTTTTACTAAAGTTGGCCCTTTCTCCAGTGATGTCTTTCTCTGGTTATTGTTTGTCCTTGGTAACACACAGACCATGATCGTGAATCGTGGTTTGTGCGGACAAATCCCGACAAATCCCAGGAGCAACAGGGCGAGGGAGAGACGAGGACACTGCAGACGTCATCTAGAATTTGAAGCTTAGAACAGCTCCACTGGCCAACTCGAAAAAGAATAACTGAAACCGAAACGTGTGTCCACTACTGATGATGTAATAGCTGTGGAAGGGGAGCGAGGAGGAAGGGGGTGCAGACCGTCCCCTAATCCTTTCCGGTGTTTTGTGGATGTGCTACTACAAAACACAACAATCAATACAACACGCTGACAGGTATTGACTCATTGTCCAGTTTTTGACAATGACAGCCATATTTGGAGCCACACTACTGACCACTTCAGACTTCGCAACTTGGGCAATTTTTACTAAAATGATTAATCGATTGGGAATATGATTGTTATATATATCGTTTGTGAATGGGGAGCCCCGCCATCCAGGCAAAAAAAAAGAAAAGTTTTCCGACCAAACAGATCGCTCTGAAAAACATATTTTTCGACCATCATATCACTCGGATAACAATATTTTTTAGAGGGATCGGGAAAAATAATTATTTTACGACCAGTCAGATCACTCGAAAAAAATTATGTAGCGCCATGAAATGCAAGAGGCTGAGAGTGAGAGAGCAGTTGAAATGTCAAGCAGAAAAAGAGGCTAATTTCTTCCAAATGATATTGGGTACATTCCCACTTTTGTCTCCCGTTTAGGACTAACCAAGCAATCTTGTGTAAGGGTTAGAAAACATCCGTTATCGTCCTAACTGTGTGGTTTCCCACTTCAAAAGATGAACCCTCACATGGCTCTCCCGACTTTAAGCCAATCACAAAAAAGTACAACAAACTGTTCTGCTGCTGTCTCTGTAGTGGTGATGGCGAGTGTTTGGTTACTCTTCCATCACACACACGCACACGCACACGCACACGCACACACCCACAAACACACACACGCGCCATCCCAACGCACAACATAACACAACAGGAAAACACAAACACTACACCATTAGGGAGAACAAACGGATGGAGCAGAGGTGGGGGGGGGGGGGGGGGGAGGGGGCCGACAGAGAGACAGAGAGACACCGACGTCTACCTGGAGGAAGAGGTGTGGTAGGAAAGCAGGAACTAATTACCGTAAGAAGGAAAAACCGTCCAACCTGTTCACGTCCTCGTCGCCCAGCAGGTGCTTGGGGAGGGGCGAGTAACTCCCGGGGGAGATGGGCGGGAGCCCCGACTTATACTCCAGGGCGCCGATGTTCCCCGGGGAAGAGATATGGTTTTCCATGGTGGGAGAGAATGCTGTGTGTGTGTGTGTGTGTGTGTGTGTGTGTGTGTGAGTGTGAGTGTGTGTGTGGTGAGGGTAAGGATGACGAGGGTTAGGGTCGACATAGAGGGATGACAAAAAAAAGAGAGAGAGAGAGAGAGAGAGAGAGAGAAAGAGAGGGATTGAGAAAGGAACACAGAAGGAGGCGATAGACGGCGCCCACGTTTTGGCCTGTGCTGTAGCTTCTGTAGCTAGCTGCCTTAGCGGAGAGCGGGGGCATTATCCGAGCAGGGCATTATCCGAGCAGGAGCCCGAGCGTAGATTAGCGCATCCTGACAGCTCACGGTCGGGATTAAAGCAAACCTTTGTCAAACACTCCTAATTTACACTCAACTTCACGTTCATTTGCGCAAACTCAAAACAACACAAAAAATCCGCTCCCCTCGACTCGGCTCAACCTAGATAATCAAAGGCGGTGATGTGAATAACAGGTTTGTTGTGTTCTTGGGTTCCTCTGCGGTGTTCCTCATCTAGAAGGGAAGAAGAAGGCGGGGGGGGGGGGGGACTCACAGTGCGTTATGTCCGGAGGCCCATAGGGGTCCGACAGGTACACGTTGGTGGGCTTGCCGACCTTCAGGTAGACCACGTCCGAGGTGTTCTTCAGTATGGCCACCGCCTCCTCGTGAGACACCTCCTCTAGGGTGTAGTTGTTTACCTAGGGTGTAGTTGTGTGTGCGTGCGCGCGCGTGTGCGTGTGTGTGTGTGTGTGTGTGTGTGTGTGTGTGTGTGTGTGTGTGTGTGTGTGTGTGTGTGTGTGTGTGTGTGTGTGTACCCCACCAGGACAGATAGAGAAAGAGAGAGAGATAGAGAGAGAGAGAGAGAGAGAGAGAGAGATTAAGAGATTAATAGATTAAGAAGGCAACAAAGACAGAGAGACGGTCGATTGTTGTTGACTTGTTAAATAGTCAACCTATTGTTGCTCACACTCCTCCCTGTTGCTGTGCCCTCCCTCCCCCTCCCTGTATGCCAGCCAACCAGATTATGACAGATGGGCTCGGGGAGGGCTGCGCGGCGTGCTCCCACGACGGCGCGATGGAAGTTAATTAAATCAGGCGCCGGTAGAACTAGAAGGAGCCCGGCGGAAGAGGCGCCCTAATGGCTGAGGAGCCAGCTGAGCTGATACCCGACACAGCGAGAGCAGGGAGGCACAGCGGTCAGTCTCACAAGAGGTTTGGATGGGTGGCTATAGCAAGTGGGGGGGAGGTGACCGACTGACTGAAACGAACAAAAAAATGGTACAAAGTGACAGCTGATGATTATCCTCATGTCATAAAGTCACACTGCATCGATTTGGCTAAATTCACGCAAAGCACACCGAATGCTGGGAAGTTGCGGGACAGTGTTGGTCGTCAGTGTTGACACAACGATTTGTGTTGCGCTTAGTTTTGGATTTGTTTAGCATTATCGGCCTGCTTAGGGTGAGGCGTTTTGTGTGAAGTGGACCCGTGAGGCCCTTTGAGCGTGTGACTGCTGGTGTAGCGTCGTGTGTCTCTGAGTTCAGCAGGGGGGGGGGGTGTGTCCCTCACCATGAGCAGCCGGTCGCCCACTTGTAGCCGGGTGTCCTTCTGCGCGGCTCCCCCGTCGATAATCTTGGTGACGTAGATGCTGTTGTCTCCGGGGATGTGCTGGTTTCCGACCCCGCCCGCTATGCTGAACCCCAGCCCTGTGCGTGCGTTCGGACAAGATTAGCCTAGCATGCGAGGTAGCATGTGCAAAGCCGTGGAGCCGACGAGGCATGGGCCCCAGGCCATGTAGCAACGCCCCCCCCCCCCCCCCCCCCCAACTGTTAGTAGAACTAACAGTTGTAGCGAGCTGGGTACCAATAGCAAGAGGCAGAGTTTGTGGAAGCCTCTAGCATAATATAGCTCAACATAATTCTTCATCTATATTCATAAGTCACATGAGGTTTTCTTATTTTCTTTTTTTTTAACTTTAATTCAAAATAGAATAAAAAACGATAATGTTTTAGAGACATATGCAAGTAGAAAGAAGGCGTCTTGATCAGGTATGTACAACTTGACTAACCATAACCACGACTAACCAATAGTGCTGCAAGATGGACAACAATTATAACTGAGATTCTTTTGCCCGCCACTGTGACTGCGATTATTCAGTGCGATAAACACAATATCGATTACATTTATTTTTTATGCGGTGCTTACTGTTACTAAAAAAACAACAATAGCAAAGCAATTGCTGAGGTGTCACATTTGCAATTTGATTTGAACGTCACAGGCGTACTCATTTTGACTTATTTATATTTCCCTAATGCATCTATAGATTCCTGATTCATCTTCATCTATCAATTAATTGTGACCCTTCACCCTTTATAAATGAGGACCATTTACCATTAACCTTCACAATTCGCTAACGGCAGAGTTCAGCATTTTCAATAACATGCATTGAATTGAGCAGCCCTACTAACCACCACTAGAGACTGTTCCAGCCCACCCCCGACACCCCCCCCCCCCCTCCTCCTGCTCCCACCTTTGGGTCCCTTGATGAGCTTGATCTCCAGGACGGTCTCCAGCATGGGCCGGCGGCGCCGCACGTACAGCCGCACGATGGAGCCCGCCACCTTCAGGGCCTCCACGGCCTTACTGTGGGACACCTCCGACACGTCCGAGTCGTTCACCCGCAGGATGCAGTCGTTCACCCTGCGCAGCGAGTGAGAGAGTGAGACGAATGGCTGCCTACCATCCACCGACCGGTAGCTACGCGGATAGATAGTGTGGAAACGCACACGCATCTACACACACACACGCACGCACAGTCAGAGGGATGTACTTAATAAAATCAGCACTCACTTTAGAAGTGGTTTTTTCAATATTTATCAAAACCAGCACTCACTTTAGAAGTGCTGTTTTTCAATATTTATGCAAGATTTAGGGTTCCCTGTGGAGCTTGCCACTAGATTTTCCGATAACTTGCCTGTGAAAGCAGATCAGACATGGGCACAGGGCACATTGGCTTCTGCATAGATGCTAAGTCTGCTTCAGGACGCAGGTTTGCGCTGAACCACTGCTTTTCTACTGGGAAACGCTCATGTGTGACTAAGTGTGTGTGTGTGTGTGTGTGTGTGTGTGTGTGTGTGTGTGTGTGTGTGTGTGTGTGTGTGTGTGTGGTGAGAGGCAGAGGAAGGCTGCGTTTGAATTCGCAGAGGTTAGGGATACAACATCCATGCCCTAACACTCAAGGACACACATCCCCCTTGAGGCCCTGCAGTGGAGCCAGCTGGGACCCGACACACACACACACACACACACACACACACACACACACACACACACTAAGTGGCAAGCAGAGCGAAATAATCAGAATACTTGCACGCTTATGAAGCTTAACTCAAGTTTCGTAACACTCTTAACTTTCTTCATCATAACTGAGGATCACTTAAACTTTGTAATTTGTCTCTACTCTCAAACCATAATATGCTATTATGACTTTGCAGCTGGATCAATATAGCCATGAATATATGGATGGAAAAATGATTTTGTAGGACACACACTCTTTGGGATTCAATGATTGATCACTTGGTTGTAAAATAAACTTAAATTTCAGTAAACAATAATATAATGATGGGACACAATGTCTGCCTTAAAGAACCTAACTAATTTGATGCCCTTTTCTGAATTGGAAACAAACATTAAAAACATAATAATAATATAATCAAGGCATAAATCATGTGATAATGTGCTTTCAGGACACTCAGGTTCACCTTACAGTGCAGGGCAATAACATAATTAATAATAAATAAATAAATAAATAAACAGGACAGCAATGACAACGTCAACAACAGGTGGCAAACACAAGGAGCTCATTTTGGACCCGGTTTGCTTTAAGAAGTTTGGCTGACTCAGGACTCATCTGTCCGCTCCAAGACCCTCCACAGAGCCTGACCGGGACCAGACGTACCGCAGGCGCCCGTCCTCCGAGGCCGCCCCCCCCGGGATGATCTTGGTGATGAAGATGCCCGGGTCATCTCCGATGTGGGGGTTGTCTGTCCCGCCGGCGATGCTGAAGCCCAGGCCCGAGTTGCCCTGCGTGGGCCACACACACACACACACACACACACACACACACACAACGTTTGGGGGAGCCGCTTGGGGGGGGGGGGGGGGTGGTGGGCATTTCAAACCAGAGGACCGTATAGTTTGGACTGACTCACTGAAGCTAGCCTTAACCCCAGACGGTCTTCTGCTGGTAAGACTTTTATAAAGAGCTAGCAAATTCGTTAACACCCTTTTAAAATAAATGAACAATTAAACGCTTTTGTTTGAGTGACAGGGTATACTCCTATTCTGCTACAAACGTCCCGTATCGGTCTGCTAGTGCTGATATTTAATGAATTTCTCCTACGGGGGATTAATAAAGTTGTGTCGTATCGTATATGATTGAGTAACACGGTGGGGAACGGGGTCTGGCTCATCATCACTGTCAGCTGAAAACGCCCGGCCCTTATAACCGCTATATCACTAAACCTGACAGTCCGACGTGTCTACTGGCCAAAAGAGCTGTCAGTCCTCCTGAAGAGCGGGCCTGTGCTACAGCCTCATCAGAGCGCTGTCAAAGAGGATCCCGCCCACGCGCCTCTCTCGCATGAAAAGAGACGGCGTGCGGCGTGATTAAAGCCCTAACTGAGGGGAAGTGAGGCATCTCTTGATTATGAAAACCTTAATCCACCGAGCCAGCTCCCCCGAGGCGCCCGTGGCGGTAATACTGTAATACTGCGGCATCGGAAACCGCTGGCAAGGCCCGCGAGCGACACTGACACTGATACAGGGCATCACGGACCCATGCGGACCCAGGGCGGGGTCCTGTTTTACACCACTGTGGAAGGAATACCAAAGCAGCGCAATGTGCAGCGCCTCATGTATGGCTCATCGTGGACACGGACACGAGTCTCGGTTGTGTTTGTCTGTTTTTTTTTCAGGAATAATATCCATGTGCAGGCTTCCCTCGTTGGCTAAATATCAGCCCACCGCCTTCGGTGGTGCTGACCTTTGACGGCGGCTCTGTTTTGCAGTCTCTGGCTCGCCATCATCCTATTGGATGCGTCAAGACGATGCCCTCCCCGGGCACGATGTTAGTCTTAATGTCGACCACCCGTATGGATAATGTTGAAATTCTCCAAGTACCACAGGCTCCAGTACTGCTAATGGCGTTTTGTTTTTTCGCATACGAGCTAGCTGCTGTAAGCCATGAATAAGTTATACAACAAATGACGCTGTCATTCAGATTCGAGGTCAACGACGGGTACCATGTCATTTTAAAAACTGTCTTTTTGGACATCAAGACAAGAGAGTTCCCGCCACCAAGATGAAGGAAGGGATCATGTCCGCTATGCCCACACATCGTGTGAACCAACCAATCAGAATCACTCCCTTTTTGTGTATTGCGTTTGACTTTATGAACAGGTGAGCTTGGACACAACGAACACCAATGGTTTTGATCAGGAAAAGAGTGCTTGCAGTGTCTGGGACGGTACTCACCCGCTCCAGTGTGATCTCCTCAAACTCATATTCAATCTCTGTCCCGTTGAGCTGAAAAAAAACAACACTGCATTAGCTGACAACAAAGCTGGCTATATCTGTACACCGGTGATACCAGAGCTAGGCATGATAGAGAAAACAGTAGAAATGCCTAGTGACCGATCGATTCCAATGATTTTGTCTACATTGTCAACAATTTGTAGAAATGTCAAAACATCATCATGGAGTATACATTACAAAGTCAATCAACAAATGAACATTTCACACGTCATAACAAGATTCTGGTCATTAACTTCAGACATTCAACCTGGTAGAATCACTCGACACCCCGAAATGCATTTATCCATTGATAATACTGATCAGATAGCGAGCTTCTCCTGCTGCGCGTGAGCCAGCCAGACACAGCGAGAGGCGAGGAGTGGGGGTGGAGGGCTGCCTGTATTTTGCCGCGATGATTAATTAGCAATAGGCGCTTCCTTCCCATTAAGCATTCACACAGGAACAGCGATGTCGCAGGACGGATGCTTGGCACGGCCAACGCTATAATGTCCCCACTGGCGGAAGTTGTGTGATTCATACCGTCATTTACATAATTTAGTGAGCGCTAAAACAGCAACATATACAGTCGAAAAGACAATGATGGGCGCCGTGCACGTATAATGAATTCATTCATTATGTGCGTAACCTTTGAGACGCCACACTGTCATCGGGGGGGGGGGCGACATCTGATACTTACATAATATATATAAAGCAATTGTTTCACGGTAGGCGGGCACATTTTGTTTGTGACTGTATCTACATTTGTATTCAGCGATGACTTTATACAGTAGTTGCTGTACAACAGCAGCCCCGAATACATTCATTATAAGGTAAAAAGAGATGTATACACACACACACACACACACACACACACACACACACACACACACACACACACACACACACACACACACTGGTGACAGTTAACAGAGGCGTCTTGATTTCCAGCACACGATGACAGTGTCTCAGTGAATTTCAAGCAGCACCTGTCAGTGTTACGTGTCGACGGAACAGACTGGACATGATGGCAGACACTCTCGTCTGTACTCGCTATGTGTTCTCTATTTTTTAATTTGTTATTCGTCCCTCGTAATTGCTCCATCGGCGCCGTGTATTTGTTTTGATGGGGAGCGGGCGAAGGGTCTTTGAAAAACTATGGGTGGGTCTTTTATTCATGACGACCCATCCATTATTTAGCACGGTGACCCCGTTTGTTTTTTTGACATGAACACATTGTGTGTAATGTGGGTGTCATCATCAACACGTCGTAGCGATTCTCTCCCCACAATGCCTTTTACAATGTGATGTAGGCATTGGGAAAGGGACTGGGGATGTTTCTGCACAGTTATCTGCTAGTGGTCATCATGAATACAACTGATGAGAACTAGAACAAGACTAATATTGATCCATCTTAATGAGGCTACTCACATATGGCACCGACTCCAGGGTGTCCGTGTTGACTACAATTGGGGCGGGGCTTGCCTGCGAGAGAGAGAGAGAGAGAGAGAGAGAGAGAGAGACAGAAATAAAGAGAGAGAGAGGTCGATAAGCCACTGCAAGAAGTGTCAGCGACGACAGCAAAGTGCCCGGGCCAACTCCTGTCCTACTTTCCATATATGGACAAAAGGGAAGTGGGATGGGGGGGCTGAAAAAGACATCTTCTGGATCACGCTGCCACGACCTGCATCATCAACAATTCAACAGTCCTCCATTTTGCTGGACGGCAGCACCACCAACACCATCCCCTGTCTCAAAAGGGAGTCTTGAAGCTCTATGTATCAATACAGACACAGTGATATGGAAGCGGATTTAAAGGGGTGATATAATGCCACCAGGTGTGAGTGTGATTAGTAATTACAAGCCGTTTGCCCTGTGTTTTAGTGACATCACAAGTGGGCGTGTCCCCCTAGATGTGTGCTGGACGGATCAATCTGCCAGCCTACCCAGTGGACTGTAGCCCATGTTGCTTATCTGTCCATCACACATCTAGGGGGACACGCCCGGTGGTATCATATCACCCCTGCAACAGTTGCCCGCAGGTCCTTTAGATGCACAGCGGTTGTTTCCGCACAGAAAAACAAAAACACAAACACGCAATCTCAAATGACATCTGCAAACTAAGTCAAAGCGCTGAGCTGGGCTGCTTTTCCCTACTTTGCGTTGCGCACGAGACTGAATAATGCATGATGATTACCAATCAGCTTTGCATATCAGACACCCGTGCGGCTGGTGATTGCACCACTGGGTGTATCATATGAGTTCAGCCGTATTGACGGAGCGTTTACGGTGTAAATAAATCCGTCTGGCGGCAGCGGCGGCCCCCGTGAACGAGATGAAGCCACCGTGAACTGATGCACGGGTCGGATGTGTTCAAACGCGTGAGAAACCAGACGATGGTGTGTTTATCGGGATGTGTGTGTGCCATCCGTCGTCTCCACGTTGGCGGATAGAAGATGTAAGAGCTGTTGGAAAAGCCGTCGCCATCCGTCAGCTATTAGTGAGCGAACCGCGCTGTGAGATTATCTGTGCACGCTCCTGCTCGCTCTCTTTTTACAACTCCTCTGTGGCTCAAATGGAAGAGCAGGGCATTAACTCCGGGTTAGGGTCAGGGGTTTTAGTCCCATTGGGGGCCACCCAGGAATATAGCTCCTCGTCGGATTGTAATACACTTTAGGTAAAAGGGTCTTACAATACCATGAGGGACTACAAGTCCACCAAATGGCCTCACTGAACTCAGCCGAACATATGCAAATAACACAATCAAGAAGCGGCTGAGAAGAAGGAAATACACATCAGAGAATGCAATGCACTAGAAACTATTGACCTGTGGTAACAACCGTTCCATGGGGGTGAATGTCAGACGTGGGTGAAGCTTTCTCCTCTCACTATTATTAAAGCATAACTCATCACTGCGTTGATGGTGGGCTTCATCGCAGTGGGAGAAAAGCCCTGCACATGTGTGGAACGTTATCGACTCCATCCTCGCCTCGCTGTGCCTTTATGAAGATGATTTTACGGGGAGACGTGGATTGTGAAGAATTGTGCTGACCAAAGACGCAGCACAGCTTTTGCTTCGACTGTGACTTTAGTACGGGACAATGGACGTCCACGGCAGCAAGGGTAACCGTTTGTTGGACAGAGAGTACCTGGGGAGAAGAGAGGAATCATCGATTTTGCAGTTGTAGCGTCATCTGGAAGTAAAGTAGACGATACGAAAATGACTTATTTTCTTGAGGTATGACCGTCAAGCCCTGTTGCTCTGTGCTTAGACAAATATTGTTCCGGGGAAAATGTTTAAAAAATGATTGCCCGCAGTGGATTGGGTGGAACCGAGACCAATGTCACGCTGTACGCATCGTTTCTCAGGTTTTTATATACGATTTTTTTTTAAAGCAGGCGATAAAAGCTTATTAAACCTGGGGTGATGATAAGATATGGGAGAGGAAATGCGTCGGCGTAACTATGAATGCTGATGAATTGGCATCAAATAAGGCAGAGCCGTGGACCGTGGCTGAGCCGTTCGCACACCTTCGGGAGCGCCAGGAGGTGTGACCCGACTGGACGGATTTACAACAGTGTCGACACGCCTGGGTGGGGAAGGGGGGGGGCGGGGAGCAGAGAGTGGGTCAATGATTGAAGGTGAAACACAGTTTGTGAGGAGAATAATCAAGTGGATTTGCTCACAATGCACCTCTGCTGTTGCCTGATGTTCTTAAGATTACAGTAATCATACGATGCAAGTTATTATAATGTGCCCCGTTCAGCAACGTTGGTTGCCGCGGACGGACGGGCACGCGATCGTATCCAATTATGGAATGGAATAACGGAAATCACGTGGCATGGGCCTGGCCCAAACGGACCAATCATACGCAGAGGATGTGCAGTGTGGGAGGAGCTAAGTGAGAGGTAAACATGGGTATGACGGTGAGGATGCTGTCACATTATCCATTGTGCTTTGATGTATCTCAGACCACTAGAAGGCAGAACAAGGTTACCCTGGAAAAGTAGTCCCATCTTAGACTTTATATATTTAAATGTTCTGCAAAAGGAAGCGCATGGATGTGATGTACTTCATCCGGCCAATTAAAATGCTCACACACACACACACACACACACACACACACACACACACACACACACACAGAAGAGACACTGTGTGTTGGGGCATGGAGATAGTAATGGGCACTCGACTGAGTGCATTAATGACATTGTCAGCTGTACCCGGGATCATATCTGCGCCCGCACCCCCCCCCCCCCCCCCCCCCCGGACGACGGCGTCGCCTGAAACGTGACAAGAGTGGCGTGCACGTGAAAGCGCCCGTGAGGGTCTGTCAGTGCCACTCCCGCAGAGAGAGGCAGAGCGGGAGAGAGTTGTGTCTCGACGGTAACTCACAACATCTTTTATTAAAAGGAAAGGAAAGGCCATCATTTATTCAACACACAGAACGGGGGGGGGGGGGGGGGGGGGGAAGACATGAAATGGAATCAAACAGACGGTAAAGTGACAGGGACGGGCGTCTTTAGAAGGGTGGATGTCTTTGTTAAAAGTGTGTGTTCCCGTTCACTCCATGCCGTGTGGGCTCTTTGACTGTAAAGTACAGTCGGTAGGTGTAGCAGGCAGATGTCGACCAACACCATGTGCAGAAGACAATACGATGCAAAAATTAAATGCATACATCCACTGTGGCATTGCTCAGAAGGACGTCCGTGAGCTGTCTGCTCCGTCTCTATTCATCTATTGTATTCTATCCGTTTAGTGCTGGTCGGCTATGTTTTTGCTCAATAATTCAAAGGAGCGGGCTATAGTGAAAGTATAGTGGCCTGATAAATGAAATCTGCCCATCAATATTTCACCAGCATCATTGGTATAAATATCCAACAACAAACGCAGGCATTTGATGGGTCTTGCAGAATTTTATACTCAAAAGTTTTACTAATGTATGTACTACAGATATTTGCGCGTCTTCGATCTACCAAAACATAATCTTTTTCCCAAAGAACCCTTGTTTAAGTGAGATAAAATGGAACACAATTAATTCCATGACATGATGAACAGTGAAATATATCCCCAAAACCTAACCAAAATCATCAAGCATAAGAAAAGATGAAAATGCCAGAAGCAAAACTCTCTCCTCTGTCCATCTATGAGAGTTTAACAAGGCACACACATACAGACACACAGATGAGAGAAAACAGGCACTATACTAAACTAAACAGAGAGTCTATAATCGTTCTACTGAAGCGTTCCTTCATGTTCTCCCAGGATAACACATCAGCCCATAGACGTTGTGAGGACAGTACACGGGTAATGCCCTGACACGCGTGACTACAACCGTTCACGTTGTTGAACAGAACCTGACCCATGATGAGTAATGCTCAGAAGCACCAGCAACACTTTTTTATTAACATGCTGCTATATTGCAGAGCCTGACGTCAACAAAAGCCCTCTCACTCTCTCTCTCTCTCTCACTCCCTCTCTCTCGCTCCCTCTAACAAGCTGCTCCATCATGTTCAAGTGAACACAGGCTCAGATAAAAGCCTCATTTCCAGCCTGTGTGTGGGTTTGCTTGGGTGGTCATTCCCGGCCCACTCAACTCAGGCAGAGCCCGGTGAGTGAAACGGACCAAACCATAGAAATAATGCATAACAAAACCCTTCAGAAAACACACACCGACACACCGCCTTTCACTCAGAACACTTTGATACAAAAACAACACGCGGCGATCCTCCAAAGCCTCCACACACTATCCACCTCGGACGTAACCTACGTCACACAGCACACAAGCACACACACACACACACACACACACACACACACACTGCCCCGCGCTCCGTTCCGGGCCCTTGGTCCACTGCGGCCGGGAGCCACTGGCCCCCAGAGCAGAGAGCCTGTTTACCTGGTAGGGCTCCTGCCAGCCCTGGACGCAGCCGCACTCGGGGCCCCACTGGTCGCAGCTGCCTCCCTTGACGCTGGGGCTCCTGTGAGACAGGAGGCCCTTGGGTTCGCCCACCTGCCCCGTCCGGCCCCACCTCTTGGGCAGCGTGGCCCCGCCGGGGACGCCGGCGCCGTACTGGTACCTCTGCAGGGCCTGGTGGGACTGGTGCTGGTGGGAGTGTTGGCGGGGCAGCTGATGGGGATGCTGGTGGGGCTGGGGCTGCGGGTGCTGATGGGGCCGCTGGCGGCGTTGCGTCCAGTACGCTTCCTCCTCGCCGTAGCCTCCCCGTCCTCCTCTCCCCTCGTCGTCCAGGTCGGCATAGCAACTCTGCTGCTTGCTCAGGTAGGCGGTCATCGTACGCCGAGTTTCAAATCCCCCTCTTCCCCCCCGCCCCCCCCCCACCGCCACCACTTGTCACTTACTTCCTGCCACTGACTTCCTTCCTACCGCACTTTTCCCTCCTGTAGGTTCTCGTTTCTCTGTCTTCTTCTTCTTCTTCTTCTTCTTCTTCTTCTTCTCCTTCTTCTTCTTCTTCCCCTTTCTCCTCCTTGTCCCTTTCGGTCTATCCCCTCCCCCTCTCTAATCCGTTATGCGGGAGACGGTGTCGCGCGGCGGCGGCGGCGTCCTCCTCCTCCTCCTCCTCCTCTGATGAGGCTCGTGACGGTGATGAATGGATGAGCCGTCGGGGCTATCGTAGCCGTCCGCTGGCTACCATACATGTGGCTGTGTGAGAGCAGGACTCCTAGGCTGTTTATGTGTATATGTGTGTGTGTGGGTGGGTGGGTGGGTGTGTGTGTGTGTGTGTGTGTGTGAGAATGGGTCTGTGAGTGAGTTAGTGAGTGAGAGAGAGAGAGAGGTTATGCGTAAATGTGCGCAAAGGGAAGGCAGCAGCAGAATGATCAGATGAGGGAGAGGGAGGGTGACCAGAAGGACTAAAATGGAGAGGGAGAGAGGGAGGGAGGGAGAGAGAGAGAGAGAGAGAAAGAGGGGAGGGGAGGGATGGAGAGGAGTTAAGTGACTGGATGGGGAGAGACAGAAAAGAACAGCAGGGAAAAGAGAGGGAGAGAGAGAACCACAGAGAGAGCTACAGAGGGGGTGGTCTGCGCTCTGTGTGTGTGTGTGTGTGTGTGTGTGTGTGTGTGTGTGTGTGTGTGTGTGTGTGTGTGTGTGTGTTTGTTAGTTTGCTAGTCCTGTGTCAATATATGACTCAACTGGCAGTGTTCGCACCGCCAGGCAGAAGCAATCGATGCTCGCCGCTGATAGGAATGGGACGGGACGGCAGGCTGGGCTGCGGATCACAGAGATTCGGATGCGGCTCATCACCATGTGTGTACACGTGACGACAGTAGTAGTACCAACAGGAACTGTAGGTTGCCGTGGTAATAAAGAAAAAAAGAAGCAGAGCACCTTAAACGCACACGCGTAAACACAAACACACGCACACACACACTAATGAGGGTGATACGCCTCAACACATACACACACGCACACATTGATGAAAGTGCCTCTGATCTCACACACACACACACAAACACACACACACATACACACACACACAAAAAATACATTAGTGGAAGACCAAACCAGATCACTGTGAATGTGATCGGTGGTATGTTGTTGATAACTTAGTGTTTATAATCAAATAATCCATTAAATATGACATCATCTAATCAACAGCTCTCCTCTCCTCTGGCTGCCGGATTTGATCAGAGTTTAATGCATGTGTGGGTAAATGTGTGTGTGTGTGTGTGTGTGTGTGTGTGTGTGTGTGTGTGTGTGTGTGTGTGTGTGTGTGTGTGTGTGTGTGTGTGTGTGTGTGCGCGCGCGTGCGTGTGTGCGTGATAAGTGTGTGGTATGGAGTGTGCGGGGGCGACCCCCGTTCAGATGATATTGACGTGCACATGGATGCTGCAGACTGCTGTTCCCAGGCAGTCAGGAGCTCTGGATGGAGGGACTTTGACAGTCGGACTGATGATGATCTGTTCAATTATACAATCAGTTTGATGAGGTAGTGCAGTGTTAGTGTCATCGCGTGTGCGTCTGCGCGCGCGTGTGTGTGTGTGTGTGTGTGTTGATGCCTGTTTGTGTGTGTAGGTTTGGTGCATATACGAAGGGTTGGCTGGTGTGTGTGTGTCTATGGACAATAATGCTTCATAACAGCCAGGCAGAAGCACTAAATGGGAGGCACAAAAAAATAGATAGAGAGTGAGAGAGAGAGAGAGAGAGAGAGAGAGAGAGAGAGAGAGAGAGAGAAAGAGAGAGAGAGAGAGAGACAGAGCAAAACAGCCGCAGTGGGCAGCTCAAGTGTGTGAGCTGTGTGTGTGAGAGTGTGACACTGAGTGTGCGTGTGTGTGTGAGAGAGAGAGATCATAACAAGCGATGAAGAGCATGCAGGAGACAGGGTGAGGGAACAGCTTGGTTGGACAGTCGGCTCACTCTTGCTGTTCAATCCCTGCATTGAGTACACAAGCAGTGTGTTGTTTTAGCCCGTCCTAGCACACACACTAACATACTAACTGTTAGTGTGTGTGTGTGTGTGTGTGTGTGTGTGTGTGTGTTAGTGACTAATACACACACACACACAAGATCCCTATCCGACACGACTCACAAAATTCACCATATTCTCGTTCGGTGCATCTGAAGTCCAAGTGACCTCATTCTGTATTCACTGGTGCGCAACAACATACAGCATAACCACTGGAAACATTTGAAAATGATTACGGCGGGCATGTTGAGTGTACCACATTGCCCGTCCCACTGTGTGTGCAGAATGTGTGTGTGTGTGTGTGTGTGTGTGTGTGTGTGTGTGTGTGTGTGTGTGTGTGTGCGCGCGCATTAACTCAACCACATCATCTCACTCTACAAGACTTCAGTCCCACAGGCTTCAGAGATGAGCAATGAGTGAACTCTTCTTACTTTAAATGCGTCGCCATTCGCCCTGCGTGTTCATTGTTCATTGAGAGTAGGCAAACAGAGAGATACAACCAGCAACATCTGAATAGTCAAATGAAGATGATTCACACCAGAAGCCATGTGTGTGCGTGTTTTGCTGCTCATGGGGTGAGAGGGATAGATTATGAAACACTGTACATAGCGCTGTTGTTATATTGAGTGTGTCGTAATACTTCAATAATACTGCATTAGTATTAGGATAGTATTGGCCGGTGAAAATTGAATGACATGCAATCGGGTATACGATGAGAGGCAGTATTGTCTTGTATGCCGTGATAAATACAATTAGGGCTTTTTACATGATTGTGATTATATGCTACCATCCACCGTGACATGAAACGTGTGCTTTTCAGCCTCATTACAAGTCGCGATTTCAGAATAACCCCTTCGACTGCCTTGTAAACGATCTGTTCAGAGTCCCACTCCCCCGCTGAGCCCGTAGCGCCCCCCTGCTTTGAGCGTGGGCCATGTATCGTTGTGCTTCCACATGCAGGACTTTGCTCTTACTCTCCCTCAACCTTTTTCTACCCCGCTCTCACTCCAACTCTTTTCACCTCTCTCCCTCTCTTTCTAGCGCTGCCTCTACCCCCTTATTGCGCTAACGTGTTCCTCCTCTCACTCTGCATCCCTCTTACCTCCACCTCATCCTCCCTCTCTCTCCATCTCTAGCTCTAACTCGTTCTACCCGTCTCTCTCTCTCTAGCTCTAACTCGTTCTACCCGTCTCTCTCTCTCTCCATCTCTAGCTCTAACTCGTTCTACCTGTCTCTCTCTCTCCATCTCTAGCTCTAACTCGTTCTACCCGTCTCTCTCGCTCCATCTCTAGCTTTAACTCGTTCCCGTCTCTCTCTCCATCTTTCTCCCTCTCTCATCACTTTGCCATTTCAGTCAGATAGTGTTTTGACCCCTTCTCGCTGGCGCGGGGATGAGCCAATCAAAGATTGACAGGTCATTTACTGTGTCCGCAGCGCCTGACTGAACATCTCTATTAGCTGGCCAGACCCCTGACGCTAGGGGAGCCCTGCCCGCGCATGTTTGGCAAATGCAATGCAATAAAGAAGGCACACTTTCTCCTCTATTCTACTCCAAAAGAAATGGGTTTTTATGTGTTTTGATATCACAGATTCTTTTTCTTCACCAACCTCATTGTCTTCGTGTCAACTAGTTTGTTGTGAGCAAAGAATGCGTTCTGTGGAAGGTCATTCGTTTGGTAAACGTTGATTGTGTTTATAATTTAAAAAAAAATGCATTATATATTCCCATTGATAATGTAAAACTTCAATACATTTTTTGAAAATACAATCGTTGCTTTAGTGCAATATAATGGTGCAAACTATGGTGGAACCAAGGAAGGCCAAAATCTCAAGCATTTATTGGAGCATACGATGGCTTACTGCCTGCCGTTATAGAATGGAGAGCTGTTAGTCAAATGGTCATGTAATTAATGCCATTTGCCACCAGGTGTCAGTAGCAGTTCAGTTCAGAAAAATACTCTTTTTGTTCCATCAACTGTTTTTTGTTCTATTCTTATCCCTTAAACACTATCAATCTGAACATGACTAAGGGAGACTCGTCCTCTAAATCCTTCTTTTTAAATTATGAGAAATTATAACTTGTTTAATGGAACATTTTTCAGCAACTAGTGATGGGTGAATTCATTACATATTTTGGGGGTATCAGTGCTAAAACATATGGTCCTCGAAATCATGAAATATGTACAACTGTTATATAGCAAATCACTATGTATTTCTTACACATCGTACTTCATCAAATAACAAGGAAGCAAAGTGAAGAAGCTTAAAACGACATAACAGACACATTTCTGCTCAAATGTTCGACATGTTCTCTGTATAACTGCCTAATTAGACGGAGCAGAAGGCTGAAACATGGTCCCGGCTTTCCCAGAGCTTCATCCTATTAAAGATTCAGCAGCATTTCTTCATAAACACACTTCAAACTCAGCATTTTAACCTGCACTATGGAACTTTTCTACTGCAGCCATCGTCTACGTTCCGGGGGATTTGAATGCATGAGTGTTTAAAGTGTACAACCCAGCACACGCCTGAATCAATCTTTTTGTCTCGCATAAAATTTTCAGTTGGTCTACGGACGACCAACGGCGGGAGAATCCAACGAGAGCTTTGCCGCAGGTGAGGAGTGGAGAGGAAGTGGGACGAAGCCTCTTATATAAAAAATATGATAAGCTTTGAAGCAGTTGATTACTTTTTACAATTATTCACAATGTCAAATTATTTTTAACAAAAGCAATGGCTGCAGTGAATTCTTTTTTAAGATTAGATGCCAAATTCATTAAAAAGCTACCGCTAGAATGCTATCGCTGTTACCATCTGTGGGAATGCGTTTCCAACCGGCTGAGAGCAAGGTTGTACAGATTTAACAGCCAAACGTGAGTTTCAACGTCGCCAACGTTGCAAATTAATTCTATTACTTGCAGGGAAGTTTATTCTATGACTTCCACACCATATGAAACTTTTCTTGAAATAAAATTTCTGTGACAGCATATGTAGATTTATTTCTCCTTGCGCCTCCTGGTCATTATTTATTCAGTATCACTACCTCATGCTCCCATTTAATGAGCAAAAAGATCTCCGCCATAATTCCTTCCACCAATGCAGAGGGAGCTCTGAATCACTTGGCCTGGGCCTTTATTAAAACATCCCGTAGGTACTCATTTTATAGTGGTCCCATATAGAGTCTATAAATGTTCTTCTTTACCTCCCCGAGAGGAAGTAGCTGTAGTGCTAACGGGAGGAACACTACACCTTGTAGCAGCACAAAGAGCCTATAAAATGTATGCTGGCAGTGAGTGACTAGCCACGGCCCGCCAGACTCAGTCTAAATGGGTTCATGGGCGCTCGTAAACGTGGCTTACACACAGAGACTAGAACTACAGAGACTAGAACTAGGCTAAGCCTAGGTGTGCACACGCACAGGCGTTATCGGCAAACCGAGAGCGCTATCGAGCATTATGGACGAAGAGTCTGGCCCACAAAGCCGGCCGGCCACTAACAGGCAGCATCCATTAAGTGCCACCGGTTCAATACTCTGCCATTCTCTAGTCTCCATCCTATTCGATACGGAATGAGCACAATGAATCCTACAGCACGCCGTCCACAACACTCTAGAGGGTTTCAAACATTGAACCGAATGTTCAAAGGTTTTCAAACATTTCAAACAGTTCAAAGACCCCCCCCCCCCCCACCCCCACCACCCCACCGCCCGAGTCAAAGCAAGGCATTTGCCCCTTCGTTGGATTTTTCGAAACACTCCTCTATGTACATATTTCCATTCAGCCTCAAACCTTTGGCGCGGCCGACGCCGGGCCCTCCGGACCCTCCTGGGCCGCCGCCGCCGCCGCCGCCCCGGCCTCGCCGCAGTGCCTCTTCAGCAGCCTCCCCGACACGCTGGGCCTCCAGCGGCCCGCGCCCCCCAGCGACGGCCACTTGAGCGAGCCGAAGCTCAGGCTCAGCCCCTTGCCCAGGCTGCCCAGGTCGGGCGCCCAGCTCCGCAGCACCTCCATGGACCAGCGCTTTTCCAGGGGGTGGCCCCCCCCAGCCGGGGCCTGGGAGGAGGAGGAGGCGGCGGCGGCGGCGGCGGAGGAGGAGGAGGAGGAGGAGGTGGCGCGGCAGCCCTGGGACGGGGACAGCAGGTTGGGCGCGCTGCCGCCGTGCACGGCGCCGTGGCCCATGGGCGCGCCCTCGCTGCCCACCACGCTGTCCCAGCGCCGCTTGCCGAGGTTGGAGGTCATCATCATCATCGGAGGGCTTGGAGGAGAGAAACCGACGCCGGTCGTGGAGTGATATCCAAACGACAACCCCCCCCCCCCCCCCCACCGCGCGCCGCCCCACACACACACACCCGCAGACGAAAGAGCAGACCGCACTGCCCTCTCTCCTACAGAGCACACAGCATCCTCTCTCACGACCGGTTTGAAAATAATCCCCGCTGGAAGCGGAACGAGCACAAGCAGCCGCCCCCCCCCCCAAATAAAAGTAAAAGTAATTTCCCCAAGGGCGGGCGAGCGGGCGGGCAGGCGGGCAAGGGTGGGGGGGGGAGGCTACACTAGCCGGCGACGTGCCCCGCGATTGGATGGTGTCCCCGGTGAGAGTTCTGCTCCATTCCAAGTGCCTATGAAGTCCACGCAGAGAACCAAGAGGGAGGGATGGCGGGGGATGCGGACGGTCGGGGGAGGTGGGGGGATGACGAGGAGGAGGAGGGGGGGGGGGGGGGGGGGAGATGCTCCCAAACCGTCCAGACAGACCTCTTCTCGAACCACCACCAGCACCACCACCACCACCACCTTCTCCTAGGGAGCGACTGGGCCTGTTCCTCCCCCGCCGCTCCGCCTCACCATCTGCACTCTAAAGCACGCCACGACACCGATGACCGACCAGGGAAGCAGACCAACCACCCCAGCGCACCGAAGTGGTCAGTAGAGCAGGCGGGTGGGGGGGGGGGGGGGGGGGGAGGGGGGGGGCGGGGGCTGGGTGGGGGGACAGCGACGAATAAAGAATAACTCAACAAAAAAAACACCCGGGTGACACATATTCAATATATCTGATTGGTGGAGAGCTGCAGTGGTTGGGCAAACAGAGGTGGATTCGATTGGATTAGGTGGGGGAGGAGGGGGAGGTGGGTGTGTGTGTGTGTGTGTGTGTGTGTGGGGGTGTGTGTGGGTGTGTGTGTAGGGGAGTGTTCCAACGATGTAAATCACATGGAGGCATAATTAATGCCGCAGGGAAGTCGGCTCTGACAGGAGGCCAAAACTAGATTAGACGTGGATCAATGGAGCGCACCAGGAGGAAGAGGCCGGGCCCGCCATTGTGTCGGGCGATGTGCACACATTACACACACACATGCACACGCACACTCACACACACACACACACACACACACACATAAGAAATAAATAATGAATCCAAGTTAAAAAAAAAAATTTACCTAACGGCAGGGATGACTGGAAATGTGCGGAGATAACCAACCGGAAACTAATGGAAGCGTTCAGCTTTGGTCTGACCTTTGGGGTCTCTTCTCCAATCTGCCCAGCTCACCCTCCTCGCCCGCTGGCCCCGGCTGGGGGGCCTCCTGGGTGCTCACCTTGGCCCTGTAGGGGCCAGGGCTAGGATGGCTCATGGTGTGTGTGTGTGTGTGTGTGTGCGTGTGCGCGTGCGCGTGCGTGTCTCTACTGCCACTACCGTTAGCTCCGTCTCCTCTCAACGTTTTCTTTTTTCTTTTTTTGTCCCCAAAAGCTCAGAGGATTAGCGATGTCTGGCCCGTCACCGATAACCGTGTTCAAACTATTCAAATAAACTCTACATACAAATATACAGAGGGAAGCATGCACACAGATGCACACACACACACACACACATAGAATATGAAGTACAAAAAAAGTCAAAAAATACATTGATCTCAGCAATGCTCACAAAAACTGAAATAAACTACAACAAATACGCACACACACAGACCCACACACAGGGAAATGATTCATTGGCTAGGGGGTGTTTACCCTTTTAGGCCCTCTTCGCTGGTTAGCTAACATTTGACCCGCTGAAAAGCACACACTGCTGCTAATGCAGCCTGAGTGCGTTTCCATTACCAGTATAGCTGGAAGAGAGCAGACCAATATAAATAAGAATAGCTCAGGCAGGTAAGAGGAAGTCAGAGCCCAGATTGGGAGGGAGGGAGCACTGGGGAGGGAGGGAGGAGAGAGAAAGATAGAGACAGAGACAGAGACAGAGAGAGAGACACAGAGTGAGGTATTTTGGTTGATGGAAAGGATTAGACGGCGAGGAGGATGGTATTAAGGGAAAGCAGAGGAACTACATGGTGAGTTCGTAATAACACACTTATTTCCCAAGAGCACGCCATTGGCAGCCGAGGTATACAATTATATTGTATGGTACAGTGCGTTTCAATCAGAAAGCATAACAGTAACATTAATACAATCTATTTTCCAAGCCAGTCCAGTCCAGTCCGTTTACATTTGACTTAACAACCCACTTGCCTAGGTAAGTGCCCAGGAGCAGAGTACGCTGGGACTTGATTACAATCACAACAGCTTTGAAGAACGGTACCAGCCGACCCCTAGAGCAGCCGCAGTGTGGGTCAACCACCACATCTTTTAAAACACGACCCGCCACCGCGGTGGACCACACAAAGGCTTTTCTATCAACAGAGCGCTGCACTGGCAAAACAGTAATACTAATAAAAAGGACCAAGCCGACAGAAAAGAAAATACTAAAAGAACGGCAAAGGACAACCTCTTAAATCTGGGCCGCAGCATTTCCAATTGTATTCTCATAGATTGGATTTTTGGAAGCGCCATCTACCAGTGACGTGGCCAGTGGAAACACTTAGCATACTGAATAGTTGGCTGCACACTATCAGCGAGAGCAGCCCCCCCCCCCCCCCCCCCCTCCTCCATACCCCTCCATCTTCTTGCTCGGCTAATGTTTACTTGCGGGGTTGTTTTTGTGTGTGCGCGCGTGTGTACTTGTGTGTGTGTGTGTGTGTGTGTTTGTTTTTATTTCATGTGATGTGTTCGCCAGCTGTTAAGGCGGGATCGCAAGCTTCGTCGAGCCCTTTGAAATGAAGGGTGTGTGTGTGTGTGTGTGTGTGTGTGTGTGTGTGTGTGTGTGTCGGGTGTGTGGATGATGGCGGACAGCTGTGTGGAGAGGCTCTTAACTTTGGAGAGTGTTTGTGGCGAGGCAGGTCGACACCGTGAACGATATAAAAACAGGGACAGGAATCCCAATCATCAACCACTGGCTTGGTTGGTATTGGGAAAAAACTAAAAAAATCCACTCCACTTACTAACATCCTATATGACACACACACTGAACGAGTGTAGTAATTGTTACTATTGACTATAAGGTCATTTAGCAGATTCGTTAGCCTCATAGCATAATTGCCTAAGTCATATTTGAAGGTTTATCTCGTATTTAGCGTAAAAAATGCCCAAGTGAAATAGATGACTTATAGGCAGATAGTGATTATGGAATGTAAAAGGCACCCTGATTGGCTTGGGATATAGCCAATGAGGCACGGTGAATCAGCAGCATTAGGAGAGTAGAGTTAGGCTAGATATCACAATTTGGCCAAAATTACTTAGGCAATTATGCTATGGGGCTAAGGAGATGCTTCTATCAAAGCATTGTGTTCAGATGCATGTAAAGTAAAGGTTTGGTATCTTGCTAAAGGCTGACTACAGGTCTAGGGCGGAAACAAATTTACAACTGGTCCGTTGTACCTTCTGCTCATCATTACCATAAAATGATACAATAAATGTTATCATTTATCACACGTTATCGTCGTTATGAATCATAAATTAAATCATTGTGTTGATAAAACAATTTTTATATTCCGTATTCTTGTTCCAAACTACCTGGCTATATCAATGAATCATATTTAGTGGCCATTGTGGATATCTATATTACCATGGAGGACAGAGAATAGAGTAAAGAATTGAAAATAGGCGCGTGACCATGAGATTAATCTAAATGAGATCCCTTCATTCAGTGCAGGTTGAATGAAGCATCCTTATTCGGAGACACCAGACGAGAAGCCGGCCTGTTCACTAATAGCAGTCGTACTAAAATAGCTCATTGCAGGAAGTCAAGTTTCTTTTGTAGGCTGTAACAATCAATTAACGCAATTACTCACTCACATAATAAGACTTCTCTGGGCTGTTTGTAGTCTGTCCCCCCCTCCCCTCCATCCCCAACAACATAAGACTATCATTAGGAAACAGCAAGTGATACAAATGTGATTTGTAATAGAAATGTAATGTCAGGTTGAGTTTATGAGTACGAGTAAAAAGGATTTTAACGAAGATGAACACTGATTAGAGAAGATTAAAACCAACCCCCCTCCCCCTCCATCGTGACGCACACGCACACACACACACACACACACACACACACACACACACACCCTCCACACATCAGCCCTTTCACTTAAACTCATGACTCATCTATTACCACCCAGCCATTTTGCTCCCAGAAATGGCGACTGTCAAGCCTAATAATACCCATAATCCACCTCTCTAGCCACTCCTCCAGCACATACACCACACATACACACGCACACAGACACACAAATGTTTCAAAGACTGCACAAAAATAAGAAAGTATAACTCAACTCAACTATTGTTTGGGCATAGCTGCACAATGGTGCTCATACTATTATACTTGCAATGCTTACAATTGCAATGCTTGCAATACTGAGAATATATTTAATGAAAATATATTGAGATGGGAGTCTCATGGATGTTCCTTTCGTGGCTTTGAAAGGGAGCTTTTATAGGTGAAGGTCGGCTGGATGCGGTGACACACACACACACACACACACACACACACACACACACACACTTTGTTTTACCAGCACGTTGTTTTACCAGGGTATGCTGTTTGTAAAGTGTCGGCCTAGCGTGTCTTCGTTCGGGTCTGAACAACGCGAGACTAAGGAGACTAAGTGTGGTGAATATTCAAAACTCATTATCAGTCACTCTGACCCAATTAATGAAACAGTATGTTTCGACAAGTCCTTTCACATTTAAATAAGTTGACGGCCGTCAACATGTGAAGCACATTTTAAGATGGCTTTTATCTTCACCTGTTAATTGTGCGAAGGACCCGGCTTGTTAGAATTTTAATATTACTGCATATAATGTGCCTATTAATAGCACGTTGAGATGGAAATGCTATTCTAGGGGTGAATTAACGTTTACGGCTAAGTTAGAGAAAGCTCTCTGGTGGCGAGGCTCGTACTGCGGGGATACCTAAAGTTTAATCCTTGAAGGAAGAGGGAGAAGAGAGAGCAGCGCTTTGTTGAATTCAAAATGAGCCGAGACCACAAGCTCCTCAAGGTGACACACACACACACACACACACACACACACACACAGAGTTAAACACACACAGCTATACACACATGGGGCCACGTACATGTACACACACACACACACACACACACACACACACACACACACACACACACACACACACACACACACACACACACACACACACACACACATTAAGACAAGCACACAAGCACACACACACCTGTCTGCGTCATGGTGATGGGGTAGTCTGAGCAACAGGTCTTCTCATTATGAATGGACGTCACATACACAGACCCCCTTATGGCCAGTTGAACACACACACACACACACACACAGTCAAATACTGCATGCAGACATCACAATCACGTTATTTTAACTGCGCACACAAAAGCGCACAAGTAGAACACACTTAAAGTCTCCCAGGCTGCAGCAACAGTGCCTGTTTTTACCAGACTTGGAAAATGGGTTGTTGTTGTTGTTTTGCGGTTATGTCACTGATTAAAAATGTCCACTGAGCTTAGCTCTAATTGCGTTCGGATAGACTTGCAAAGTTGAGACAAGGTATTGGTTTTGTATACAATTAGGAGCAAAGCTGAACGCCTTCCCTTGTAAATGGAGTTACGAAAAGCAGTGGTACATTTTGCTGTCGGCCGGTGTGTGTGAGCATACCTGCGCAACTCTGCCAATACTCCTTAAAGTTGCAGTTGTTTCCTGTTGACTTAATGGTGGGAGTTTGCGAAATACATATTAAGATGGAGTCTCATGGACATTCTTGGCTTTGTAAAGGAGCCTTTTTAGGCAAAGGTCGCCTGGACGCAGTGACACACCCAGACTCATGAGCAGATAATTGAACCCCAGAGGTGGCCCACCGCTTAGTTTTGCAAATTAACTGAGAAGCCCAAAAGAAGACGGATGGACACACGTACACACAGCCTGAGCAACAGGCCATCTCGCTATCATTGGACGTCACACACACACACACACACACACACACACACACACACACAGACACACACACACACACACACACACACACACACACACACACACACACACACACACACACACACACACATTTTACAGCGTGACCGACTGAGGACTTCATGGTGTCTTTATCTGCACATTATGCTTATTTAGGAGTTGCTCTGT
>NC_140280.1:16268041-16300541 GCF_964030765.1 Micromesistius poutassou
ATTAAGCAATAGATCACGACAGGCTGTGGAATGTTCTCATTATACCACAGTTAAGGGGCGTTGTCCCTTAACTGTTAAGGGACAACGGGGGACAACAAGGGGGTCGCCGTCCCTCTGCTGCCCTTAACTGTGGTATAATGAGTACATTTCACTGACTGAAGTGATCTATTGCTTTTATAAAACGGTTACGTAAGTATGGCGAAATGAAAGTCATAGACACTCTCAATCTTGAAAAAACTAGAAAGTCGGAAGAGGTTTTTTTTTAACGAATACAAATATGTAGTCCCTCCTGGCTGCCTGCAAAGTGTACGGCGGTTGCTATGCAACACACTGTAGCGTCCTTGAGAGAGAAGGCTAGAGACGGTAGCTTGGTTCGCCGGCAATTTAGCCTACTATTTCTAGTTCACTCACCGTGTGCCTATTGCTTTACAACATTTCCACCCTCTCCATCAATCAACATGTTTTTTAGGCTTCAGTGAACTATGCTATTGCTTTTATATATAAATAAGGGTTAAATAAACAGTTCAAGTTAGGCGCGGAGTGATACTGAACTCCGTAAACTGAACGGGTGTCATAGCTGTGTGTATACGCTCAATATACAACAGTTGGGAACCAATCAGATCGCTTGATTTAAGCCACCCGTTTTATAAGTCATCGTAATATGGAACTTGTCCACATATAGAACCACAAATCCAATTATCATTAACAGAATGGACGTGGTGTAAGGCTGCGTCTGGTGGCTGGTGGCGTGATGCTACAATTATTTCCATCGTCCAAAGCACTTCACTTGCACTTTGGGAAAGGATTTGATGTCTTTAAATCTTGTAAGTTAGTCATGTCTGCTTAGTTTTTTGGATCAGCCCCACAAAATCGACCTTTTGTGGTTTTGATCGGTCTGTAAGGGGCTCGAGATAAAAAGAATGTACAATTAAAAAATACACTTTTTTGTTTTTAAAAGCCAATGAGACCAACAAAAGTTATTCAGCTCATGCACACAAGAGACACAAAGCCATCTGTGTCTTACTAAAGTATATGTATCTTCTCTAATGAAGGAGATTTCATTTTGTAAGATGGAAAGTTATACTTTGAATATAACCCTTATGAAATTATATTTCACATATCTACAAATGTATTTCTATAATCACCCATCATTAATATACAGCAATTTATTTGAGCATTTTTATAAAGATGTTTGTGCCCATTTGTCGCAGCCAGGACATTTGAGTCCTACCTATGTTGTTTACTGTGTATGATTGATATATTGTGTGACAGCACCAAATCATAGCGGATTTAAGAGGTTAAGATGAAAGGAGTGCAGTAATGGCATAACATATAAGGAGTCCTTTGCCACACACTGGCCTAATAAGAAATACATTTGTTATTTTTGGGAATGGGATCAATCATAAATGCCGTTTGGACACATACAGCAGCTTCAGCCATGCCCTCTACACAAATTCATAAAGCGGTTTCTGTTAAAAAGCTTTCGGTATCTTACCCTGTGTGTTAATTGTGCACACGGCCACAAAAGCCTTCCTATAATCAAATGTGCTCTTTGGCTACAGTGGAGCAAACTGTTCAATATGTCTCAATTTTCCCTCCTGTGACAGTCGTCACCACACTTAAATCATATTCCTGATGGATTTTTCCATCAGTGAGGGAGAAAAAGAGAAAGAAAGAAGCAGAAACCATTTTAAAGGGAGCCCCGATAAAAGGCCCACAAAATTGACCCCTTTGCCAAAATCGTCCAGCAAATCGTCCAGCAGCGAATCAATTTCTGAGGATCCCATAGTGTGGCCAAGTGTGGAGGCGAACGCCCCAACATAGTGGGGGAGATGGCCCTGTAGTGGGGGGATTCTGCGGCCGAGCCGTTTGACGCAATCTGGGCTTGGATGTTAACCCAGCAGTCATCAGCAGGAGACGCCGCTTTACGGCCCGTCTAAACAGTTGGTTCTGTTAATCCCCAATACACGATCCAAGCGCTGACAAACAACAACAGGACCATTACGGGCCACACAAACTATAAATTCCAATTAGCTGTGTTTCGGTACCCTCCGACTGGTTTCACGTTTTAGCTACTGTTCTATCAGTTATTAGCGGCTGAAAGTCAATATGAAACGCCTTAATTAGCTTGATTTATGAACGTCTATGGACGTTAACCGTCATCCTTTTCATCGTCTTTATATAGGAGCTTTTTAAAGAGCTTGGTTTTGCTGCCGCAATACAATTCCAGAATAAATTGAAAAGGTGTAAATACCATTTTATAATTGTCCTTTCTGAAACCCTTTTTATAAAATAATCACATTGCAAGGTTTGCACACACATTTGCCAGGTACTCTTTATCAAAAAAGACAGTCTATGTGCACACAATAGACGGAAATAAGCACTAGAAAATGGATACGTTTACAAGCAGTGTGACTGCAGTACTGCAGGAACCCAGTGTAAAAGAAGTTCAAGAGCGAGTGGAACAGCACATTTATACATTCAGCAATACACCATACACAGCCAATGTGTATGGTGTAAATACATATGTATGTGGGTATTTTAATCAATCCGTAGTTCCACACTGACTGTTTTTTGCACATTTTATTTGTGGGCATGTTTTATGTTAATGCAACCTCACAGCTCCAACATAGTAATCACTGAGGTGGCTGGTTTACCTGTGACTGATGGCTGAGGGAATTGACTTGTTAGATGACTGTTTTTTCATCTCATTGCCAGGTGAGATAGGACACTACAGCTCAATCATCCACCATCCGTTTTTTTTTTTCAGGATTTTACCTAGGGCCTATGGTCAAGGGACAGGGCGATATATGATCTTGTTCCATTGAGATTATAACCTCCTCTGCAGAGGGACTAAATGAGACAGCTTATGGACGGAGGTGTAAATGTTGGCTCAAAGCACACACACCTAATTTATCCAGAAATAAAAGAATATTATGTGTGAGAAGTATTAAATATCCATTATAGCAAACTAACTTTTTAAAATGCTAGCTCAGATTTTTTATTTTTATTTTATCATTTCTGGTAACATGGTTTACATGACTAAACAATCTAAACAGATCAACAAGCAAGGATATTTTCTTACATTATGAAAACAACTACAAAACTTCTTGCAGTTATAGTCTGCTCACCCTCCAAAAAAGTCCATAAAAGTATACAATATATAAATATAACCAATGTATTGCAAGAGCCATGCCGCATTATATCTGCTAAATTCAGCTAACTCAGGAAATACAGTAACAACAATCACAATGATTCTTTCTTGTGAGCGCTGCAGTCTGAGGTCTGAAACGCAGAAGCTATATTTCTCTATTTTTCTAACAACAATAATATTCGAGGCCTTGGAGCAGAATAAACAACTGAATTACTATGCAGCTCTAAAATGATGGTCTGCAATCTAACCTCCCTCGTTCATTCCACATCACCATGGCCTAGAGACACAATGTCTCAATGTCAACAAGAAATATTTCACCATCAAGCAACAACACAATAAAAAACACCTCCCTCGCCCTTTCTCTTTACATTCTGTCTCTCACTTTTTTACCTCTTCTTTCGCTTTCCCATTCCAAGCCTGAATTTGATTTGAAATTGCTACTTGACAGCTGCAGAAGAAGCGGCGGGGCTGGAGTGAGAACAAAGTGATGCTATCGTCATATTTTAGCACCGTTCGGTTCTACTAAGAATCGCTTTCAAGGACCATGCCCAACTATCAATTTGTTTTGCCCTGGGCCAGCCATGACCCTGCCTGGGAAGTTATTGTGCCCTTTTATCCAAAGGAGAAAATATGAGATCCAGAGTGAATACGTTTATGTGATTCAGTCTGACATCTGTATCTGTAGATGGAGCAGTAAGATACTTCTGGAGAGTGCCGGTGAGATGTCACAAAGTATTGGATGACCTGGCTAAAGTGACTCGTAAGCTAGGTCTTCTAGCGGGATTTTACAAAGAGATACAAATACAGTATATTAAATGTGCAGTGTGTATGACGTACTGGCATCTAGGGGTAAGGTTGCAGATTTCAATCAGCTGAATAACGCACCTTACGCCTCCCCTCATCCCTACATTTTCAACAACGTAGGAGAGGCTATGGTGGCCTTGACTGGCCAGTGAGGTGCCTGGAGGCACTTCCAATAGGATGTCATCGTCTACGACAGCCTCAGGTGGCCTAGTGTTAAGTGATGAGGTGCCTTAATAAACTCATGAATTGCATTTTGTTATTCAGTCTGTAGGCCTTAGCTTCCCCAGTAAGAAAGTGGTCCTAGGATAAGATAAGATAGCGTCTCCAGTGCAGTAAGTCTGTTGTGGGCTCCTGACACACCAACCAGATTATCGGTCGACGTACAGCCTGGCGAGAAAAGGTCGTCGGACTGATTTGGCCATGGCCGATTCAACATGTGCAATCGGCTGAAAAGAACACAGACGGCTTGAAAAGATCACTGACGGCTTTGACGACGGCCGATCGCACAGCACACACCGAACAGACTCGGGTCACCGAGCTCGCCAGACTGTCCGTCGACCGATAAACTGGTTGGCGTGCTTAAGACGGCATGACGGTGCGACATGGCAACACGGCCATGTAAACAAAGACAGAAGCATGGGGGTCGGCCAGCCGTTTTTATAGCTAGCTGGTCATCGGTTACAGGATGTGATTTTATTGCTAATATTACTGAAATAATTACCGATCCGCATGGACTAGCGACATGTGGAGGTCATTTGAAGCTAGGAGCTGGTTGAAGTGCGGGCCGACCCTCTCTGTTTGCCGATCTGTGCAGGGAGCCAGTGGGCGGGGATGAAAGGCTCTTGTTCTCGAGTTTGTTTGTGCCTTTTGGGTTTTAGCCTAATGTTTGGTTTACACTCTACAACCTCCCCACAGAACCCGCTCTACTCATCGGTACACTACACCCACCACTGATTGCAGTGCTTTGTTATGCTCTTGTTCTTACTCGTAATGAATAGTTTATTTCATCATTTCATCAGGTGTAACATCCAGTCTTTGGTATGGCCACTTGAGCCAGGTCATAAAAAAAATATGTTTCGCATTGCAACTTTAATTACGTAATAATGAATTATTATTGCCCAGATAATAGGCATATTTTTGTTTGCACAGTAAAATGCATGAATGCATTGGTTCAGGGCGATAGCGAGTGTGCCTCCAACATACCCTGTATATTTAGAACACCAGATAGTCGAGATAGACTTAAACACAGATAGACTGGTTCCCAATGTAACGTCCAGTCTTCTGACAAGACCTTGCACCAGTAAATCCCGGAGAAGGCATTATATGATTATGGTGGTGTGATGCTTTCTACATGTAGGCCTACGCATTGGGGAGGCGTGTAGGGGAGGCATTTCCACTGCGTGGCTGCCATGGTATGCATGACAACATGAAGAGATGCAATTACAGCATCCGAGGTTGAGCCAATTAAAAAGTGCGGGGTGTCTTTTAAGTGCTGAGCAAGGCCCGAAACGACCGTCTATCTCTCAGCCTCCGCTGTTTCATTAAATGAAATCACTCTTACGCAGTTTTATGAGGGGAAGGGAGGCGAGGGAAGAGGGAGGTGGGCGGCGGGTGTCTGGGCCTGACGACGTGTGCGATGTGGAGTGGTCTCGACGTTGAGTGGAGTAGAGAGGGACGGGGGAGGGGGGGAGTGGGGAGTGGAATCGGAGGGCCCATTTCCAGTCTGGGCTTATGCCCCGTTCCCACCACCTTCCCCGACCCCGCAGCCCTCCGACAGTCCACACATTGTGCATCTTACATTACGCAGCTATTCATCACTCACCTGTATGACTGACAGAGGGTTAATTACTCGCCCCTCCCCCTCCGGCTCTCTGTCCTCTCCCTCCCACTCACCCACACAACAGAAGAGGGAAAAGAAAGTATATGCATTTTTTACGAGCTGATATTACCACGGAAACAGGCGTGCGATCGATTGAACAGCACAGCGGTTGAAGATCGATCGCACCCGCCCTGAGTCAGACTCCTTCATCTGTTACCCCCCCATGTGAGTTATAAACCAAAACTTTTGCTTTGTCTGTGTATGTAGAGGGGGTGGGTGGGTGGGGGGGGGGGGGGGGCACTGCGGTTATAATTACCTTGGCTGTATTAAACTCATTTTTCATAAAAAATCCCAAGGCTTGAAACAAAACCAACAGGGTGATCATTACATTCAGCGATGATCATTACATTAAGGTCCCTAAACCACCAGGGCCATGGGGGTTGGACTTAAACATTGCTCTCCTCTTAGACCCCCAACCCCCCCCCCCCCCCTTGGAAACAAATCCCCCAACTTGGAAACAAGTCCAAGTTCAACTGCTGATATTCATTAGATCCAATAGAATTACATCACCGTTTTTGACCAGTGATGTATGCAACTGTACATTGGAAGTTGCTTAGTTGCTACTTTAGTTGCTACATTAATTGAGTGGCACTTATTGTTCAGTCTATAGGAACCCGCCTGCCACAACACGCACACAAGTGTGTGTGTTGACACATTTATGTTGATTCACTAGTATGTGTATCAATGTAAACAACAGATCCATACACTACATAAACACCATTAACCACTCACCACAAGAGAGGAATGCATGCCTTACTCTAAATAACCTTTTCCAGCGTCCTGTACACATGAATAACAATGAGAAATGCAATGCCCAGAGCAGCCTTGCTTTGGGAGGTCTTGAAGATGAATACGGGCACCACCTTGAAACGCTGTTTAGAGGACAGTTTATGATCAACCACAGCTGGATACGTTAAGTAAAACTAAGCAGCCACTTCCAGGGCAAATTACATCCTGATCAGTCAGCTATGGCTACCTGATATCCCTGCCACGTGTTTACTCCCCCCAGCTGTCTACACATGCACACTTGCTCGACTTTGTCTGAAGGACGGCTATGAATCACGTCAATACCTCCGTGCTTTAAACAATGTCCCATCTATCATGTCACAAACCTGCACAATACTCCAGCTCAGCTCACTGTTTTGTCTGCGCTTTGCCAACAAGTCTTTAATTTGCACTGTACAGCTATATCTATCTATCTATATCTATCTATATCTATATCTATAGATATAGATATATATATATATATATATATATACTGTATATGCTATAGCTTTAGATAAAAATAATTAATCTAAATTAATCGCATACTAACATTTTGCCGAGAACGTATTTCAAAATAATTTAATTCAAATAAATTATGGCAGATGAGTGATTCAATGAATAATAGACATAATATACTTTAAAGTTCAATGTCTCTCCTATTTAAAACATGTCTTTCATTAACATACGGTGCATTTTGAGAGCAAATAATAACATTTCCATCTCACTCAAGATGCAATGCATTTCAGGCAAAAAATATATAATACTTTGTTTTGACTTTAACACTTTTTCTTGAATACTGTAAGTATGTGCCAAAAAACTCAATCTGAAAAAAAAAAAATAATTATTATCTGCGTTAATTTTTTTAACGCGTTAATTTTTCTGTGATTAATTAATCAAAATGAACGCGTTAATTTCACAACCCTAATATATATATATATATATATACATATTCACGTACATATTCTTGTATTAATATGAACTGTACTTATGGCTTGGTAAGTAAAACAGTAATCAAAGTTGGCTTTACTAGATGTTATTAAATAAAAGATACTACTGAATGTGTGTGGCCCAGATGACTCAAACGTTGTGTGGAGTGTACTCCTACACCTTCGTGTTCCCAGCGATGAAGAAAGGTGCTTGAGGAGGCAGTCATTCAGAAAGCTGCTGCGTACTGACCAAGACAATAAAAGGAATAAAACCATCATCCTCATCCTGCTCATCGTCGTCACTGTAATCTTCGTGCCACTTGTCCTTGCCTCACCTCAGCCAGAGACACAGTTCAGCTCATTCCCATCTACCTAGTGTCTGGCCTGCCAACACTATTGAAACTCTGAAGGGGTGTTACTCAAGCACAGAGTGGGACGTCTTCCATGAGTCAGCAGAAGTCATCACAGCTTGTATTAACATCTGTGTGGCTGCTGTGACACCCCAAAAGACAATTAAACTGTATCCCAACAACAAGTCCTACATTACTTGGCTTGCCGTCAGGAATTAGGACCAAATGCAGCTCAGATCAGCACAGAGGGAGCTGAACCAGAACCTCAACACAGCTAAAAGACAATACGAGGAATCAATTGAGAAGGACAATTGATTGATCCATGCAATAATACCCAGAAATCCATTACAAATATGACTCCCACCAGGAAACAACTGCACACAACAAATGACAATACCAAGGCAAAGGATTTTAACAACTTGCACATTAGCTTAGATTTACATGATTTCTCTTCAGAATGTGATAGTGCCATTAACAGCATAACAATTGATGATTGTGTTCCAAGGATAGACGTTAATCCCAGGGAAGCCACAAGACTTTTCAAAAGAACAAACACCACTACGGTCACCTGATGTGGTGTCTCAGCATTCCTTATGAAGACATGTGCAGAGGAACTTGGGTCTCTGTCCTTCAAAAGGTCTGTTGATTCCCATTCAGTTCCATCCCAATACCTGTTCCTCAAGAGAACAATGAGTATAGACCAGTAGTTCTGCCCTCTATTATTATAAGTGCCTGGAAAAGTGAATAGCGTGGAAACGTGGAAACATCCCAGCACTTTTATGGTTACGTTTTGTTGATGACAACGCCTTCTTGGGACTTCTTGGACACTGACATTTCGGGCTATAGTTTGGAGGTTAAAATGGTTAAAGTGGTGACAATCATCTAATTTTAAACACTAGGAAGACAGAAGAAATCGTTTTTGGTCCAGGACATCTGAGGCATCATTCTCCAGTACGGGTCCATAACGCTTGTATTACCCAGGTTCTTTCTTACAAATACTTGGATGTGCATAAATATTGACATTGTCTTGGTATATCCATGTGAATTCGGTATGCACTAGGATCCAACAGCGACTCATTGGGAAGTTTATTGGGAAGACTCTGGGTGTTTGGGGGTCGGACAGAGGCTATTGATATGATTTTATCATGCTGTGATAGAGAGTATATTACCTTATGGAATATCGTAAGAGAAAATTACAAATAAAGAGACCGGTCCACACAGCAAGGAAAAGTGATGGGGGTGAGGCAGCATCCCTCAGAAGACTGCTGACCCCTCCCATGTCCTGTATTCAGAATACGGACAGCTCCCATCAGGTAGACGCTACAGGAAAATATACCTGAAAAAGTATAATAACCCTTTACACTTTACAAACCTTACACCCATATCCGTGAATCTCCTGAAATAGGGAGGGTGTGAAAAGATGGGTCAGTGGTGCATGTACTTCAATGCACTTATGTTTGCACTTGTTTATGTCTGTTACTGCACTATAATTGTATGTCTTATTTTATGAGGCAGCCTCTATTTCCTAAACAAATTTCCCTTGGGCCAGATCAAGTAATCTCGATCCTGATCACACAGGGAAATACGTGAATATTGGGTATGTGAACTTAGCGATTACACTGAAAGGTAGACCACATGAAATAAATTGTGCTTTATGAAATAATAAATTAATTAATTAAAAAAGAGAGAAAATAGCTAAGATTCCCAATCATTAACATTGTACAACATATTGTAGCCGGTGATTATTTAAAGAGACGCCTAAATAAAACACATACCTGTATCGGTATAAGGAACCCATTGAGCACTGGGGAACACGCAAGGGAAATATTGTTGGGAATGAAAACAATAAGAGCAATAGATACTCAACACATCCTAACTAAGCATTTAGAAATGGATGAAGGAATGAATGACGGGAGTGATTTGGGGTGGGAAGTCTTGTGTTAACGAGTCTGCAGCATCACAATCAACGTCATGCATCACTGAGGTGGGGTTGAGGAGAAGCCATCCATCCTTTGTCATTTGTATTCTCTTAGATAGCCATTTTCAGAAGCGCAGAAGAATTTCAGATCGAACAATGCCAAAAAAAAAGGAAATAACAACCAAAGAAAAATAAAAAAGGGTGCATACATATCCCTCAAATGCAAGAGAGAGAGAGAGAGAGAGAGCGAGAGAGAGAGAGAGAGAGAGAGAGAGAGAGAGAGAGAGAGAGAGAGAGAGAGAGAGAGACATACAGAGAGAGAGAGAGAGAGAGAGAGAGAGAGAGAGAGAGAGAGACAGACAGACAGAGAGAGAGAAAAAGGAAACTAAACTTGCCATGTAGTTTGCTGTGGTCACACCCGGGTATGCAAGATCAAAACGGGTAACCAGTGCAGGCTGTAGGCAGAGAATGAAAGACAGGATCACTAGCCAGCAAACTGGGGGGGGGGGGGAGTTAAAGGGGACAACAGCAGAGAGGGGGGGGGGGGGTGGGGGGGGAGGCAGACAAGGCAAACACAAGGCAGGGAAAGAAATGAAAAAAAAGCAGTTTTCATGAATGCTCACTCATTCTTTCATTTTTTATGTCATGGATGATTTGAAATGAGAATATTCCGGAGGGAATATCCTCAAAGAAAAGAGAGATATCAAGGGAGAAAGGAGTTTGAGGGGGGGACGTCAATCGGGGCTACAAGTGGCGGGCCAGACAGAACCAGCAAGGCCTTCATCTTGTCTGTACGTCATGAAGTGTGTACGGTCCTCTGTGATTACTCTAAATCCAAACGCGATGCACTTTGGATCCCCCTCCCCATACAGATCCAACAGGGACCAAAGAGTGCTGAATTCAGACTTGTGTTTTTACAAACAGCGCCCTCTGGTGGCTGGGAACGCTCCAATAGGCCACAGTGCAGGTCATGCGTGTTGTGCCTAGGCTCATTAGAGTGATAGGGCAATGCCTCGCACTGTGCACACGTATACTCATTAGCGCACGAGTGCACGGCAGGAGTGTAAATAATAGAACAGGCCAGAGGGGTGATTCAAAGCACTTCACGTGTCCAATGTTCCAAGCCTTCAACGCTCAACGATTAAAAATGTCTTCGGCGTCTATCGCCAGATCGATGATAAAACTGTCCCCATTAGGGGGCGTGACGGTCAGCCTCCCCAGGTGTTTGTGGCATTAGACTCTTAACGGTACCGACCGAGAGGCAGCTTATCTCCATCGCTCATCACTCTGACAATCTAATCTTAATCCCAGCGGGGCTACGAGAGTAACTTTTACTTTGAAATAAATGTTTCCAATTGTCAACAATTTGAAAAGGTCCATTTGGACCTTTTCTTTGTCCTTTCTGCTGATGCCGGAATGGATGCTTTGATCCGATCCCGTGGGCTTGGTGCCAGTGATAAACAATAAATGTATTCAGAGCTAAACAGCCGAACGTCCAGAGACGTACCAGCTACAATCCAAAGCTTCTCCTGCTCTCGGCCTACCGAACTTCCACCCTTGACTCAAACTCTTGACCCTTGGCTGTCCAGGGAAGCTGGATCGTAGTGACATTATGAAACGTGAAAAAGTCTTGTATACGGCTCTAGGGGTGTGTCCATGCGACCCAATGTGGTCATGTTAACCCGATAGAACCTCAGTACCAGAACAGTAACGTGAGACATGAAAATGCTGCGGCCTGATTTGCTCACCATTGGCAGATCGTTCCAGCAATGGTTCTACAGACATATTGCTGAACATTGTGGGATTACCAACTTTGTCCTAATTCAATATAAGGGAATTTCAGGTACAACAGGGAACATGGTCGGCTAGCTATGCAGAAACTTCTCGTACACTGAAACGAAAAGAAGCATGTCTCTCTTCATTTCCAACACTGCCCTCTAGTGGCATGAATCTAAATCTAAATGGTAAAAAAAGAACCACTTTCAGTTCAATTATATGCTTACTTACATGCAAACGGGATGTTTTAAAAGCTGGACTCAAGAGACACGCTGCACAGTATTTGACCCTCATTTGGGAAACACATTGGCTTGAAATATACCATGTACAGAAAAGAAGAGAAAAACACAGACGGACCGAGAGACAGACAGACAGACAGACAGAAAGAGAAATAGAGAAAGCGAGACAGTGAGAGCAAGAGAGAGAGAGAGAATGAGAGAGCGAGAGAGCGAGAGAGTGTGCGCGAGAGGAAGTGAGCGCTTCAGTAATTTCCTTCTCTACACAATATCAAAGCGGAACGGATTCAACCATGCAGTTCCAGATAAGAGCTGGTCAAGATGAAAAAGTAATAACCGGAAAAACAGACCCAATTTTATACGTACAATAAACAGAGCAGAATCACAGATAGATTGCTATGTGGGCCTTTCTGGCTCTAACCATTCAGTCAATCGCATTTTGAAGTGCACCTTAAGCTTCCTGTCTACTCCTACTGTATCCCTGAGTCTCTACAGCATGGCTTACTCCTACTATTCACAGCCATCCATCATGTCACCTGCAGGATATTGACATAGAAGACATCTGCGACTGCAGATAAAGCCACTACTTATGCATATATATATATATATATATATATATATATATATATATATATATATATACATGCATACATACAGTACATCTGGCTGTTTATGCAGGTTAAAGGGCTGCCAGATGGACAAAGAGAGAGAAAGAGTGAGGTAGAGAGCGAAAGAGAGAAAGTGTGAGGTAGTGAGAGAGAGGGAGGGCAGAGCGAGAGCGAGAGTGAGAGAGGGGGGGCAGACTGATAGGATGCCAGGTAGGCAGTCATTCATGGCTCGGAGATGAGGAGAGACAGTGACGGGTTGGAGGGAATGCGAGTAGAAAACAAAACTCAAACAGAGGACCCCTCTGGGGAAATTACAATGAAGGTGTGTGTGTTTGTATATGCTCACGTGTGTGTGTGTGTGTGTGTGTGTGTGTGTCTGTATATGCGTGTGCGCGTGTGTGTGTGTGTGTGTGTGTGTGTGTGTGTGTGTGTGTGTGTGTGTGTGGCAGTGTGTGTGTGTGTGTGTGTGTGTGTGTATATATGCGTGTGTGTGCGTGCGTGTGTGTGCGTTTATACGTGTGTGCGTGCATATATGTGTGTGTGTATGCGTGTGTATATGCGTGTGTGTGTGTGCGCGTGTGTGTGTATGCGTGTGTATATGCGTGTGTGTGTGTGTGTGTGTGTGTGTGTGTGTGTGCGTGTGTGTGTGTGGGCGGAGGAGGTTACTGACCTTGAGCGGTGAGATGTGTGAGTGGGACACGTAGCCGTGCACGTTCTCGATCTCCGACAGGTTCTTCTCCGACACGTGCACCAGCTCAGGGGCGCGGGCCTCGCCGGTGAGGCGCGGGAACCCCCCCTGGTCCAGGGCCGGCGAGTCCTCGTCCTGGTAGTGGTACTGGGGGGGGGGGGCGGGGGGGGGGGTCCATTAGAACCCATTCATTCATGTTCAACGGAACAATTCAGTGTTAAAGGTTCCAATTCAATGTTCAAATGTTCAAATGTTCAGTTACATTAAATGTTCAAGGTAGACCGGTCTAATTTATGGTTAAATGTGACATTTCAATGTTAAAGGTTCCAATTCAATGTTAAAGGTTACTATTCAATGCTAAATGTGTCAATTCAAAGCTAAATGTAACAATTAAATGTAAAATGTTCCAATTCAATCTTCAATGTTACAATTAAATGTTCAAGGTAAACTGTTCCAATTTGTGGTTAAATGTTCCAATTCAATGTTAAAGGTTCCAATTCAATGTTAAAGGTTACACTTCAAGGTTCAACATTACAACTCCTCTTTGGTGGTGTGAGTGAGACGTGCAATGAATAAACATCTGAACTGGGAGAGACTCTGAGGTAACCGCCAGATGCTTTGCTGCTCGTATTGTTTCCCTGTGTGTGTGTGTGTGTGTGTGTGTGTGTGTGTGTGTGTGTGTGTGTGTGTGTGTGTTTGTGTGTGTGTGTGCATGGATCTCATTGGACTCATGGGAACAGACACATGCGGCGTCAGACATGCAAATAAGAAATATGTTTGACTAACGTACAAAGAAAAGCTCAAATAAACATCAAAGGGGCACTGCTGAACATGCAAACCCTAGTGTGCGACTCGCAATGAAGTGTTCTACAATGGCCTCAAACAAGGGATGGTGGGGGTGCAATCGATGGCATTTCTTGATCCCGTTACACAAAAGGACACGTTTATAAAGAGGCAAAGCGAGGAAGACAGCAGCCAGCAACAAAGCAAGCCAAACGCAGTCCAACAAGGCCGCACACTCAAGCTCACACATCACAGTGTGTCGTAAACCATCGAGAACGTGGATAAACTGTGGATGATGATGACGATCGTCTGATCATGCTTGGACAACAATTCCCACAGATCATCACAGCGTGTGAACCAGGACGACATACACCAGGACGACAGTCAGGTGAGGTCAAGGAGGCAAGAGGACGGAAAGACCATGCAGCACCAGTCGACCACCACAGACACAACTCTCCCCCACCCCTCTCACCCAGGGAGCACTCATCAGGGCAGGGTTCATGCAGGGCGGGGGCTGTCCATTTGGTGGGGAGCCCTGCACCGCCGGTGGCCTGTTCTGGAGAAAGAGAAGCAGTACCACATATAACCACCGGGGGGCGAAAGAGTGTGCGCCTCACAGAGGCTCCACTGCTACAGAGGTCACCATTTTGCCCCGTTTCCAATTCATTCTTCTTCATGTCTATTCTTTATGTTAGTGAATGCACTATTTTCTAAATGGATCATCGGCAATCACAGAGTTAAGATGTATTCAACGTGTAACAGAGTAAATGCAGTGTGACCGATGAGACTAATAAGAATAGTAATAATGGAGTAATAATACAATAACGGCTGAACAAAGATCAATTAGAGTAGCCTTTCATGATTTACAGATCAACCGGTACATACACATGAGGTGCGTTCAGGAGCTCATCACGCGAGTCAAGCAGTTTGTTTCGTGATCGCACACACACGTGTTCGCACCCGTGGTCGCAAACACGCTCAGCCATGTCACCACCACACTCCAATACAGGTACACACAATCACACAGACACAGGGACAGACAGAGTGAATGAAAACGACTGAAAAGACACACAGGTCTACAGGCGTTGATTTGAGACACTACTAACTGGTGAGGTGCTGATTGTATACGTATGCGTATACGTATGTTAAATGTGGAGGGCTTTAGGAGGAGTCTTTTGTTCTCATCATGTTAAACCCGAAACAATCACCTGAACATGCACAGAGAATCAACTTCTTGATTTGCAGAAGATGTAATGCATTCGTTGTACATTTCGTACACATTTTGTCATTAGTGGTGTTGGGAGAACAGAACAAAGAAGGACAACATTTGAGGCATCCGCTGTAGAAAAGACACGTCAATAACTAAAACTATGAGCTCGGCTCATGGCACCTGAACCGACGGTAATGACAGCAGGGGCGTCGTTACCGTCACCGTCACCCTAGTCAACACCTCACTTCAGAAGGACCTGGACTGCAGGCGTGGTCTGGATAGAGTAGTGGTAAACAGCCTGCACCTTTACTCCACACTGAGAATCTGAAAACCCTGATCTTGGGTCCGCCCCACGTTGACAGAGCAACACAACAATACAGCACTACACAATGGCTGTCCCTTCCTGTGTGTGTGTGTGTGTGTGTGTGTGTGTGTGTGTGTGTGTGTGTGTGTGTGTGTGTGTGTGTGTGTGTGTGTGTGTTGATCTCCACGTGTAAAGTACAGTTGGCTGGGTGCTGGGGACGTGGTCCCAGTGCAACGCTGCAGTGATTATGGTGATACTACTGATGATGAGGAGGAGGAGCAGGAGAGGGTTGCCTTCAGCGATACTGTAATGGGCCAACGTCAGGGCGGACGCTTAACTCTCGCCCAATCACACGTCTACTAGGTACCGTGGCTACTAAAAATAGTCCACTGGCCTTTCCCCCCCCCCCCCCCCCTTCATCTTCTGCCCTAGTTGTCCATCTCATGCATGAATCTTTAATGTTGCACTATAGATAGGGTAAAGGAACTGTGCCGTAAGAGCGATGGATGCCATTCCTTGGTGGATTACAACAGCAAAATAACAGCAATTCTGAATATCCGGCTCTATCATCAAGACGCATTTCAGTAGGGAGCCATGTTATCATGAGTGCAGGAAGAGCCTGTAGGTTAGTCTCGTGTTGTGCTGCCCTGCATGCTATCACGAGAGAGAGAGGGAGAGAGAGGGAGAGAGGGAGGGAGTGAGAGAGAGGAGATTTTTTACTTTTATGTGCTTTGGCAATGTGAATGTGTGTTTTTCATGCCAATAAAACCTTGATAGAGGAAAAAAGCAGAGAGCGAGAGATGCAGAGAGAAACAGAGCGAGCGAGAGATACAGAGAGGGAAGGTTTTGGTCTGGACAGGTGCACACACACACACACACAAAAAAGCGAAACTTTTCCACCCGCGCACCTGTGTCGCCTCATTTTTTGTTTTTGCCTTCTATTTTTGTGCATTATGCCGTAGGTAAGCAGCAGTTCAGTGATGCAGCTACTCCACACAAACCACCACATATTTATTCAGGCATTTATTTAGACCATGGCCCTCACCACAAACGAAGGAGAAAAGCTCCGGCGAGGAGAATGCCGAAGGTGTAGAAAGCCAGATGGACTACTCTCAGTCGACTGTGGCCGGTGAATCCCTCCGTTGTGGTGGTAAACAGCTTTGAGCTGGCTATATTTAACTGAGCACACATTGAGTGTTCTTTCCTTGGACGCCTTTTTGTTTTTATTAGAACAAACAGCTTAGTTGCACACTTCCGTTGCATTTGACATACGTTATTTTATGTGTAGTAGTTGCGACTGAGGTCACCATTTCTTTTACTAAACTTCTCATCATTTCATCACTGATATGGAGTCAAAGATGCTACTTTTAACAATGAACGTGGAACAGCACAGAATCACTTGGTTGCCGCGGAAACACAAACCGATACCAAAATACTCTTCATCAGCCTGCTCTGAAGACAACACAGGGGGACTACCAGAAGGGCTGGAGGGCTCTGATTGGCTCCCGATACATACGTGACCACAATAAAGGAGGCTCACATCTCCTGACGAGTGAGACAGGTGAGTGAACAGACTGTCTTGATCACTGAAAACCATAAAAGAGTGATTGAATACGTCAGCAGCATAGTAAGACTCCGTAATAGGCGCCCCAGCAGGTACGGCATTTTGATAAGAGGAGTCTCTATTAAGATTAACCCTACAGTCTAAAAATACTGGCAACTTATAAGAGACTACTTTTTATCTGACTACAGCACGTCATTCAGAATTTCCACAAAACCTAGAAATATATTCTGGACCCAATGACTTTCATGGCAGGACAGGGCATCGTTAAACAATTTGAAAACAATCAATTATCATTTGGAACATTTTAACATCGCTGAAGATAAACACAGGATTGCACACAGGCACAGCCGTGACGGCCTCTAACAGAGAGTTGTTGTTCTTTTCCCTTAAAGTCAATCCGACCCCGTGTTGGCGTTGGCAGAATGCGCTACTGCGGTATGATGCGTTGTAGTATAATGAGGGGGAAGCATTAGCATGTAGCGCATCCCCGGGAGGACCAGAGCTGTGACCCCGAGGCTCCGAGAAGCCCAGTGACCTACTATGTTAACCAGGGAGGGAGCAGCTCGCCCGCCCCCGGGTACCAGCACCCACAGTAATGCTGCTGCTTACGCAACGGGATGCCAGCAGGCCACTGGAACCCACTGTGTGGCTTCCACTGCATTCCCATGTCATCACTTATGCAAATGTATAAAAAGCCAACCACTTAAATAACGTTTTACTGCTTTGTTACTGCTTCAACCCTTTGTTACTGATGCTCCTACAACATCAGACTGGAAGAGGGCGTTGTTCAATTTTATTCAACCAGTGCCCTAATGTATGTTTGTCTGTACTGCACTACAATGGCCCAGTAATGGATGGCAGGAGAGCTGCTAAACCTAGTTCAGATGATGCTGGGTTTGATCAACATGACACCAGAGATGCAATGGGGCTGGACCTCACGTTTCGCCACAGAGGCCACTCAGAGTGCGCTACAACACAAATCCTGTGGATTTTGTGCATGTCTTGTAGAATGTAGAATGGCAGTATGCAAGAATGTAACTAGCAACCCTCCAGAGATTGTCTCAGGAAACACGGCACGGGTTACACCAGTGTTGAGGGGGGGGGGGGGGGGAGGGGTGTGTCTATTGCAAATGCAAATAGCCATCTTCATCTTCACAATGTGTTTTTCTATGTAATGTTTCATATGTAATAATTATTTATGAAGTCAGAGACAAATCCTTTACATTGAAGAACCATGTTTGAGCAATGATTACAAAAGAAAATCCACCCACTCCCCCGTCACTCACACACACATGCACACACACACACACACACACACACACACACACACACACACACACACACACACACACACACACACACACACACACACACACACACACACACACACTAGGATTACTACGTCCCCCCCGAGCTACAGTGGCAGCCATGTTGCGGAGGTAAAGCACAGCGCCACGTGAGCCCACTCGACCACGGCCTGCTAACAACTGACGGGGATTTTAACCATGAGTGACGACTGCTGCAGGGGTCAGAGACACAGACAGAGAGAGAGAGAGAGAGAGAGAGAGAGAGAGAGAGAGAGAGAGAGAGAGAGAGAGAGAGAGAGAGAGAGAGAAAGAGAGAGAGAGCGAGAGAGAGAGAGAGGAGAGCGAGAGAGAGAGAGAGCGGGGAGAGAGAGAATAAGAAAGAGAGAGAGAGAGGGAGAGAGAGAGAGACTAAGAAAGGGAGAGACAGAATGAGGAAGACGGAACAAAAGAAAGACAAATAAACAAGGTAGGGAGAGAGAGAGTGTGGGAGATAAAGACAGTTAAAGAGGTCGAGATTAAGAGTGAGCTAGAGCGATAGATAAAGAGAGCGAGACGGAGAGATTAAGAGATGGAACAAGCGAGAGTGTTTGCCCTCCGGGTGCAAAGTGTGAAAATGGGCTCTTGCATGGTTAGAGCGGGGAGACGCAAGCCTTTCCTGATAGTGAGATCTAAGGGACGCGAACCTCTCTCCTTCAGACACACAAATATTTGACAAGCCCATCAGCAGTCTGACACTCAAAGTGTACGGATGACGACGGCAGACAAATGGCCAATGTGAGGCCCTTAAAAGGCCGAGCAAGCGCGCACACACACAAACACACACCGTGACGTGTGTGTGAGTGGGAGCGGCCCACTCACCACGGCCCACTCACAACGTTCCCGCCCTGCATCCTTCGTGCCCTTTTTAATATTCCGTCTTAATATTTTATAAATGGTGCCGTCCCACACGGTGAGAGGAGATCTGCGTGTGACTCACTGGTGATTCAGCACCATGGACAGCGCCCCAGGAGAGCACGGTGGAGCACTGTCACTGTTAGAGACACATGCTTAAAGTTTCCCTAGCTTATATAGACCTCTGTAGAATAAGTCCCGCCTCCGAGGCTCCGGTTCCCTCGGTCAAATGTCTATGGGACATAACGCAGGGTTTCTGAATGATCTTGCATAACTGCATAAACTGTAGGTGGCGAAGAAGTAAATTCCACCTGGACTCCATTCCACGCAGAAATGCAATGAGTTTGCAGCATTTCATAGTGATAAAATTGAATTGGCATCAGACACGTCATCAATATCTCCACTTCAAACAACAATGTTGAACTACCACCCTTTTCAGGCAAAAGTAATGTGGCAATGACATGCTTTAATGTCATAGACTCTAAAACTCTTGTGGAAACAGTAGCACAACTAAAGCCATCCACCTGTTGCCTTGATACTTTACCTACCAACCTCTTTAAGAATGTTTTTGACTGCCTAGCAAGAGACATATTGCAAATAGTTAACAACTCTCTCCAATCATTTCCCAAAAGCCTTAAAATCTGCAGTTATTAAACCCCTTTTAAAAAAGCGGAGCCTAGATGCCTCTATTATTAACAACTACAGACTAATATCAAATCTACCCTTCATAAGTAAAAATCATTGAGAAAGTTGTCCTCCAGCAACTGAATGACTTCCTGGCATCAACTGGTTGCTATGACGCCTTCCAATCAGGATTTCGACCCCTTCACAGCATTGCTATGCTGATGACACGCAAATCTATGTATCTCTATCACCAAATGTCTATCAGCCCATAGATCTGTTATGCCAGTGCATTTAGCAAGTCAAAGACTGGATGTGCCGTAATTTCCATCAACTAAATTAGGACAAAACCAAGATAATTGTATTTGGTGCTAAAACGGAAAGGCTTAAAGTAACCCAACACAAACTAGATGGAAAAAGTGTGTAGTTGACGCAGCTTTTACTTCTTCGCCACCTACAGAGTTTGTTATGTACGATCATTCAAAAACCCCATGTTATTTCCCATAGACATTTGACCGAAGGAAGGCGGGACTTATTCTTCAGAGGTCTATGGCGGACGATTTAGAGCGGGAGGAGGGAGCACAGAGGGAGGGGACTCTTGCTCCCCTCTGCCCTATCTGTCTCTCTCTTTAAAATGATCAAGTCCTACCTACGGCAGCTTTAAGATAAAGAGCAGTGCAGTCTGCTCAGGGTTCAAGTCCGTCGATTGGAAGATCCTCATCCCCCATCCAACCGTGCGGAGATGTGCTGGCTTGTTGTCCTGCGATCAGCCAACATGTGTCGTGTGAGGATCGCTAGCTTCTATCTGTTTATGTCTTCACCTTCATCTGAGTTGCTTCATACAAACTAAATGTTTTCTTTTAACTGTGATTTAACTACATGCCACGCATTGCAGCGGTCCACAAGTCTGCAATACAAGGCCTCCGGAGGGGGGAGTTGGAGGTCTTATCATATTGTGTGTGTGTGTGTGTGTGTGTGTGTGTGTGTGTGTGTGTGTGTGTGTGTGTGTGTGTGTGTGTGTGTGTGTGTGTGTGTGTGTGTGAGTCTCTTGGATTAGGTGTGTCTAGTGTGATTTGTTTCGGTAGGTCTTTCCTCCTTGGGAATCTCTCCTTAACCTTTCTGTGGGCTGATCCGGTTCTGTGGCGCTGAAGGACAAAAGCAACATATAAATAAAACGGTGCCTTTGCGTTGATACCGCTGTCTATGGGCATAATCAAGAAGGTGTTGTTTGTGAACACACTATCAGCAGCACCTCCATTTATCATCCCCCAGCAGCCTCCAGATTACATCTTTCTCCTTTAGTAGGGAATAAAATGTTAGAGTCTAAAGAACACCCACCAACACCCACTAACATCCGGTTGTTGTCTTCAGTGGGCATTCATTCCCAGGACAAATGACTCTGCAGCGGTGAAGGGGATTTATCGGCTCCAGCTGTGATCGGCAGTGATGGAATCATGACTTATTTCCGCCTCTTTTTCTTGCGTGATGCTGTAGTGCGTTGAAGTTCTTGACGTTTAAAAGAAAATTGAGTGGAAAAACATCCAATAGAGATTTTTTTCTTTGAAGTGAGTTTGAAAGAGAGACTGAATAAGCAACCGATATGAAAAGGAGTGACCCCCATAACATCACTGGCCTCCATGCAGTTTTCTTCTGGTTACTAACCCTGTTTCAAGTTCACAAAGTTGAACATGAAAATAAAACACAAAACCTGCATATAAGGGCCAAGTTTTAGTGGAAAATAAACAGGATCCCTGTTTATTTGATTTTCTCTTGCAAAAAGACACACACACACACACACACACACACACACACACACACACACACACACACACACACACACACACACACACACACACACACACACACTGTAGTAGCAGTAGCAGACATAGTAGTAGGAGTAGTAGTAGCAGCAGTAGCAGTAGTAATAGTGGTAGTTGTAATAGTAGCAGTAGTATAAGAAGTAGTAGCAGTAGCAGTAAGAGTAGTGGTAGTAGCAGTAGTGGTAGTAGTAGTGGTAGTAGTAGTAGTAGTAGTGGTAGCAGCAGTAGGGGTAGTAGCAGCAACAGCAGCAGTAATAATTGTAGCAGAAGTGGTAGTGATAGTGGTAGTAGTAGTAGTAAAGTATTAGTAGTAGGGCAGTAGTAGTAGTAGAAGTAACAGTAGCAGTAGTAGCAGTATTAGTAAAAGTGGCAGTGGTAGGGGTTGTAGCAGCAGTAGCAGCAATAGCCGCAGTAGTAATTGTGGCACAAGTGGTAGTACTAGTGGTAGGGGTAGAAGTAGCAGTAGTAGTAGTCGTGGTGGCGGTGGTAGTAGTAGCAGTAGCAGCGGTAGGGGTAGTAGCAGCAGTAGCAGCAGCGGTGGTAGTAGAGAACACTGACGGCAAGCATGCACTGCATGCCCGGGCTGCGGTGGGTCTTCAGAAGGCTCTTTATCTGTTCCTTATCGACTCATTTGATCCGGGTCAGGCAGGCTAATTGGCCGCAGCAGATCTCATTGAGCTAAATCTCTTTTGTCAAATCGCCATTGCTTTCCCGCGTGATTCCAGCTGTCACTATCTGTTAAGAAGTAGAAGTTTCTAGTAGTAGAGTGCAGTTCTTGAAGAAGAAAGGAAGATGGACGACTCTGTCTGGAGATTTCAGACGTGTTGTGACTCGCTGGGCTTTCGGAGCCACGGGATCACTTCCATTCAGAGGTTCTTCTTTCATATTGCAATTTATTAGATTCTTATCGTTCAGGTAGTTATTACATTTTGTCTGATTTACTAGGTTATAAAGTTACAGCCATTTCCATTGTGACAACTGCAAACAAAACATCACATTCTTGTCTAGTCAAAGACCACGTCTCTGGACTTTATAAGAGAAACATCTCATTTAGTTTGAACTCGGAGAGAGCAGGACAAACTCTTAGCCGGCCATATTGATAATACACTGGAAATGAGGAACATTAGCAGAGAAGAATAACAGAATAACCTCAGAGCTCAGGAACAAAGCCCATGCATGCACACCAACTGTGCACACTAGATATCGTTGGTATCTCATCGTACGGATTAAGGCAGCACATTGAAACAAAAGCTTTGTTCACAGCTGTGTCTGTAGTGGAGTGTAAACTGCTGCAGGCGGCCGAGTCTGTTGTTCACTAATAGTGTGAGGAGCAGAGCACAACCTCTATAGTCGGCCCCGCTGCTTAACGGGCCCAATCCCATGTCTGTGATTGGGTTTGCACAGGGATTATGGAACTGCTCCAACTCCGCAGACTGTAAGCTACATGAGGCAATTTCTTCCACTGTTCTCTTCTGACAATATTTAAGTACTTGAAACTAAGATAGCAAGCACATAGGTGAATGAGATAATGAGTTATCTGGACAGGAGAGCGAGTGTTAACAAATAGTTAGAATGGTGTAGTAGTAAGTCATTTGGAAGAGATGCAATTTCCTTTTTCAAATCTCAAGCTAAAAGGCAGAAATATGCACTTCAAGTGAAAAGTGATGACTTTATGCTTCCTTCTTGGCAGAGCAAGGGGATGACATCCCCAGGGTAAAGTTTTGACCAGCATAAAAGAAGCACTTTAAGAGAATGGGACAATATGGCCGAAGTACTTAAGAGTCCTCATGGATCACATTTTCAACATCTTCCACTGATAATTTTCCTAATTTTGGGTGTCCTTCTGAGTCAGGTTAATATGGATCATTGGCCAAGGCGGGTAATGTACCTTGCAATGGAGCTTCGCCGGTGGTAAATTATTTGCCTTGACAACAGACTGTAACAAGTGCTGAATAGAGATTTGGCCTATTTTATCTCGCCCGTTGGAACATAATTCAATGGACTGGTAAATCGAAGACCAACCAATTGGACCCGAGCTACATGAACAAATTAATTAGCTGACTTAATAACCTATAGAAGAAATGATATAACATTCACTTGTAATATAGAATATAAGAACATATACATATATTAATAAATTTGATGAACCAAGCTTTAGCACAAACTAGTACAGTCACAGGCACATCAACAACACACTACTTCACCATGACAACTTGCAACACTTTTTGATCCAGGGGACTGAGAGAGATAACCACCTGACACATTGCACCACAGTTCTTTACATGAAAAAAGTCAGAGACAGAGACGGAGAGATGGTCAGAGACAGAGAAAGAGAGACAGAGACAAAAAGAGAGAGAGAGAGAGAGAGACAGAGAGAGACAGTGGCAGAGAGAAAGTCAGAGACTGATGGGACAGACCAAGACAGAGAAACATAAAAAGATAGAGGTACAGACAGAGAAACAGAGACAGTTAGAGACAGAGTTAACCCTAGGCAGCCTACCTTGCATCCAAACATGAGAGAAAGAGAGTTGCCGGTGCAGGCCACTTTGCAGTGGCAAAGCACAGGGGTGCAATCTGGACTCTTCACTATAGGACACATGCTTCCACCAAAAAAACACAAAAACGTATTACCAATAAAAAAGAGGTCCCTGCAGGAATGGTTCCTGGAACTGTCACTGGGAGCAGACTGACTGAACCAAACGCCTCTGAAGAGGGGAAAAGAGGCTTTCACGGGTCTTTTGCCTCATCTCTACCTCCCCTCCCTCCCTTTCAGACAGCTATACACAGCTACAAACCCCCCCCCCCCCCCCCTTATCTTTTTTCCTCTTTCTTCTTCAGTGTCTCTCTCCCTATTCTCTCCTTCTCTTTCTCTCTCCATCTCCTTCTGCCCCCCACCCACTCCTTACGCTGATTCCCTTGGGTCTCGTAGTAGCATGAGCTCATCACAACCGGCACTAAACTGCTCTAACACGTCATCGACTTAAGACGACTGAAGTCTGAATTTGATGTATTCCTTTCATTGAAAAAGGATAATGGCCAAGACCAGAACCTAGCTGCAGCAGCAGTGTGTGTGTGTGTGTGTGTGTGTGTGTGTGTGTGTGTGTGTGTGTGTGTGTGTGTGTGTGTGTGTGTGTGTGTGTGTGTGTGTGTGTGTGTGTGTGTGTGTGTGTGTATTTGTGTTAAACGTTGTTGTTTAATATCACTACATCTCACACAACATCATAGCCTTCTCTTCTCCTCCCCCCACCAGCTGGCCTATAGGATAGCGTAGGCATACATGTTGGTACAGATAGATGAAGCTCCACTCAGAGGCACACTGAGAGCACCCATATGGTGTTTCTTGCAGTGGTTACTAAGCGTTAAAGAGTAAGCAAGTAACCAGTAGCTGCCTATATGCTGAATACCAGGCACACTTTTGGCTGTTCATTGAGCGTGTGTGTGTGCGTGGTGCGTGTGTGTGTGTGTGTGTGTGTGCGTGCGCTAGTCGTTTATTTTTAGGGGTACCATCCCTAAATCAGGTTCAACATAAATATCATAAAACATAACAAAAAGGTACTTGCTTACAATGTGGGTAAGTGTATACCCACGGGGTATATGGCTCCAATGTGAACTGAAGAGACTCTGGATGTGACTGCTGTCCCCATCTGCTAGCAGCCCTCCACATAACACACCAGGAACTACACTAAGAAAAGCAGCTAACTCTGGAGTGACCTCACTGTGGCCTAAATTTGGAGCCCAAATTCAGAATCTACTGTGTGATACCCCCATCATGCCTTTGCCTCCTCCTGGCATTCCACACCGCCCCCATGTGTGAGCCCAGCAGGGGTACCCTGCTTAGTAATGGGAGTTGCAACCAAAGTGCTGATTTACGCAATCAAGGTGAAAATGAGTAAATCACAGTAGGCTGATAGCCTGCCTGGGGCTCCTAGCACGACTTCACCTGGGAGAGTCAGGACTGTCAACCGTGTCACCTTATTCTCCCCTCCACCCATAGCCTGGACAGTTCATGCCTGATGCTGTGTGTGTGTGTGTGTGTGTGTGTGTGTGTGTCCTTCTGAGACATGGAGGGGTTGAGCCTTGGATATATATATATATATATATATTTTTTTTTTTATGCATTTCTTGAAAAGGGAGAGCTTGTTTTTTAAATGTCTTTGGTAATGTAACAAAGCCCGAAAACACATTACACAAAACACAATACATACGCAAACCCTGAGCACTGCAATCATTCTACAGTGTATTACTTAAAGAAGGCCACTAGATGGCGCTGTAATGCAGCATGTATATATGGCCTACTAAAGCATCAGCGCCAGTGGGGCCACAGGAAGTGTCAGAGCAGTAACTAAAATATAAATTACTCTCCTCTTAATGATCATTGACCTAGGTCTGCGGAGGATTAGTTAATTAATCCCAAACACTACATTCAATTATGTCACCTTCAAAAAATACACACGTTTGTGCACTCACACATTCTCTCACACACACACACATGCAGAAAAACCCACACAAATCTGCATCCGGGCATCCCCGCAACATTCTCACACACACACACACACACACACACAAGAGATGTTGCATACATGTTGCATACACAAGAGAACCATCTCATTTTGCGAGCCATGAAGATCTGTCTTCGTTTTCAATGCATATTAAACTAAGCAAAGTCCAAACAGGCACACTGAGAAGCCAGGCCCTGCTATGTGTTTAGTCTCATCGAGTTACGTCACTGCGGCATGCATTGGTTTGGACTCAAAGCGCCAGACAGTTCAAAACAACATTAACATTTAATCACAAAGAAGAACAAAAAAAAAGGGCGCCTCATTGAGAAAATTCTGTCTGTGTATCAAGAGTTGAAGGTAAGATTGAAGAGCTGTAATTCAGGTGTTATTCGTCACAAGTGACCTTACAGCTGACTAGTGAGTGAAATATGAGAGAATAAATGCTTGGAGCTGCCTGTCCCTTCCTCCGCCTCCGTATGAGCCAATTTAGATGGTAGCGCTCCCGGCTCTTTTCCGACCAATCAGGGCATCTCCTGCGTGATTTGGCCCGGGGAATCATCTTGCCTTCTCAGTGCCGGCGAAACATGGGAGGAGGGGGGGTCGAGCAGGAGGAGAGCCTTTTTGGGTTGCTTAGTTAAAAAAAAAATCATTCTCTCTCCCGGGTTTCTTTTCTGCTCTCTCTCTCTCTCTCTCTCTCTCTCTCTCTCTCTCTCTCTCTCTCTCTCTCTCTCTCTCTCTTCTCTCTCTCTCTCTCTCCTCTCTCTCTCTCTCTCTCTCTCTCTCTCTCTCTCTCTCTCTCTCTCTCTCTCTCTCTCTCTCCTCGCTCTGGAATCGTACCAACCGCACCATTAACAACAGCCGGCTGGTGCCTGATGTCAGCATCAGGAAGTGTATGAAAGCCTCCAAGTGTCGGAGCTCTGCTGGGACCCATCGTCAGCAGTATGGGCATCCCTGCCTCTGCCTGACACACCACGCAGCGTGTCACATGATTACGTAACGAGGAAGTGCAACGGGAGGCCGCGCTGTCGTGGACCCACGGAGGACGCACACGCGACACCTCCCACACTCACCGTCGTCGTCATCTCATTATCTCATCCCTCTCATTATGCAGTCGAAAATATGTCCGGAGCAGAAGCACGGACGCATACATGCATACATACAGTCCCGCACAAGCACACCCACGATTTATGTCTGGCTTTCTTGAGACCTTTATCATAGCGCAATGGGGTGTGTGATAGAAGGGTAAGCATTACAGCCTGATGGGATCACAAAGAGGCTGCGGGGGTGACGCTCAAGAGGGACCCGACACGCTTTGTTTCCACACCAATCACACAGTTTGAAGACTTTACCTTGGAGAGGCGTGGGTTTTGTAGCATGGAGGAGGACTAGCACGGTGTGTCTGTGTTGTGATAGAGGGCAGCTATGTGTGTGTGTGTGTGTGTTGGCCATCAATTATAGAAACTTTGCTTTTTTTTTTCCACACTTTTCCCTCCCAAAACGTTTCAAGTGGCCGCAAACTCATGCCCCTACTATAACTCTGCTGCAAGGCTGCAGCATCCATATATGTTGCCGAGGCCACCAGGCCTTGGATATGATGTATCGCTGTCCGCTCATAAACTGACTAACACGCTAATTCACATAAATATAGTGGATGTAGGGTTAGTACATGAAAACACACACAGAGTGCGTTTGCCAACCTGGACTCCGACAAGCACATTGATTCACATTCCTCCTCTGCTCTGCCCTTGGATCCGCACCAGCGTCAGCAGTGTGAACCGTTGGTTCAACGGATAACTCCGTCCTCCAATCAGAAGCAACGGATGAAGAGCTGAGGATCGAGGGAGCTCTTCAAGAAAATGCGGCGACCCCTGCAGCATGTGGCGAGGTACGGAGTCACCCTCAGGGATTACAATCCCACCAACCGCAAGACTCCCCCCCCCACCCCCCGCAACCGGTCGACGCCTCCTTCCCTGATGAGCTTAACAACAGCTTTTCTGCCCGCTCTGACCGGGACGGCCACCAGGCGGCCATCAAGGCTGCGCTCCCCGCGGACCCCCCCCCCCAGTCCCTCGCGCGCTCCTCCAAGCGACGCATGGGGCGCACTGAGCGGGATGGATGCACGTGGGGCCGCTGGCCTCGCTGGCCTCCCCTGGACGTGTGCGGGGGGGGGGGGCTGAGCCGTCACCGTCCCGAGCAGCTGTCCCTATGTGCTTTAAAACCACCTCCGTTGGGCCGCTGCCAAGACAGTCCACTGCAGCAAGCCTTACTGGCCTTCTGCATTGTTGCACTTCCCCCCCCCCCCCCCCCCCACCATCTTGAAGTGCTTCAGGATGGTGGGAGTGGCTCACCTGAACACCTGTCGATCACACACACAGAGGTGCGTCCCTAGAAACGCGTCGCCAGCTAAACCCTTGTTTTCCTTCGGTACGGCGTGCCTGCCGTGCGCTCCTCTCTTGTGACGCACGTCGCGCTTTTCTAGCGCTTTAGGCCGCATGACGTTAAAACAGCTTTAACTTTTAAACTTTTCAGCACAAGGCGCAGAGTCTCGCCGCTCGTCAATGTCACACTTGCCCCCTTGCAGCCAATCAAATCAAGCAAGAGGCAGGCTTTACTACTTTACGCCATCATTCCGGGTTAGGGTTAGGACCAGGAGGTCTACCAACCAGCAGCGTGGTGGTTGACATCCTGGTTCTGAACAGCAAGAGGACACAGGATAACCAAAGGCAGCACACACACACACCCATCGTATCAACAGAACGGAGGCTGAGTGTGTGGTCAGTTATATGTTCCCTGGTTGTCCATATCACGCCCATCAACCCTGGACAAGAAGGCTGACTGGCGTCTCTTCTCCTCGAGGAGATTGAAGAAGGTCCATCTGTCTCCTTAGATTCTGGTGAACTACTACTGCTGCACCAGCGAGAGCATCCTGTCTAACTGAATCTCAGTATGGTGTTGAAACTGCTCTGTGTGAACCTCTATGCTGCATAGCCCCTTTACCCCCCACCCCCCTCTTACACACTAATTGTATGTTGTACGTCCTTGAACTTAAAAATAGTACTTAGCATCGTGTAGCATCTTATCCTAGCGACCTTTGTCGTATACAGTGAATGGGTTAACCTAGTGATTGTTAGTGCTTCTGACAAATGTAATTATTGTGAGTCGCTCTGGATAAAAGCGTCTGCTAAATGACCTAAAGGTAAATGTAAATGTGTAAACTTCCCAACGTATTACCGGTTCCTCACTCCCAAGATTGAGACTGTCCAGTGCATGCAAGGTCTGCTGAGGGCATGCATTATGGTCAGGGACAGCTCCCATCCAAGCGGTGCAGACGGTTTGACCTCCTCCCCTCTGGGAGGCGCTGCAGGACTTGCCGTTACGTTCCTGCTTCAGGAAACAGCTTCTTCCTTGTGGCTGTCACTCTGCTGAGCTCTGCACCGCGGGGGAAGCCTTAATCTTAAATGAAATAGTGCAGTTGCCCGGGTCACCGACTCCAAGTCAAAAGGTCCTGGGTTTGATCCCTGTTGTATGTGGCCAACTACCTTTTAACAACCTGTACCTGACTTCACTGTCACTAATTCAACACACGACAGCTAACTCACTAAAAACAGTGACTGCGTTTACATGCTGGAGCACAATCGTGTAATGAACGTATTGAATAAAGGTATGTATACTCAGACAAGTGACAGCCCCCCCCAGTGGCAACATCATTATATGGCTTAATCCATGATAAGTCGATCTGGTCCGACCATGTAACCGTAGTCAGTGAATGGTTGCTATATTGTGAACACTCAATCAAAAAGCTAAAACATGACGATACACATGTTAAGCGTCCCTAATGCCTGCATGCTCAGGCAACAAGCAACAAAGAAACACACGCATACACAGATATTTGGAAAGAGAAAAAGCGAGAGCAAGAGAGCGACAGCGAGAGTGAGAGAGAGCCTTCTGCTTGTAATTACCTTTGTTGGTAAACAAACCTACATTTGACCCAGTGTCCCAACCCCTCCCACACACACACACACACACACACACACACACACACTAATCCTCTCCAAACGTAGACCTAATGGCATCAGCAGAGCCAGGGGACTTGCCAACTGAACAACTAGCATGGTTCACACGGAGGAACACTCGGAAAGACGGCAGGCCCGCCTGCCAAAGAAATGCTGTTGTTGCCGTTGTTGTTGTTTATTGTACAACGTTTAGTATACCGCCGTGGAGGGGCATTTTTTTTCTCCCCGGATAGGAAGTGCTGATCGTTCCGGTAGGTGATGCTCCATTATGGCCGAGGGCTGGGACCGCTGTGCCAAGACACGTGAGGGCGAGCGGGCCGGGCACGGCGCTAAATCTGGCGTCCATCGTCTGAATGTGAGAACCCTGGAGGGTCCAATCAGGTACCTTGTCTATTTTAAATGTTTTTGTGTCACTACTCGGTTTGAATCTGCTGCACCTAAGATTTGAGAGTCCTGCTCTGCTATCATCCCGCCCTGCTCCCTCCCTTCCTATGTTTCAATCATCCGCCACTGTGAACTGTTGCATTTCATGCACATATGATTGACAGGCAACATGGATTCCCTGAACCAATCAGAGAAGAGATGCACTGGTCAGACACGAGCCAGGAGCTGTCTAAAATCTAAATTGGCTCATAGAAGGGCAGGCACAGTCAACTGGAAACAGATATTCTCACAGTGCATTACACCCACTAATAGCCTACCGATGGCTATGGCATTTCTATCAAATCTATCAAATTACACTCAAATAATAGCTCCTGAATCTTACCTAAAAGGATGGTGTTTTCTTTTGTCACTAATATACCATATGCTCCCTCACACACTGTGCATGTAAAGTATGGACCAGGATGCTCTGTCACCCCATGACCCGGCACAGAGACTGCTCTGCATGTCAACTGACTATTAGACAAAGACAAGACAAATTTCCACATCGTGGACAAATAAAAACTAACTAACTAACTAACTTATCCCACATTGAACTCGACCTCATCTCCTAATTTTGTTGACAGGGCACAACAGGGGAGTTTATATGCGCAGATATTCAGCTTCAAAAGTCAACCACGCCTCATGAATAAGAGGGGTCTGAAACAATCTGAAAGGTTGCAGTCCTAACGTTACTTTTATATTGAATTCAGTGCCTGTTCTCCACACACATCCATTTTCATCCAAAAGATGATTGTAACACCTATTCAAGTCGCACTGCGCACACTAACACGTTAGCATTGAGTCGTAATTATGATTATTTGAGATACATGTCACATCGCTCAATAAAAAGATCTCACTTCCGTTCCCCACTCGCCAGTCTCACAAGTCCGGTTTTATATCATAATGTTTCAAATCAACACCATTTAGGCTGGAAATACACTAATTAAAAGCCCCCTTCTGAAAGCTTCATCCAGCAGCACAAATAAGTTTCCTTTTGGTACGTTATCCTCAACGAAAAAGGAAGCAAACTGTAACTCCGACCCTTAAAGTTTTTGGTGTCCAGCCCAGGCTCTGTGCCATCTTGGCCCAGATGTTCTGCTATAACATAGTGGGTCTGCTGAACCCCCACTGAATCACCCACTCACTGGCTGTGCCTTGAGGTCTCTCTGGGTTGAGAAAAAGATTTTCTTGACACCCCTCTCTCCTATGCAGACAACCAGGGGCAGCAGAGCCCAAGCAGCCGTTTGATAGACAAACACCTGGTCAGAAGCCATGCTGTGGTGATCCAGTCGCTAACATGCAGGGACTGTGAGGCCTCAGCTACTGGATACCAATAGTGAATATACTGAAATACTGAAATGAGGTAATGGTTTGGTTGTTTTTAAAATCCCAGACTGAAATAAAGAAGGACAGGCCCAGTCTCCCTACCTGAACACCGGACACAGGAATAGCAGGGGCCAGGTGGTTCGATCTGTCTTTCTGTCTCCTTTGTCCCACTTTTCCACATTACGTACGGCTAATGTTATGATTCAAATGGAACACAACCTCAACTTGCATTCCGATGGCAGGGGGCACTGGGGGAGAGTGGGAGGAGAGAGAGGGAGGACCGAAAGGGGAGGGAGGAGAGGGAGGAGAGCAGAGCAGAGGGAGGTGAATGAAAGAGCGGAGAGGGGAATGGAGAAGAGGCCACTTTGTTGGCTTTGACAAAAGGGGGGCAGGACAAAAAACAAGCGTGTCAGTTAACATTCTCCTGCACTCCTTTATCAAGAACAAGCTTTCACCTAAATAGAATCCGCCTCGCTATTGCCCAACATAAAGTATGGCCGGTATTAGGTTTGGAGTTTTTCAGCGCTGGAAACTGTGGACAAGCAAGGAAAAAATAAAGAGGGTGGGAGATGACGCTTCTAACTGAATCCAACTTGTCAAGATGAATTGCTTTATTTATTTTCTTGCTGTGTTAA
>NC_140280.1:16305541-16445541 GCF_964030765.1 Micromesistius poutassou
GACGCAGACAACCCCCGGGCAACAATCTCGGGCAACAATCCCTTTCTCCTCCATTTCGCGGTTCAGTCTGTACTTAATATTGACGTGGAAGTGGAAGAACCAGAGGGGTCTGAGAACCTGACGCAGTCGTTTGAGATTCATAATATCATCCGGAGGCGCAAACAGCTTTTGACCATGATAATATATATTATATAGATATCTAAATATCTATAAGCTGCTCAGGGCCACACCCCCACCCTCCACCTTGACCCGCCTCTAAAAACGGCACGTTTGTGGAGAGCTCATTGTGGGACTGGCTCGTAGTGGCTGTAACTCTGCACCAAGGCTGAATTTCTTGAACGTCTTCAAGTACTGTATTAGGGGCCCACTAATACCTATATTAAAGCATCCATAAAATAGCATGCCATGGGACCTTTAAAGTCTATTGATTCAGTTATTGAAGCTGAACAACACATTGGGAATCGTTATCTACTGGCTTAGTGATTGGTTTAGGTGGAAGCAACCCTGCGCAGGCTCGAAAATGTCTCTAATAAAATAAAATGGAAATTCAGGATGATTATCATGCTAATTCTACACAACGGGTTGAATCATTTATTAAAAGCACAACACGGGGGGGAAAAAACAGACTCATGCAGCCAGGACTCAAAGGGGCCATCTGTGACTAAACAAGAAGAAGACGAGAACATGGTAGCAGTTTATCTATTCTGAAGAGAAAAGCACACTAAACAATGTTATCACAGATGCTGCAAAGTGGACTTTTTTGGATGCAAACATCTTAGCTCATTCACACAATGAGTACCTAATTGTGTGGGCTTGCTGCTGGCTTCAGGCCAGAGGCTCCTCCTCACTATACTTAACTGGGACTCTTGGGCCTCTATGTGCTGGCCAACACCTCAAATCCCTGCTGAGCCTCCAGGCTAAACTCTCCCCGTTCCTTCCCCGGAACTCACTGTAAACGATTTCTGAGAAAAAGTCAGACTTTCTGAACTTATGCCTGTCCATATTAGTGCTACTTCCAGCTAGCTTCATGCTAACTCCAAGACTGGATGTACACCTTTATTTACTGATAACCTTTTCAAAACTTGCATTGTTGTCAACAAACATGACAACTCTGGGTAATAGCATAAGCTAGCATAAGCAGCCCAGTATCCATAAAACAAAAAAACAACTAAAGAAACACAAGCGTACAAAAGATTAAAAGCAGAAAATAAATCGTTAATTTAAAAGCTTGTCTTTAAAATGGGTTTTGCTTGTTTGGAGTGCCATTTTCTAAGGAAGATGCTTGTCAACCATTCCTTTGCCTGCCAATATTATCCATATAAGCTTACACACTATCAAATGCTTCACTCATTCATTCATTATATATTTCACAAAGCCCAAAAATGCCATTTTGCATCTGCTATGTTTTGCAAACATCTGCATACAATTTCACATTCCACCAACAGCCTGGTCACACACCCTTGCTATTCACAGCTAATCAATGCAGAAGTTTGCATCGAGTCCACTGACTGGCCCAGGAACAGGTTGCAAATCTAAGCCAACCAACCATAGCCTTGTGAAACCATCCTGAACTTGCGAGGTCACATTTAATTTTCTAACTGAAGATCAGCCTTGCCTCACTCCACTTGTAACCATCTTTCAGTTTTTTTAACATAGGTTGCTCCCGACACCGGAAATAGATTGCAGCCCGAGTTGTTATGAACTAAAACTAGCCTTGCTGACTCCTACCTAAACTACCCCTTCCCCTAGCGCTGATTGCTCCATCCACCTTTTGTGCTTTCAAAAGTTTTTTCAACAGAAGCGAGGCCAGATCTGATCTGATCAGAACTGATATGTGACCTGAACTTGTGACATCAGGATGGTCTCTCAATGTTAGAACAACCAAATTGAAAAACAAAATGTACATTTGTAATAACTTCTTAGTAGTAGACAACAGAGAAAATGATCTTCAGCCTGAAAGCGAACAAAAAGCACATGACACTGTAGTTGTTACACAACTGGGAAAACAAAGTTGTCCAAATACAGTAACAGATCACAATGATGCCAAATCAAACTCCAATGTATCAGTACACACACACACACACACACACACACACACACACACACACACACACACACACACACACACACACACACACACACACACACACACACACACACACACACCGAGAAATCCCTTACCTTCCGGTGTGATCGCAGGGAACAATAGCAGACAAAAAACATGGCAGCGTTGGAGCGACATGTAGGGTCTGGTGGGGCATGGGTGGTCACTCGCCTCTCCCTAAGACGGTGGCGTGATAAGCCAAGAGCATCGCCACAGCATCACGAGAGACACAGAAAGTAGCAATAGCATCCCTGAGCGTGAGCTACTCCTACTCTAGCATGGCATCATCCTCCACACCCCCTTCCCCACAGCCTCCTCCTTCTTCTTCTTCTTCTTCTTCTTCTTATTTATTTTTGCAAATAGCATCACTTGATGCAAAGCACCAGCTCAGAGGCGTGGAACTCAGCTGTCGAGAGACAGTGAGGGGGAGAGAGAGGGGGGGTAGAGAGGGAGAGAGAGAGAGAGAGAGAGAGAGAGAGAGAGAGAGAGAGAGAGAGAGAGAGAGAAAGAGAAAGAGAGAGAGAGAGAGAAAGGAGATAGAGAAAGAGAGAGAGAGAGAAAGAGAGAGAGAGAGAGAGAGAGAGAGAAAGGAGATAGAGAAAGAGAGAGGAGATGAGAAAGAGATGTGATTTTGTGTCCAAGGATCAATTGTATTGTTTTTAGAACCTACACATTTAAACAGCCCTCTAATTTGTGGAAAACACTGGGTGTCTTAGTTTGCAGCGTGTTCCACCCCACCTAGGATGAAGTATTCTCACATGCGGCATTACATAACAAGATGTACTCCACAGTGTCACTCCACAGCACTCTGCAGGAAGTCTTAATATGCCACGATTGCTGGCTCTAACTTGTTTGAAACTATTTTCAGCAGCCATTAACTCTACAATACACAAATGAAGGGCAGCAGGAAGTCAACCAAATATTTGCAAATGTTTGGCAAGTGGAAATGGGAAATGGTACATTTTGTCCCGTTAATTCCAATTATCAAGTAGCATCCATGCAACGAGAGAAAACACGGAAAAGGCGATTCTGAAACTGTGTTTATCTTTGCAAAATATGAAATATGGACAATAAATAGAATGGGGACAGCAAATACATTTGTGACAATACATACAGTGGCAATGTGCGACAAACTGATAAAATTGTGACAATTGATGTGTTTGTTATCTTACAGACGAGTACTTAAGTGGTAGGATTACCTGTTTTAAGCAAGAGATAATGTTCGCACAACCACCAATTTCATTTTGTTATAGCCAGATAGCCACGTGACTTTATCCTCATATTATCATTTATTAGTATTATATAATATGGGATATTGATATAGAAGTTATGGTATTGTGTGACACAAGTAAATTGGGCATGACGAAAAAATAGGCTGTGTTCAAGGTAAATAATGTAGATAGATAGATAATGCACCTGAACACAGTAGCTAAAGATAAGGCAGACGACAGATTGCATCTACACCTTGTGCTGTGGCTGCACATCTGAACAAGGGGAGAGAGCACACACAGCTCTAACAGGCTGCCTGGAAATAGCTGCATGAGACACCAGCGTCTTTCGACCGTCCTTCCCCATGCCGTGGAATTTAATCAGAATCATTTCGTCAAATTCAATCTAAAAGTTGTGGCTAAATCAAATCGTAATTGTGTCATTGAATAAAATCTGAATCACGTCATTGAATCAAACCCGTATGATGTCATCGAATCAAATCACAACGTCGTTGAATACAATCCAAGAGCGTTTCGGCGAATCAAAACTCTCGAAGGGATGACAGTCAATCAAATCTAAATGAGGTCATCGCACCACGTCTCTGAATCACGGCGCCCACGTTCTCCGCTCCTGACGTGGAACGACATCAGAGCCGCGTCAATGAATCAAAAGAGCGCGTCGGCTGTTTATTCAACCAGAGACCCCGGCCGCTCCCGGCCGCCGTGTTAGAGCAGAGGGGAGGGGGGGGGGGGGGGGGGGCGGCGGCGGAGGGGTCAGGGCCAGGTGCCTGCCGCCCCATTGAAGACGGAGCCGCCCGCGTGAGAGTGGGCCCCCGCGCTTCATCTCTGTGTGTCACCGGAGGGAGCCGGCAGCCTTGGGGAGGCAAGTACACGGGCAGCGTGGTTGTATGTGGGCAGATGCGCCAGCCAGCCAGGCTGAATGTAGTGGGAGGTATCAAAGATGCTGTATAGAATATATTTTTGGTGCCAGCCTCCCTGTTACCGTGGTAACTGTCCATCGATTCAGCGCTTAGCGGAATTAAAGAAGGGAGAAGGATCTCTCCTCCTCCTCCTCCTCCTCCTCCTCCATCCCGTAACGCTTTATTTCCCCTAAGAGCATGGAGGAGCTGAGGAGGTGGGGGGATATCAGGGGGGGTGGACGGGGTGGAGGGGTGGAGGAATCGGGGGCGGGTGCAGTGGAACGTATACACCCGTGTGAGAAGAGGAGGCGATGGAGAGGGGATAGGGAACGATGCAGGGGTTGGTGTGGAGGAGTTGACATGAGAAAAAATAAAACGAAGACTGAAAGGAACTGGGCTTTCGTCGCGCTTTCTAACGGAGCGTTTGTAACCTACAGCATGAAATCCGGGGACTCCCAGATACATTAAGGACCCCATTTGTTTATGTTATTGTCATTCATGTGCCAGTTGCGCCATAACTGCAGAAATATAATAAATGAACCCGTCAAGGATTAATCAAAAACCCACTCATATCATGAGAACACTGTATTGCCTATACGGGACAGGCACGTCGGCGATCGTCTTGTTTGCACTGGAGTAACTAGACCGTCTTCACTGCACAATCCGTTTTAATTATTATAATAAACCAATTGCCGACACTTGATATCTTGTCATAACAAGTTCTTTGTTACGCAGCTATTTTTTTGGGGGATTGTTTCAAAGAGCTCTGTGGTTTTTGATGTGGGATGACGTCAGTAGTGACTAGTGGACAAGACGTCAACATCCCCCAGATAAACAGATAAACATCGCCTTTAGCCATCAGCAGTCGGAGAAGAAATCTGTTATCCCCAATCGGTTTTTAACCTCACAGATATCCCTTTCTACGCACAATAAATCACAGTTTCAAAAGGTGCATTAGGTACATTTTCAAGAGTTCTAAAGAGAGCCGAAAAGAAAGGAAGAGAGACAATTTTGAAACAAAACGGACAAAAGAAAATGTCCCCTCCTGCTCTGTTTACTACCTCCCTCCCTACGTTCCTCCGCCATTGAGAAATTTTGCATTTCATGCACCTGTGATTGACAGACAAGATGAATTGTCGGAACAAATAAAGGCAGATATTCCCTGATTGGTCAGAAATGAACCAGGCCGGTCTAAATCACCATTGGCTCATAAAGAGGCAGGCACAATCAACTTGAAGCATTTAATCTCAGAGTGCATTTCACTCATTAATAGCTGACAGATGACCAGGCCATTTCTAACCAATCAATCTCAAATAATAGCTGTATAATCGTAACAACAGCACATTTAACGCTCCTCTCACGTCATAACCAATACTAAATACTCAAACAACTCATGTTCAAGTTTTGCTCTACCGATATGTATTGTATAATGAGACCCTGAGACCCTGAGCGCTCTGGGCATGCAGGTGTGTATATTATCCACAGGTCCACAACATCCTGTCATAAAACGTGAAACCATTATTTCCAATGAAGCTGCTGGCTACTCCAAATGACAAGAGTAGCACCACACATCACCTTGAGTCCGTCAGACCATAACCCGCAGCCTACCAACCCCTGGAGGAGTTACTGAGGGGCTGCAGTCATAGCGTGTTGCCTCAATTACAGTTAAACCGGCGGTCCTTAAAACAGTGTTTTCCAGACACATGATCATTTGCCTTTCCCAGAGATTCTCCGTCTTCCCCCCCCCCCCCCCCCCCCACCTCACCCATACACACAAACAGGACCAATGCAGTTTCCAGGCAACACACATGGCATCACAAACGTACGCAGCAGGCTGCCCAGTAGTGGGCAGCAGGAGGAAAGTTGTATCACTGTCGATCGAGTCTTGGTTTCTGCCTCAGCAATGGCCTCGGCTGTACTCATGGAACGTAACGTTAAGTAGGGCTGGGCGATTGATCAAATTTTGATCGCGATTTCGATTTCAGAGTGAAACGATCACCAAACTAATATAATCGAGTTGAATGAATAAAGAGTTATGAATAAACGCATCATGTTTTCAAACTCAAAAATAATCGTTTGAATAATCGAGATTTCAATATTGACCAAAATAATCGTGATTATGATTTTTTTCCATAATATAGCAGCCCTAACGTTAAGTATGTATTATTAAGTTCAACTAAATATCCAACAACAAGTTGTGTATGTCGGAACAGAGTGAAACACAATTTATATATATATTAATTTATACAATTCTGCTCAAACATATCACTTTATAGACTTCATGCTAAGGTTTTTCATTCAAGCGATGCGATAGATTTCTACCAACTTGCAAGAAATGCGGGGAAATAATTTAGGCCACCCAAACTGGACCCCCAGCCTTTCAATTGTTATAAACAGAATAGGAGATTAAGGGGTTGAATAAGGTTAATATTGTAATGTCTTTAATAATAAGTCATCGTACCATTTTAACCTCAGATATGCTTTACAACTTTCAGAGCTTTCAATCCCCGGACGTTGACCGCCTGACAGCCTACTGACCAACATACAAGCTTTTGGGATCACTGTCAAAAACACAAACATTTAAAGTTTGCACTAAATATGTGTGAGGAGGTCAATAAGGAGGCATGTGATAATGTGGATATTTAGGCAAGTTACTGACAGCGAGTACTGCGGCAAACAGTTCCCAAGTCAATCCGCAAACTCACATCAACTATTCACATGACAACATACTGCAATATATCTCCGCGGTGTTAAGCATACACAAAGGTCGGGCAGGGAGACATTGTGAGCGTGGAGGACAGAAAGACAGGGAAAAATGTGGAGCTGTGGAAACTGAGAGATTGAATGAATGCAAAAGAAGCTTTCTGACATATTTTCAGAATATAATTGGAAAGACGTCATCCATAGCAACTGTGTCAGAAATAAAAATCATTGTTTCTCTCTTTCACTCTCCGTGTTTCTCTCTTTCTCTCTCCCTGTTTCTCTCTCTCTCTCTCTCTCTCTCTCTCTCTCTCTCTCTAATAGCTCAGTACTCCTCGTGCTCTCTAAGCATTACGTAACAGGGCCGTGGCATGTAAACCGCATATCATTAAGCTGCACACACTCATTCTCAGGAGGTGGGCACTAAACACTAGTGGCGGAAGCGAGGCGAGAGTCAAGTCCTTAAACCTGAGCCTCGCTTCTGCATTTCCTCTGCTCATTTCGGACAGGATGACCAAACACTGGTACAGGAAGTGACGTCAAAGAGATCCCCGCCGTGACACTGCCAAGAGATTTCCATTCAGGACCTCAGCGCTGCTCACCTTACAGGGACAGGCGTTCTCCTTATATTGCCGACTACGGAGCATAATGTGTTCGGTGCTTTACAGATCCCCCACCTTCAGCAACATGATTGGTTGGAACATACTGTATATGACCCGAAAGTGACACGCCAAATCACACAGAATAGAGCTCTTCTGCAATTAAGACTTAAGACCACTTAATCTAGAGTCTGATTTGTTTGAGTAATCGCAGACATAAATGAATCTCTCTCCATATTCCAGCCAGGGTGGGCAGCTCAGATGCATTTATCTTGAAAATGGCCTTGGTCCTAAACTTAGGCTGCACTCAATGCACGTTTTCCGCACAAACGATCGAGAGTGCTTCAGGGTATGTTCACTCCGGGGTGGCCACTGCAGGCAAGACAGCAGGGGAGATGTAGACGGCACTAACGGTCTAACCTATGTGTCTTCAGTACGTGGTGGGGTGGGGCGGGGAGCGGGGGGGCTGCTGATTAGAGGACAGCCCTGTGACTTGGAGGACACAGTGATCATTAATTTAGCCTGGATGGGGAAGCGCTGCAGTTAACCATTCAAAGGGAATGGAAGGAGATAGGGAATGCAGCGTAAAACATCCAAAGAGGCTATTTAAGCAGCTTTGGAGATAGGATTGAGTGGGGAAATTGCCAACACAACGCCGGAGGTTAGCGTAGCGAAATGCTATGCTATTTTCTGAGGTTAAAAAGAAGTGCAGAATGAGGATGAACCAGGGGCCACCTAGAGCACCATCTCAAAGCACAACACTTATTGAACACCATTACGGGAAGGCACGTGCGGCCGATCAACGGCAACTTTGAGTCCAGCGCTCCAAGATGAAGATGTGTACGACGTAACCCTGGCTCCCTGGACTTCTTGAATGGAGACCACAGCTGACAAAAGGGAAATCTCCCCCATTCATTTTCCCGTGTTCCTTTAAAGTCCTCCTCCTCACTGGCTGATAAACAACAAAGGGGTTCCATCAGCTTCAGAGTTTTGGGTTTGCTTGCTGGTTTCGACTCCTTGTGATGACAGAACGGTGCCCAAGCACTTTCATTGAATTACCTTTGAATTCACTGACTTTTTTTGCACATCTTAAGTTGAAGTTTATTTTGTTGAGGTTTTATGTGTTACGTGTGGAGCCCAGGGGGACAGGGGGACTACAGCCTCCTCTTCAGCTAACGCTGCTGCTTTGATGAACAACAAACACACACAAAACATAATGCTAAATATTCTGAGGAAACATGAGCCCAGAAATTATTTATTAGACAGTTCTCTTCAAAAGACATTGCAGAGAACACACACACACACACACACACACACATCCAGAAATAACATGAAAACAGAGCTTCTGTCCTTCAACATCACCGCATGCCTCATTTCTCTCTCTCTCTCTCTCTCTCTCTCTCTCTCTCTCTCTCTCTCTCTCTCTCTCTCTCTCTCTCTCTCTCTCTCTCTCTCTCTCTCTCTCTCTCTCTCTCTCTCTCTCTCTCTCTCTCTCTCTCTCTCTTTTCTCGCTCTCACACTCTCTGATTCTTTCTCTCTCACACTTTCTTTCATCATCTTTAATCCTCCCACTAAATCCCCCCTGCACGTATGGTCGCCTGCGTTTGCCTCTTACCTTGGTGGTGACAATGCAAAGACAATCCATGCTGGTCGGAGGCAGGAAAGTGAAGTGGTCTCAACCTATGCTAAGATTCATAACCGCCGCCGCAGCCGCATCCGAAATTACCGTCCAACCCGGAGCCAGATGTGGGCACGAAATAAGCAAAAGAAACGACAGTGGCTCGTGAAATACAGAGGCAAAAGAAACAAAGACGAGGTCCCCCTGAAAGTAAAGGCAGAGGAGGAGAAGAGAGGAGGCGCTGACATACAGCTTCACACACATACACACACACACAGAGACTCTTGTGCGCACACACATACACACACACAAACACACACACACACAAACGCAAAGAGCGGGCACAGCGCGTCAGCGAGGAAGGAGAAGGCACAGAGCAACGGACACACGTTACAGCGTGTGGGACTCTAGCGCGCAGCCGGAAGCCGCCTCCGAAATGCCCACGGCGATCAGGACTCCTAGCGCCATCTCAGAGGAGGTGGGGGTGGGGGAGGGTGGGGGGGCTAACATTTGGAGAGGGTACTCCTGTGCGAAAAGCTGTCTCTGTGCGTCCGACCCGTGAGGGCATCCCTTGGCTGAATGGCTCCTCTCAGCCGCACGTCTCCTCCCGTCCTCCCGCCAGGCTCTCGCCTCTGCTCTCCACTCCTCTCCTGCTCCCCAGCTGAGCGACTCATCAGCAGAACGAGGGACGAGCGAGGGGGAGTGAGTGAGAGATCGAGAGAGAGAGAGAGAGAGAGAGAGAGAGAGAGAGAGAGAGCGAGAGAGAGCGAGAGAGAGACAGAGCAAGAAAAGCGCACCGGTGGGGCTTCGCAGCAGAGTGTGTGCAGATTGCCGTGGCTACCGCGTTGTCTCCCTGCTTCCTCTGCCTTCTCCAAACTTCATACATAGTTCAGTGTAAGCAGCTGGCAGGTAGCATCGCACGCTACTACTGAGTCGTACGCGACGCGGACGATGATGTCAATGTACAGTAGGCGTGACACGGAGCTAGATGTATGCACGTGCTGCCCACGTACATTTATACGAGAGAGAAAAAATATCAATTATGGCCTACTTCATTCAGATATATTTATCATCATCTTAACACAAATCAATTTTGACCACGTTTTAAGTTGCTTAAAAGTGATGGATAATAGTCAAGCAAATCAAAAGAATATTGAAAGCCTTAAAGACACTAAAGAGTGACCCAGCAACACGTTACTACTACCTACGCGCTTTTCAAAATAAACAGGATTACATACCACCTTTAACCAACTGTAGCACTGTGTAAACCATATAATGGGCATCATACTGCACAGTTTGTACATGTCCTCCCAGACATGCATGCTTTTCAGTTCATCAATTCATGAGCCAGTGTACATGGAGCAGGTTCCACAGCTAAAAACCCCAACACACTTTATCTTTAAATACTTTCTCACATTCTTCTCAATGTAAAGGCAAGAAAAACCAACAATACTGCACAATTCACCAAACAAAGACGAAATTGCCACGACACTCAAATAGAACAGTCAAGATGAGCAATCAAGACTGTGGTTACAAATCCAAGTATGCATTACAATGTTCCAAAAACTGACTCAGACAGCGCTGTGTAATCCTTAAAAACCTTCTCCACACTGACTGATAATCAACCAGGGGGAGCCACCAGCCTCAGAGTTCTGAGGTTGATTTGGGCTTTCGCTCCATCTGTGAGGACACAAACGTGCCAAAGCACTGTCATTGGATTTTCGACCATAACGACCATTAACGACCATATGAAATGTATGTTCATGTTGTTTGTGTCTTATGTGTCATGTGTGGACCCCAGGAAGACTATCCTTCAAGACCGTGATTACAACGACAAAAGTGTTAAAAACAAATGACGTTTGATTGACTAAGTTTGGAACCCTCGTCAAAGCAACCGTTTTGGTAAGTGACTGCTTAGTGACCTGACCTAAGTTTAGATGCCTGGAGACACGCAGCGGCCAAAACTTTTTCCTAGCACCATGACCTTGGCTCGGCACACCCATAAACCCTCACCAGCTGGTGGCCGAGAGGCAACAACAAACAACTAGCGCACACGCACACACACACACACACACACACACACACACACACACACACACACACACAGCAGGACATCACAAGTCATGAGTATGACACAGAAGTGTTATATATATATATATATATATACACAACAACCAATGCAATTAGAGAATCGGCATTTAGTACTTGGTCATTTTTATTTATGCATTCCAATTTCCACTCTGACATTCATGACCTGTATGTTTCTTGCACTATCTATTTTTAACGGCATATATTTTCCGCATATTTGACACTTTTTAGCTTTTACTTCGCAGTCTATGGAATCTGCCACACTCACTCCACACTCACTCCAGCTATGACACATATGAGGGGGTGGCAAAGAAAGTCTTTGAATCTCTTGATCTCGACTCCTAGTTAAGAGACAACCTTAGCTCACTGCCACAGAAGGACCAGCCGGTGGGTTCAAGGCAGAAATATAGAAGGAGGCATGGCCGGCTACTAGTATGGCCAATGCATGACCAAGAGGATTCGACCAATCATCTGACCTCCTTATTTTATATCCGATTAGGTTCAATTCCCTAAAGAGGCAGAGTCTGTGCCGTTTGTCAAACATGCTTCCCCGGCTGAAATTAAATTACTATTAAAAAGACTGCCGCAAGCAAAGATGAATCACTTCTGCACATATTAGTTTGCATTTATCTGAATGGCTAATTTGACTATAACATTGAAATAATATATATTCGAGTAACATGCTTCACGTGAAACTAGAATGAAATACATTGTAGTGTTTTTGAACCTTGAACAATGGCATTTTGTAAGCATGAATACCTTCATCATGTTCACCACACACCAATCATTGTCCAGTTTCTCTCACACAAACACAGCACTGTGAACCCCCTGTCATGTACCTGTTTGTTGAGGCAGGGACGGTAACCCTGGCGATGAGGAGCAGCCTTGAAGACAGCTTTCATTGGTTAATCATACTCTTCCCAGTGGTTCAGCGGTGGTTACAGAATGTGCTCAAAGTCCAAGCTCTCCACTACTGACTGCTCCACTAGCTTAGGCTCAGGTGTGTGTGTGTGTGTGTGTGTGTGTGTGTGTGTGTGTGTGTGTGTGTGTGTGTGTGTGTGTGCACCGGCTGTTTCACTAGCTGAGGCTCAGGTGCGTGCGTGCATGCGTGTGTGCTTGTGTGTGTGCATGCGTGTGTACACCTGCTGGACAATTGCATCATAAAGCCTGCCCTGACCTAAGCCCCCGTGGTTGACCTTTTAAGACCCTGACGTAAGCTCCGGTCAGCGTTTGGGACCATGGATTCATGACTCATTGGACAATCAGAACGTTCATTTACTTGACTTTACTATTGCACAGCGGTGCAGAAATAGGAATATTAATTATTATTATTATAATTATGGGGCAACAATTTTTCTCCTTGAGCCGAGTGTTTGTACCGTGCACTGCAGGAGGTGTTGTGTGTGTCTGCACCACAATGTACTGGCCGGAGCCACAATGCAATACATATTCACGAGGATGAAATGAAACAAGTATGTTGAAAAAGCTCCACTATAGAATAAATAAAGCATGTGGAGTGCTTCTCCAGCACAGAGCACACACAAACACACACACACAGACACACACACACTATCTAGTCGCAGAGTACTCACCTCAGACATCTTGGCACTGCTCGCACTCTGCTCCGTCACACTGGGATCCACGCATTTCTGCTCCCTCTGCTGGGAACACGAACACAGACACAAACACACGCACACGCAAAGTTAGCCAATAACGCCGTAGCCACACACTGATTAATTATTTCACTGACTATTCGAGTGTGGAGGGCATAGAAAGACGACTCAGTGACGCCAGGCAGGTGGAACACACGTTGGAGTTGAGAACAAGGGTGGAGTGAAGGAAGAGAAGATCAGAAACAACAGCGTTTTGGCCGTGTGCTACGCAGTCACTTGGGCGATGTGTGGTGACACCATCTCGTTCCACATGGATAGGCCAAATAAGGGGCCGAAAGAATCCCTAAGGCCCACAGAGAGCAGAATAAATATTCTAAATCGATCTCCTTTCTCTTGCACTTCTCTTTGTTTCCCACATTCTGCCACAAAAATGGCTTCTCCGATCAGTGTTGCAGAAATACACCAACATGCGTCGAATAAGCTGCATGACCAAAGTTGACAGGGCGGCAGCAGGCTACGACGAGTCTTAAATTAGATCTTTTGTGTATGTGTCCCAGTCGCATGGCGGTCCAGATTGGACTGGGCGGGCCCGCTCAGCTTTTGCAAGCGCATTTAAACTCTGCCGGTCTAAGCCACCACGTGCCCGTGCGTAACTAAAACATAATGTAAAGCACGTAGTATATAGTATACTACAGAGCAGTGGACGTTCACACCAGAGTGTGCGTTGTTATCGCCAATGCAGAAGTAAGAAGTAAGACTCAGGCGGTAATGTTGCACAAATGTAACCCTTCCGTTTCCATTATACCTTTCCTTGTTGTTGGCCTGGGAATGAGCGGGCAAAAATAAAGAGCAGTAATCAGTGTACAAAGTGAGGTGGATTACAAGACCAGGGAGCACACGAGGGCGGCCAGGCAGCCAAGGGCACAGAGCCATTCTACAAAACCATCACTCTATTCAACGCTGCTTAATATTTAATGAAGCAAGGGGGAATTTAATCTGGAAAAAACTCCCCTTCCTCATTTATTGGGGTGTATAAGCAGATGTGAGAGCCAAACTAGAAAGATAACGTCAGGGGAATTGTATTGACGCTAGAACTATAACGTTTGATTTATTAGAAATGCCTCATGATGCAAGCATTATTTTTTATGAACTAATAAAGACAAGGCAATATTCAAATAAAGTTTGTGTCACAAATTGGGTCTATGAGCAGATGAAGTGCCAAACTACAAATATGAGATTAAAAAAAAAATCTATTCATACGTTTGATGTATTTGCAATGTTGTAAGATAATAAAGACCAAACAAGCCAAAAAATGAATTGAATTAAAGTCTATTAGGGCGGCTGTGTGAATGGTTGTCTATATGTTTAACGTTTGGTTGTTGAAGGGCTTTGGTTTGGTTCTATGGTTTTGGCCTGTTATGCAAGAGCGTTCAGGGCAACAGAAAAAGATATGTGCGTGGAAGCACAAGGAAGTGTGGCGCTATTTAAGGCATGGCTTATTCACAAATGCTGTTTCACCTGGAGGCTTGGCGGGATTACAGAGAGAGACAGTGTGCATTCCACAAGGTATCACAAAGTCCTTTCGTTTAGTCTGCCCATTTCATTCTTACACAGTGATTTGTCTGGTTGTTAAGCAGATGTCGAAAATACAGACTGTTTTGAGAACCTGTGCTGTGGGTGTTTGCCCCAATTTGTCCTGTTTGGTGATTGTTTTTTATCAATGATTTAAGTTTTTATTGAATCGATCTTTGAAATCTGATAATTCTGTCCAGGCTTTAAACGTGCGCCCTCAACAGGAATATAACGTGTAATATCTATATCGATTTAAAAGAAAAACAGTGACACAATAGGTTTTTGTTCACCAGTTTCTACATCATTTTACCATCGCCAAAACAGTAATCCCCAATCCCGACATCATTTTACCGTCGCCAAAACAGTAATCCCCAATCCCGACAAAGTGCAGACCGAGCACCCTGCCCGGCCGCTTGACATACTGGACCAACACAAGGCTGGGGACTGTTGACTGTTGACGTTGGATGACAGTCGGCAACTGTCGGCCCTCATTATTTTGAAAGGACATGTTCCTAATCTTCCAGAGCTAACTGTGATAGCGGCCTAGCAGCACGGGCTTGCTGGTGGTGGTGACACAGAGGGCCGGAGGGGCCTAGAGTCCCTGGGGACGGCCGCTCTAATCCCCTTCCAGTTATCTGTGCAGCAGCGGTGCTAGGACATCGCTCCACCAAGCTGTTCACCGGCTAGCGCTCTGTGCTCCTGTGTTAGCACAGCGTGGAGCAGCCTATGAATAGCATTGTACATCGGCTACAATCAGACGTATCAACTAGGCTTGAAAATGTATGGACATTGGTTTGTTGGGTTTGGGGAAAAAGAAGGAGAAAGTTTTGATGGTGGATAAATGGGATTATAGACGGCTTATCCATATGCTTCACCAAATCGTAATGCCAAGTAAACACACACACAAACACGCTGCAAAAAAAAGTAAGCTGTTCCTGTTAAGTGACAGACTTGCCCGACAAAGCAAATAAAAAAATGACACAACACATACAGCCTGTTATAAAAAAAAATGATTTATACTATTTATATAGTGAACCAATAAGGGCCACCTGACATCAAACTATTTTATTCTACAGCCAATGGGCTCTAGTGGTGCAAGCGTGCGAGTGCACGCAATGAAATTATATGTATGTTAACATATTCAACAGAAGCCGTCATCCTCCTCCTCACACAACTCGTAGTCTTATGAAAGTTTGTGTTTTACAAGAAATTACGAGTTGTATTATACCCTGCGGTCTCAGCTATGTATAGTCAGCTCCCATATGCGTGGGCGACTATAGGCACGAAAAACAATTAATAATAGATTTGCATAAATAAGGCAAGATTATACAACAATTGAGCAGCAATTTGCCTCCTCTTAAAACCATTGTATTGGGACCAGTATCTATAACCCATGATGCATTGGACATGTTGAAATTTAGGTACTGGATCCAAGATGGTTAGTTTAGTGCTGCATCAGTGCTTACAGAAGTGGTTGGCCAACTACGTAATTCAGCAGGAAATGGTTTCTGAAAATCTGATAAGGAGCTATTTTCTTGAATAGTCAATATAAAAAACCGGCTTGATCTTTTAATCAAAAAAAAATTCTGCACCTCAACTTACTGCTTTTCTTCTTTCAAACGCCTCACAATGAAGCCAACCTCTAGTCTGTCTTTATATTTTATATTTAATTGAGTTCCTCTGTGCCGCCTTAGCCCAATCTGAGCATTTGTTCCCTTTAATTAGAATGTCAACAGCCTCAGGATGGGAACATGCATCACACCTCTCTCCACATGTCCTGCCGTGCGTGTGTGTGTGTGTGTGTGTGTGTGTGTGTGTGTGTGTGTGTGTGTGTGTGTGTGTGTGTGTGTGTGTGTGTGTGTGGGCGTCTGTGTGTGCGCACATTTTCTCTGTAGCAAGGTGTGTGAACAGGACAGAGATGCTCATCAGCTAGTAGGCAGGTCTCTAACATTATCCCTGGCTGCACGTTTTCCAAGAAACTCAGGAGAAAAAAAGGGGGGAGGAAGAGGGTGAGGCAGAGAGGGAGAGAGAGAGTCAGAGCGCAAGAGAGAGAGATAAGACTTAGAAAGCTTCATAATGCTCAAGAGCCCTAGTTTAAAAAGGACCACATGACAACAGTCTTTATTCTACTTATTTTGTTCTCTCCCTCTGTATTTCTACCCTCCTTTCTTTCTTTCACAGTTCAGTGTGTTTTTTCTTCTAAAATGTTTGCCTCGAACTGTTGCACAGACTTTAACAACAATTTATCTGTGGGACTATATAACAGCATACTGTTAGAATTCTGTGTTGATCATCCTGTGACTCTTGATGTTCATTCTGAGGACAACGTTGACGAGGGCTCAGTCGAGTGAATTCGACAAGAACTGACCTTGGAAAGAGTTCCCGCTCAGTATAATGTAATTCAGTTTGTCGTTTCATGATAAGGTTTCTTATAAAAAAAAATTAAAAGCACGACCGATGACTTTCAATTTCACTGTCGGTATCCTTCTAAGGGCTAGAGCCTGGTGGTAACTTTGTGGAGTACTTGCAGCAGTGTTTATATCTACAGAAGATAATATGGTAGATAAAATAAAGAACAAGCTTGTTCTTTAGCTTTGACCTATCTGGATGTCCGCATCGATGTTGAATTATGTTGCACACAACAGATAGATAAGCACACCCCCATATAATTCCCACTCTGCCGAGGCGACAGGCCAACAACATCACTGCCGGGAAGCTAACCGATGAGCTAACGTATAGGATACGCAATTCACAAGACAAGGCACTTTTCTTGAAAGCAAATGATTCCACTTTCACCGTATACTATCCATGCCATTAATTATTACTTTGCCTGGCCGGAACTTTTTTTGATTTTTATCCTTCCAAAAAAGATAAGAGAGAGGTTTTTGTTTACAAACGCTTTAGATTTGGTTCCTCGGGGGAACCTAATTAGCGCGAGCGCCCCTCAGCTCTGACCAAAGTCTTCTTAGAACAAACGCTTAGAAGCAGCTGCTTTGAAGCCCCGCGCCAAAACACGCCTGCGTGCAGGACCACGTGACGCGAGCCCCGCGCCACAAAACACACCACCTTAAAACAATGCTCGGGTCCAAATGTTCTCGTCCGACTTTAAACGGCCTCACCCAAAAACCGTCCTTCAAAACACGGGCCGCCAACCAGGACAATGTGTGAAGGGGTTTAGCCGATAATTGGGCTCACGGTGCACCGTCGCATTTACATAATACAGTTTCAGTATGCAAATAAACTAAATGCAAATTAAATCAGGTGATTCTTCTGCGTAGCTGGCCTGGTTTGGCGCTCTGGGGTAAGGGTGCATAGGGAGTGAGTGTGTGTGTGTGTGTGTGTGTGTGTGTGTGTGTGTGTGTGTGTGTGTGTGTGTGTGTGTGTGTGTGTGTGTGTGTGTGTGTGTGTGTGTGTGGGGTGGTGGGGGGCATGACTCTTACCTCTTCCTTCTGGACGGGGGGGCAGGGCGTTTGGGTGACCTCTGGGTCCGGCAGCGTGACGGCCTTCTCCCACCTGTCGGCCATGTGGGTGACCTCCTCCAGCTTCTGCTCACAGCTCTTGTGGGTGTTGAGGAGCGTCAACTCATAGAACTCCTGGATATCTGGAGGAGGAGGAGGAGGGGGGGGGGGGGGATAATCACAGAGAGGCAGGGCAATTTAACAGTTTGATATGCCTGGCTCGTGGGCGGCTTCCCTTACAAGCCGGGCATATCAAACTGTTTATTGCCCTGCCTTGCGGTGATTATCCCGTTTATTCTACTTCTTGCTTGCCAACATAATAAAACAATTCAAATACTTTAATAATTATGCTTTTTCTGATTCGTATTGCATGCAGCTGAGCTAACGTTACAGGTGAATAACGTTAGCTCAGCTGTAGCTAATTAGTTTCTATCGCAACCACACAAGGCTGCATCTGATCACTAGTTTAATAACGTAGATTGCTAAATTGTATCTCGCTTGCGAAACTATGTATCGACTGACCCTCCAATAGATTTCCGACACATTTTTGAAACTTTTTTAAACAAGGTTTATTTTTACAATGGACCTCATGTTTGAAATTTCTGTGATAGAAAAAAAATACAAAAAAAATACAAGCGGCGTATTGATCTACTATTTGATGACGCTGTGCTCAGTCAGCAGCAAGTACAACCGTCAAGTCAGTGGGCAACCTGCCGGGTTAATGCCCTCCTCCCAGCCAATCAGAATCAAGCATTCTTAAATGAAGTAAAATAAAGGCTGTTACTGCATACTGTGTTACTGTTCCAACTTCCGCTCTAATGAGGCTCTGCAGGAGGTGGAAGTGTTAAGATGTAAATACTTCTGTCATTCTAGGAGCAGAAAAGCCCACCCTGCGTCCCCACTGATCCGTTTTGCGCGAATGTTCTGGAAAAGGCACGTTTGTATGTTGCCCATGTTTGTATGTTGTTTTTAAAGCACCAAAGAAAAAGTTACCCTTTCCCTGAAGGTGGTAGAAATCATGAGTCTTGGCTCTTTCAGATAAACTTGGTTTTACAATGTTCATGTTCAGGTTATTTTTATACTCTACTTAGGAGAATCAGGAGAACATCACCTGCAGTCATGACAATATTTAGGATTCCGGCTTTAGACACTGTGATGCTGTATATCACAGTGACACTTAGGATTTACCACTAATTGTAAAACTAATCTGTTCTCCATATTCCAAAGGCTGCTTGGACATCTTTGACATTTCTGATTAGGTGGGCTGCATGCAGCGCTCAACTGTTCTTCTTAAGTTGTATTCTTTCTTTCTTTCTTTATTATTCTCTACTTTCACGCATTCCTTTCAGATTGTTTTAATATTTTAAACTTTTTAAGATATTATACTTTTAAAATATAATTTATTACAATGGAAGTCAGTGGAGTGGAGCCATCCATTCCCATTCTCTGACACTTCAACTACTTCGTAACTTGGTAAATATATATAACCGTTAACCTTCGTTCAAACATTTAAGAAATCAACACACTTGATTTATCTTCAACTGTATCAAAACACTGTAATTCAATGAATTGCTATCTATTATTACTGTGGCTATTTGTTCAACACATTTTTACACAAATCTATGTATTATCGCGTCATCAGTAATCAGCGGCTGGGTGAATGGTCTAGCACTTGCCCTGTGATACGTGCCACCCGAGTTCGCGTCTAGACTAATGCGTAGTATTCTTGGCGTTGCCTTCATTTTGTACTTCCCTTTATTAATTTTATTAATTCCCTAATTAAGAATATTCAAAGAAATGGAAAATAAATGGCCTGAAAAGTTACTTGATTTCTCTAGTAATCCTTCCTATATTACTATTACTTGCGTGGGGATAGAACCCCGGACGACCGGGTACAAGTCCGACACGTTAACTCGAGACTATCTCCCTGCTGTTAAATCCATGGTCAATATTAAATTAAAATATGTTACGCTTAATACTACTTATGCATTCAACAGATCGCCGATTTTTGTGCCAGGCAGCCTCCCTGTTTCTATTAATGGTTACGGTGTTCCCTTTTTGAGTTATTATATGCGTGTACTCCTCATAGACCTCCACAAGCAGCTTATGTTCGCCGCTGGAAAAGATCCCGCTCTGTCCTTTTCGGACATTTGATCCATGATTCGACATTCACGGTTCTGGGCTGGTTACATATTTCGTGAACGCGCGTAATCCACGATAACGTGAGCCTGGTTTGAACTAACCTGAGCAAGGCGCGGCTGAACTGCGTTGGTGGAACGGCTTTAGCCTCAAGTGGAAGTTGGCGCTAGTTCTAACCAGGCTTAATCAACTAATCGCCGCTTTCGTTAGCGACTTTGATGGAATACCCCCCTAGAAACACCATCTCAAGCTTGTGAGTGGCGCTAAAATGATTCATTGATTGGAAATATGATTGTTATATATCGGGCGTTTGTCTGTGGGGACCCCCGTTTATAAGGCTAGAGGCTAGGTGCTTGCTACATATCCGGTTGTTCTCCCGATAGAAGCATAGTAGATATAATTAGATATAATAGTAGATATAATGTAGATATAATGCTAACAACAATATGCTTGCCTGTCCAATAGTAATTAGGGGAGAGGGAGGGCCATCAGACCTGTCACTCAAACCTTCGTGCCAGTTGTCAGGAGATTTGATTCATGATTTATTAGTCGAGCTGGCGTTGACTGTACATACTTCTTCTTTAAAATCTTCTTTAAATATTGTAAGAATATTTCAAGTTGAAGTTCTACATAAATGTAAGATTGATGCATGACTATTTTGAGGGTTGTTTTATTTTAGCTCATGTACTAAACATACATTTTCTGTGGCTGTGTCCCTGCACCCTGTGTGTGTGTGTGTGTGTGTGTGTGTGTGTGTGTGTGTGTGCGTGTGTGTGTGTAACATAAAAATTATTAAGTCAATTAGGGGACCTTCAGGTGTTTATTAAACTCACCAATGGTCTTTTACGTGCCTATTTTGCGTGTTGTGTATTAATGTAATCTCATTGAAGACCCATTTTCTGTGTGTTCTTTACACAGACCTTGTGAGGTATGTCTGTGTGAGAAATAGATGAGAGGTTCCTTGTATACCACATAACGTCAAGTTAATAATCAGGTTGTGTTTAGGTGTGTATTCATGTATTTGCGATTGCATAAGTATACGATTAATCGGTTCTCTGGCAATATACATTTTTGGCAGGTTTTTGGTTGATTGGGCAGTTTTTAGTCTATAGTTGGGCTGGAAATTGCCAATCTGATCTGGCAACACATGCTATCTACACAAACAATATGACATATGAAAACAGAGTCAAAGGAGTCCAACGATATAAGCCTGATCACTTTGTGAGATTAGCTCAGCTATTCTATATTTTATCTCAAATGTATTCAAACTTTATCACATTAGCAATTTGTTTAACTCTTCACTTTATTTGTTTCCAACCATTTTACATTTTTAAATGGTGTGTATGTTTACATTGTTTACTCCATTTAGACTGTTCAAATCCCTTCACTTGATTTAAGCCATTCCACATTTCCTTACGTCTTAAACTATTTGGCTTTACTAAAACATATTTTCAACCTCACTTTGCATTACAGCACTTACCGTACATTTTCTGCAGGAAATGCATTTTCTAGTTGGTACTTGTTTATTCATAAAGTAATTATTGCTAAACTGCCCTCTTACATTTTCTTATGTTAAAGCACAGATATCTGATCACTGTCGTTGCTGCTGTTGCTGCTGTTGTTGTTGTTATGGTCATCATTTATGTCACTTATTATGCTTCTATCTTAGTTTAATGCATCTGTCTTGGTCATGTCAGAGGTTACTGATCTAAACACAATTAACCTAACCTAAAGGTAAAAATAGAGAATACTAAATATGATATTGATGTCTTTGCTTTTCCTGAAAATAAAGTTATTGTTCTCCGGCTGTACTGCCTGAGACTACATAAAGTTCTTTCTGACCCTGGCCTGTTCAGTTTTCATAATCTCACTTGGTACGGTTTTTCATATTCAATCAAGGAGAGAAAAAATTGTAATTAATTTGTTCATTCGTAATTTCGTTAAAGGTCACGATTCATAACATCGGCAGCATTCTCTGTTTGTGCTTTAATGATCCCATTTTCAAATACTTCACTTTTGTCCATTAACATATTCAATGAAGCAATTTATCAGACCAAAGCAAAAAGCAATGAACAGTGTATTTATAGCAGCGGACCATATGTATTTGACAGTATAGACGTCCTGCGTTTTTCAAGCTCATATTCTTGCTTAAATGGCTGGCTGCTTATCCACCTTGAGAACAGCATATGACCGGATCAAACTTTAGTTTTTTTTGAGAGCACGCCGTCTACATGGGAGTGGGTTAATTTCCTTGAAAGAATACGTACCCTCTGCTACAAACTCCAGGTCAAACCCCATCTGTGGCGCCTTCTCAAGACAGGGTTAGAAATACCAACAAAAAAATAAAACCTAAGCTTCTAGTTGTCTCCCTCTGTTATGAATTGGGGCCCCCGTACACTTGGAAGATAAGAGATAAGGAATGTAGACTTGGACCACAACTCTCCATCTTCCTTCAGGAACGGACAACAGAAATACGCTGCAAATACAACTTTCTTCAGCTAGCTCGCCAATAGTACCAGAAAACAGTTCCATGTGAAATTTACCTCCAACAGAACCAAGCCCAGGACAATTCAATATCAAATCCTGCGCACCCAGGATGATATTTTTAACATCTCAGTTGCAACAACAAAACACATTCCTCTTCCATTTCCTTCAGGCAATCAATAAACATATAGAGAGTATATCCGATATATATATGTATATCCGTTTTTGATATATTTCATATGAATTAATGTGCAGAATCAGTGGATTGTGAGCTTTGTTGTGCTGGCTCTCCTGAATCATGGTACATATACTGGCAGTATCTTGGCAGTTGACAGCCCTACATCTTCACACTTCAGAACCAAACAAGCAGCACCACAGCTCTAAAACATGTTTATTGAATACACTTTGAGGGAATACGCTATGTACGCACTGTACTCCACACATAAAACATGCAGAGCAACACAAGTTAATCCAAAGTGGAAAAGCTTGTCCGGTAATTAGGGCGAAACAAAGCAATCAGAGCCAACCAACTGCTTCCATCTGCTTCAGGGTAATAATTTTCCAGTGGAGAGATAAGGTGAAGCATCAATAATAGATAAAGATATGAATGCATTTTTCTGTTGCGTGTATCGTTTAATTTTCTAGTCCTACAAACACTTCTTTATTTACATTACACTCTCATTCAACCAGGCAGTCTCTCTCATATGGCGAAGGGGTACCGTCTGAACCCCATTTTGATGTGGTTGCATTACAAATATCAAGTTCACAAATATATAAAAATAAAAATAAATAAAGACGTTTCCAGCCCTGATCAAAGCCTTGCATCTCATTAGGCCAACGAATGCTCGATACGTTGAGCAGAACGTGGAACAATGAAGCCTGTTCATGCGGGGTATATTAAACGCTGGCTTGGACAGCACTATAGCTCACAGGCTCCCGGTTTTCTGAATCACAGAGTGACTCACTGCAGCACACGCTACGCTGCATTCAAGGTTCCCTCGCGTGCTAGACCCCACATCTGTTGGCCGCTTCATTATAATGTCTACCACGGACCGAGCTCCAGCATTAGGGTGCAACAAGTGTGACGCTTTGTGCGGCAATCACTGGCCACCACCATTGTTATCAAAGCACGGCTAACCACTTAGTTATTTAGCTAAAATAACTAAGTCTCTCTCTCTCCCATCCCCTCTCTCTCTCTCCCATCCCCTCCCCTTCACCTCCCAAGTAGGGGAGGGCTCCTGAAGTGATCACTGCACTCCAATGCCCTGCCTCTACACACTAAAGTCCCATTTATATTTAAATGGGCGTTAATAACAACACGCCATTAGCATTCACCACCAGACACTGAGGGGCTGCAATGTTTCAATCCCCAACACACACAAAAGATCCCAGACTTTTCCTTCTGCACAAGATACTCATGAAACAATGGCCGCCTAGATGCGGGCAACATGATATTTGCGTTGACAATTCACGAGAGAAATGGCGTAATCTTGATGTGGATTGCAGGGAGCCAAAATGCTAATCCCCAGAAGACGTATACACGGGTGGTGTGCAGTGTATATAGAATTCTCTAATAATAGTCAACGGAATGTGGTTTGTTTTTAGCAATGTTTGTTTTTTAGCATCCGTTAGCAATGGAAAGACAACTACAGTTCAGTAAAGTTAACCATCTAATGCTAAATCCCTCACCGAAAGCAAAATCAGATGAGGAAGAGATGCTGACCCACGTTGATGCGTAATCAGACTTTTTTTAGTATATTTTTAGGATATCCAAATGAATTGTAAATACACGGACCAAAACAGACAAAAGTAGTATTCCTCAAGGAACAAACGTGTGACATTGTCTAACAAGAGGACTATGGATGCAAGACGCCAATTCAACGCAACTTACTGTGCAGTCCGACCTCCCTGGTCTCCCCGGTCATGTGGCACTGCAGCCAGAGCACAGTGAGATGGCTCAGTGAGAGTACCAGATGCCCAGTATCAAGTCTAAGAGCCAGCCTAATCCTCCCAACGTAGACAGGACACCTGTTCCCTCCGATGCGGACTACGACCCTACATCCCAGAAAGCACATTCCCAGTCCAGCTCTGTGCTCAAAACCCCTCCAAACACACAGACACACAGACACGCACAAACAAATAAACAACTCCATTTGTTGCTCCGCCCTCTACGCACATTTGAACTCAGGTCACAACAATGCTTACTGTTCCGAAACCGTGCTCGCACCAGTGCTATCATTTAGTACCAAATTCACACACATGTTAACATGGACCAGCGAAACATCCAAATCCATTAATGAAACTAGAAACACACTTCTTACCAGCTCCTGACAAGGAGTCCCTCCTCGATGACTCGAGGTCCTTCGCTCTGCAGGACCAATCGGTACATGGCGGCATTAAGGGTGGCAGCTGGCCCAGTATTAAAGACACTCGCATGTAAACACCACCATGAGCCACACAGGATCAAACTTTGACCACAACACACTGTGCTCTCCTTTAACCTAATGAAATAAGACACCATCTCACCATGGGAGGTTTCGAAGTGATTAGGGTGGTGACCCGAACCACGTCATTCTTAAAATTATGTTATTATTATTGTCATTCTTTACTGTATCCATAGCCTTAAGCTATTTAGTTGGAGTTGGACTCCTTGCACTACACATAGCAAGGGTACATGTCTTAATATTGTAATGAATAGCCGACAGTGTATCTGTTAATCCAAAAGGCATTATCTGTTAAGCCATGGGCTTTATCACCAAATATCATGACCCAAAATCCCATTCTGCACAGTTTTTTTTTTTTTCAGAGACCACATGAACATTAGTCACATGTATACCCAATGATATCCACAACCAATATTGGGCCAAACACCAAGTCTTATATTACACAAAGGTTTTAGGTAACACGTCCTTCGGTACTCCTTTAAATACACTTAATGGGTATTAAATTATGATTAAATCAGAAAGACACTGCTCCAGTGAGGATGCTCAGGCCAGAATTCAAGTAAAAGTAGTCTGAAAAAAAAGGTTGCATCTGAAAAATCACATAAAATTGTATTATTGTTTGGGGTTAGGGCTATTTTTTTTTATCATTGATCATAATGCTTTTTAATAATAGTGTAGTCATTTTGTCTGAAAAACTATTTTCACACGACATAGACACATAATGTGACAATATATCACAGTGATAATGAAGTATACCAAGTTAATACATTGACAATGTTGCAGATTTAGCGGCTTTCTTTTTACATTAAATCACTTCTTTCTATTTCTAAGCATATGACAGCAACTGTTTGCATAGTCCCCCCCCCCCTCCCTGATCAGGTTTCCAAGGCAACCATGCAGTGGAATCTGAGGTAATTCGCATCCTTCAAAAAAAGAAATTGCTCCAATATGCTTTCTCACTTGATACCTTATTAGAAGAACACGCAGATTGCACACAAACAATCAACACACACACACACACACACACACACACGCACACACACACACACACACACAGGCACGCCACGCTCCGGCTGTCACAATGCAGATCTGCTTCCCCCAGTGCTTACGTAATGGGTGGGTGTGGGTGGAGTGGGCTTACAGCTTGCAGAGAGCATGGCTCTTCCAGCTGCAACCCCTCCCTTTACTTCTTCCTCCTCCACAGTGACTAAGGTGCCAGATGATCCTTCCATCTCTCCACGCGCGGAGACACACCAATTATTCAGAAATAACAAATCACTCGTCACCCTTGGCTCTGGTTCGCCTCAAGGAAGCGGCCGCCGTGATGGGAGACAAATGAACGTGGGCCGGCGGCGGCGGTTCAGGGTGCTCAAAGCCGTCCCTCTTGCGGTCTTATGGCTGGATTTATTTTATTTATTATTATTGTTGTTTTTTTCTTCTTTCTGGACATTTTGACTAGAGCAGTGAGGTTGCTTTTGGTAAGAGATCCACTAAGCACGCAGTCCAGCAGTCATACTGTGTCATCATAGCAGAACTATTGGGAGGAGACGGCACGGGTTCACGTCGTCGTGGTTCCCACGCATCCCGGGCTTCACTTCTCAAATCATCCCCTGCCCAGAGTCCTCTGAATGTGCCGCACGTTACCTTGTTGTTTTTCCAAGCCACACTTTCACCACTGTGGAGTATGTGTGACTGTGTGTGTGTGTGTGTGTGTGTGTGTGTGTGTGTGTGTGTGTGTGTGTGTGTGGAGCTAGGAAAGGGCCTCACTCTTAGCAGAGGATGATGATGGTACAGAGTGGGTGGTCAACTCACATTTGGTAGAGCTCCAATTTCAAGAAAAGCTCAGAGAGGTTGAATCCAACTTAATGACTGGGATCTGGGTGATATGGTGGAGTGACACTTCAGGTTTTTTCTTCGGTGAAAAAGTCAAACCCATTACATTTCACATATAACACATCAAAACAATGAGAAAGGCCTAAGTGGAAACATTTCCCTCAACAGAAGTACAGCCCAGAACCGCAAAAACACATGTTTTTGATAATCGCGTTCATGTTATCAACGACTTGCCTTATGGCATCACCAAGGAAACAAGTTAGTACTTCCACACGTAGTTAGTATCTCCACACTCACTGCATGCAAAAGAAAACAGAGATAGGGATGTATTCAGAGGAGGAAAACATTTGAAGATGATTTGACGTCATGAGGACTTTGAGCATAAGGGGTGTGTGAGGTGGCTACAACAAAATGAAACACAGGTTCGCCATCAACATGGCATCCAAGCCAGGCTTCACAGTCTTCTTTCATTCGTCTTTTGTGAACGAACAAGGCAACAAAAGTGTTGGTTGTAATAGCATGCCTGACGTTTTAACAGGCATTGCATCGTGTGAATTCCCAGCTCTGTGATTGGCGGTGTACGTGCAATGGGAGAAATGCTGTGTTTTATAGCACTGCTTCCTCAATGTATTTTCCCAATTTACTTTTATCGTTTAATCTGAACATCTCAAGCACGCGCGTGTGTGTGTGTGTGACAGTTTATGCACATTTGTAATGACGTTGCGGGCGGTCGCACAATGATAAGAAAAAACAGTGAGAGTAGCAGCAGAAGCCTTGGGTGAGTACCGTAATTGATGATTCATATCCCCTTTTGATAATGCTGTGCAACACACACACACACACACACACACACACACACACACACACACACACACACACACATTAAGATAATGTGTCATACGGCTACACCTGCGTGAATGGCTGCCTTAAGAAAAAGAATTCCAGCTTGTGAGGCACAAGCAACACGTCACTCTGTTAATGCAAGGCAGGGTCAGTGGTGGGATGTGTTCATGACCGTGAAAGTAGGTGGGATAGGAGGAATTATCGTTGGGGAACATGAGAGCATACTGCGTCAACTTTCCTCCTCCATATAGGCAGTGGCGTTAGAGCTTAGGACAACCATAGTTGTTATGGCAATAATGCAGCAAAGGGATTCACTGCGGAGACAATAAGCGCAGTTCAATGGATGATCCATAGCACGTCACTTATTGATTTTTGCCAGAATGAATTAACTGCATCCCATGAATCAATGACTGAGGGGAACCATTTTTATTTTTGTATATAGTTTTCCACAAACTACAGTTATGATATATTCAGCCTTAGTTTCAGGCTCATAGAAAAAGCAAGATAAAGAAACCTACAGAAATGCTACAGTTAGCCTTATAGCTCCCTCTGTTGGAGATCCGGTTGTATTTTATAGTAGAGTATCATCCTTCCTCCATGGAGACTAATAACAATTTGTACATCAACAGACTGCATCTACATAAGATACAGTATTTTCTGATAATAATATAAAATAATAAGAATATAAAAGGTTATGAGGGTAAGTAGAATAAATACTGTAAATTGTAAACTGTAAATAAAATGAGTCATATACCACCCCCATGTGAGAAAGTAGAATCTTTCAACCCTATGCTTTCAAAATAATTCCTTCCTCCCACACAACTTAATGCCATCATACTTGCATGCGTCATAGCACAATCACAAATTTACGAGTCAAAAGCCCTTCTGGATATACCATCCTCACATATATATATATTCACATACATATATTCACATACATGCACACGTGAACCACACAATTGCTTGAGACGCATACATTAGTACAATTATGATTGTAGTCATTAGAATTACACTACAAAAAAAAGAAAATCCATCAGAATCGATGTCTAAAATTGGCCGTCAGTTAAGGGGGGGTGTAATCCCTAGCCTGCTGGGTTTCGACCTATCCTCTTGCACGACATCCATCGTGTCCAATCGGATCTTGCTTTCATGGCAAATGAGTCATGCATGAACAGCTTTCATTCTATGAACAGTTGTCACTTTCAGTTGTTCACACACACATTTGGTTCTAACACAGGCACACACTCTCCACAAGATGGCAGTCTTTTCCAGCTCACCCCTTCTGTGCACACCAAGCTGCACCTGTGTTCTATGGCCTACAACATTGCTTATTTATTTAGACCCATTCACCAGGACATGACAATTGACAAATGACAATATTTGTTTTTTTGTTTCCATGTACAGCTCACCTCACGTGCATTCCATACATGCATCCCGTGAAGCGATTTACCATACATGAAGTAATAAAGGAATTGCTTGAGTCTGTGCTTCGCGGCTTCACTAAGCCCCCCCCCGATAGAAGATGGAGAGAGGACTCATGTAAAAAACATTTGTTGTGGCCTTCTTAGCAACCACACCAGCAGATGATGATGTAGACGGCCTAAAGCCATGCAAGAGTCCCATAATCCATTAAGTACACAGGAAACACCCTTAAAGCCAGCCCATGACACCCGGGACCTTTGACACGCAGAGCAGATGCGAGCTGCACTTCAAGTCATCACCAACATAGCATCCTCAGACTTTGTTTACATGTGGTAATGTCACATTTGCAATCACTTTGAATGGAGCAATGAATACAGTGCATATGACGTGACTCAAATGAAGTTACTTCATTTTTACAACAAAAAAAAAGAAAATCAATAAGGCACATCCCGTCAGACCCTGTAGCCGAAGAATGGAAGGAGCTTTTTTCCCCAGACACAAAAATACTATTTACAACTACAATGATTGAATGTTTCCAGGCATATGAAGTCGTCTTCCCATTATCCTTCATGCTGCAGGCTGATGGGAGCACCCGTTGGTGTCTGAGCAAAATTTAATTAATACTGAAGCAGGTCAAAAATAAAAGAATGCCCTCACCCAGAAAACCCATCTCTCTCTCTCTCTCTCTCTCTCTCTCTCTCTCTCTCTCTCTCTCTCTCTCTCTCTCTCTCTCTCTCTCTCTCTCTCTCTCTCTCTCTCTCTCTCTCTCTCTCTCTCTCTCTCTCTCTCTCTCTCTCTCTCTCTCTCTCTCTCTCTCTCTCTGTGTGAGAGAGAGTCAGGTCCGATTAAAACCACAGACCAGTCTTCTGCCTAAGACTGAATGACAGATGAAGCTCATTGCGAGCCCATACAATATACAACAGATCATAAAGACATAATGGAATGGATCGACCGCTGCCATCAGCACACTCGCTTTTTGCTAACTCCGCCCACTGTAGAACAAATAGGTGGCAGAAAGCAGATATAACTGCTTACTCATGTCGTTTAGGTAGAAATAGTTTTCCAAAGAGAAAGCCAAATGCTGAGATACAAACAATCAAAAACAAAAGAGAAATGATGGCGATAGACATTGGGTCCTTCACGAGGAAATCACATTTGTTTGGTGGTCACTGAGTCCAGTTGAGTCAATCAATAGTCTAAGATGCTTTCAGGATCCCACCCTCCGATGTGGAGCTCATACCCGCCTGCTCGCTGTGCGAACGCATTCAAAATTAAAAGCATTAAATGAGATCTATTGCAGGATTAGAACTTTAATAATCTAATGTTGGAGTAGAGTTATTTTATAGCTCTAATCCAAACATCCAGGAGGGAATAGCAAAGGAATAGGCAGAAAAACTCTTTACTCAAAGGGTTTAGATATCAGAGAACAAATTTAAAAAAATGAAAATAAACATTTTCATTGAATTGATACAAATGATCATGCTTATTCGGGAAGATGTGCACAGATGTTGGATTTCTATACCTATTGCACCACCTGAAAGTAGGCTTGCCATATTTTTGAAACGCTTGATTCACAAATGCGGTGTTGAATAAAAAAAGAGATGTTCAATCTGAAAAAGCTGCAAACAAAGTTGCTGGTGTTTTAAAAAGCACTTTGGTGGAAGCCCGACATTGGCGCCGAGATAACAGCAGATCAAAACCTGAATGCAATGGAGGCAGGGGAGCGAGTCGGACACTAAAATGACATCTCGCCCGTCATTCCACTGGAAGCGATGGGACCGGTGAGGGGTTAATCCACATGCGGATCCACTCTGTAGTAGCAATGGGGGGGGGGGGGCAGGGAGTGAGGGAGGTGAGCCCATGCCACTGGCCAGATTATACAGCACCTAATGCTTTGTAAGATGATTACATCTATTTCAGGAGGCATTTGTCCCGCAACCGAGTAACTGTTTTGATTGCATCGCCTGCCCTATTATTTGTAGTCCAGATATGCAGTAGGAAGTGACTGGAATCATGTCCAGGCTCCAACGTCCGTCCCCCCCCCCCCACCCCCCGGTCGTAAAGGGGTTAGGGAAGTAATATACGTGTGATGCATGCTGGCTATTAATCTGACTGGGAATCATGACAGCCCAACAATGATCCAATGATAAATGAGGTGGTGGGAGAATGTGTGTGACCCCCCGCATGTCCCATCTCACCACACCCTGAAGCGAGAGGACACGCTTTCCCCCTCTGCTACATTACCATGGGTAATAAAAATATGACATAACAAATCGTTTGAGGGAATAATTGGTTAGGAGGAGGACACTTGACAGATTGTCCACTAACGTTCTAAGTGTTAGTCCGTTAGTCCGTGTAACTCGGTATGTAACGGTATGTAACGAACGACGTGACACATGCTTTAAAGAACAAGGAAGGTATTGGATTGGATTCTAGAACAAAATTGCATGATGCACTTCAAGTATCCCAAATGGAGAAGCAGGTGAAACCAAACAACTACCTTGTTTGTATTTTGTACCTTCCCGTTTAATTCAAGAAAAATAAAAAAGTAAACGGTTTAAAACATGTTTTCCGTCATTCCACCTAGTGCGGAAAGGTCTACGCATATACGTAGACCCCTTTTCCTTTGACACATTATAAAGGAATGCACAAGGAACAACAAAGGGACTTCTAGGGCATCAGCCCACTCAGACTACTACATTCAAACCGATGGACTCTCCAGCTCTTGAGTTTCACTCTGAAGCGCTGAGTGCGCCGGATCAGGGTTGGACCATCCAGGACCTGAAAACTCTGGCATATTCCTTCCTGTAATCCTATCGTCCAACATTCAAAACTGTGGCATGTGAGAATGATGACGCTGCTGAGGGAAGGAGCTCTGCCAGGAAATCTCAGCAGCACTATGTGGGAAGGCTCTTTCCGTTCTCATGGCCTGGCGCAGCAGCACCACAGCTACTGTGCGCTTCTGTTTTTGACATCACTGGCCCTGGTCAAGCCCAAAGTAGACCTATATAAGCAACATAGAACAGAACCTAACATTTTTGGGAGTGTTAGGGGGACTAGGTGGTATTTTATTAGGACTAGGACCCCAGTGAGACTGGACTGGTCACTAGCACTTGGCAGAGACTTTTTTTGTCACAATTCGAAAATATCTAGGTTTTATGAGTTTGATGTGAGAGGAAATAATCAAATAAAACAGGTTGAAGTCAGTCTAGGTGTGCCAAATGCACACATTGAAAAACATTATTTTCAGGTCATAAATTGCTTCATACAGGCTACAATAACGTCACAATGTTAAAGGGTTAAGTAATTCCACCTTTAATAATGAACTCTTATACTATAATCCAAAAAATTAAAACTAAAAAGGTAAAAAATAAGAATGGAAAAAAATGAAATTAAAAACTAATAATAATTTCTCTACAGAATGGTGGGGCCTCCTCTTAAAAAATAATGTTGAACATTCCAGCTGCTTGCACTGATGGGCCATTCCCAGACCGCCTGAAAGCACCAGTGGTACTCTGGCCCATTCAGGCCAAATGAGCTTCAGTTTGGACACTTGGGTAGGTAAGTGCACTCTTCAATGAAGGCAGTTATGCAGTCCATTATAAACCTTTTACGGTCGTGGTCGGTCACAACCCCTGGGAAAGAGGGAGGAGAGGTTGATACTGGGACCTGCTGGACAATATGTTTCCCATGTCTGGACTCTTGCCATACATTCCTGTGTGTTGGGTCTGTAAGCTTCCATTTCATTTCTAGCTAGTCATCAAACATGATGCGGCAAAAGACTAAAGCAAGAAAACGCCATGAAGCAGAATGCAAAAAACTAAACCTAAAAAAACACATGTCTTAGTCAACTTTACTGTAACGAAAATCATCCAATTTGTAATTGGATAAATTATCATTCTCATGACCGACTCTGTATACAGTGTGATATCCACCAACATGCCTTCCTTGCACACACACAGCAAGACACATTTCTCGTAGCCTATGGGTAACCTACTTGGCACTAAATCAAATTCAGATTACGATTCCTCTTTAGCAGTTTAAAAATAATATCCACATGCCACAAACAAAACCGCTCTCAGATCCACCGGCGCAAGTTAAAAAAAAAACAACCAGAGGCATACGACCAGGCAGACAACGTCAAGTACTGCCCTGTCAGCAGAGTTAAAAATAACACTGAGAGTCTGAAACCTGGAATTATGCTGCGCCAGAAAAGCTAAATAAACAATTATGAGACACACGACAATGATGGTTGTTGTGACGTATTCCGCTGGCCTTGACGGCGATATGGAGCCGTCCCAACAGATGTTGTAGGACACAAAAAAAAAAATCAAGGCCGCACACAATCTGTTCCTCCATTACCTGCTCTTCAATTGCATTTTGAGGAGTAACTATTGACGGGTTAAGTCCTACCCCGTTGGTTGTAAAAACTCTTTCTAGTTTTGAATTAAACCAGTGGTAACCCATGTTCCTAATGATGCTATCTGTTATAACCAGGTGTATTAGTAGGTGCAGCTGTTGCATAATTTGCATTTCTTTTCACAGAGGCGTTAATCATAAGACAAACACAGGTGTTGCTCAGAACACTAATGATGGGTCTGTAACATTATGTATTGTACTGTATTATGTAAGGGCACGGAGAGTAGACTTCACTAGTGACCATAACTCACATTCACTATTGCTGGTGCTTTGACGCACATCAATTCAAAACAACTAAAAATCGTAATGTTGTGCGCTACTATACCTGTGTCTGCCCTGATAGACGGCTCTGTGAAAAGGGTCCATGGTCTTCTAATCACTAGTTCACTAGTTTAGTGTACTACCTTTGCCCTGGTACATGACAGCAGTCATAATTAGTGTGATGAGCCACACCTGTGTCTTACCTACCATGACACTGTAAAAAGGATGTCATGGTGTTTAGAAATAGGTTATCCCTGGACACGGTTGTTTTGTGAAACCAACACCACTGAATGAAACTGAGTGGGGTGGTTGCCAGGGTGCCAAGCTTCCCCCAACTTACCGAGAAGAGCCTCGAAGAGGTTGCTTTTGAAGATCAGCATCACTCGCTGGATGGCCGTCCGCAGCGCGTCCTCCTCTGGCTTCCGCAGCCGGGAGCAGTACTCCTCCAGAAGCCCCAAGGCCCGGGACGTGTCTGCAAGCAATAGGGTGGGGCGGGGGGGACAGACAAGGCATAGGTTGTTCACTTGGAAGACTCAAGCACTTTCAGCCGCCTGGTCAAATTCGTGGGGACATGTTACTGATGCCACTGTTAATATTGATTGGCTGGTCCTTGCAGGTACAATGCTGACATTTGGATTCACATTTTTTTTGTGCAAATTGTTAGATTGAAACAGAAGTCTTTGTTACATTGTCACAACGAATATCAGCATTTCAAAGAATCTGGAACAGCATTTTAAAAAGACTGAAAACTTCAGAAGTCATCAAGCTCACAATCCTCTTGGATAAGCAATCAATCGGAAGTCATGAATCATCAATATCATTATTTATATCCCAAGACCAAAGAGGAGAATCTCACCTACTGATGCATATAGGGCTAAGTGTATAGGTCCTGCTCCTTTAACAAATGTATCAATTAAATATGTGTAGAATGTTCGATCTTATGGAAAAAGTTACTTCATAATCAAAACAAATTCTCCTGCATATATGAACGTATATAATTCCATAAAATACTCACTTGTCAATAAATCGTAAACGCTAGTGAGGAAACTAATGTCAAATTGCTTTGTTTTGTAGGCTACTAGTTGTGGGTGCTGGTGATGAATGTAACTTACCTTTTTTCCTAACAGGCATGATTGACTCCGTACGCCACTTTTGCTTTAAAAGCACGCCAGTTCAATCCTTAGTTCATACTCAACAACTTCATTTCGTCTGGAGAAGTAAAGTCATCGGGGGATCGGGGGGAAACGTGCAATTTGCAGGAGGGAAGTTCTACTGCAAAACAAGCCCGTCTGCGGTAAGACGAGCGGCGGATAGGATAGGGTGATGTAGGTTATCCACTGCCATGACTCTTCTCGTCGCTAGTCCACAAGCATTTCGCCAAGAAAGGAGGATACAGGCACCGAATAGACCGGCGAGTGCACACACCACAAGCCGTAAAATCCTCCTCATAGTTGACCCAAAAGTAAGCTGCAGCTGGTTGTGCTATTCCATGACGAGAGGTGTGTGTGTGCGTGTGTGTCCGTGTGTGTGTGTTGACAGGTGCAATAGGCTTGTCCGAGGTATGATCCGGCTGATCCTGGTGGCTCACTGTGCACAGTAGGAGTTGTTGATGGTGTCGCCCGTCCCGCCTTTCATCCACACCACATTTTGGGATTGAATCGTATTGGCGTCGTGCCAAAATCGTGTCTACACCTGAAACTTGTTATATTCTGTTATCCGAATATCCCCCACCCCCCCGTCCAGAAAAAAAAAATGTATATATAGTATTGTGTACCACGCCCAAAAAAAAGCCGCAAATCCACGCAACTAAACATTAAAGTTCACCCACACACAGAGCTGGACGATCAATAAGAGAAAGATAAACAGCGTCTTTTTCGCCGTGTTTGCTTTAGAAAACGTCTCCGACAAGCCAGCCTCTGGGGCTGGTCGGGCGGCTTTAACTTGTGCTGGAATGCGTTTTTCGCTTCAGACAAGTTATTGTCATCTTTTAGATACAACATTTACAGTGACTAACTATTGTCGCTTCAAATTCAAAGAAAACATGCATGGCCCAATGGGAGAGCTAGCCATCATCATGCTAAACAACAAGGCAACATTACAAATGAAGAGATAGGCTTTCCCGGCAGTGCGACGCCTGTAGGAGAATACCTGCCTGCCAACAGTGGGAGAAACACAGCAAATGCATGGTTCTCCAATGTAAACCCGTATTTACATGGTCCATGTATTTATGTGTATTGGCTAGACATGTCCCCCGACCAAAGCGGTGTTTCCCGGCGGGTCGCTGAATCCTCGCACTGCCACATTTTTATTCCTTAATTACGTGCAGCGGCATTGGCAGTGGGAAGTGACAGCATCACTACCAGTTTTAACTTACCTTAGCAACGACGCACAGGCTGGTCGCTCGTTATCTGTTGCCCGCCTCGATTGACAGGAGGCGAGGGCCAATCGGACGGCGGGATTTCTTGTCGCATCGTGAAGTCTTAGCCAATCCCAAGTCGGGCCTGTGGAGAGGTTAGAGTTTAACCGTAGCACACGTGTTTGGCTGCATAGTGCATTAGAAAGGAAAGGAAAATGGGAAGGAGTAGGATTTGCCTGGAGCACAGCTGTCAGATTGAAGGGGAAATCTGCTGAGGAACGAGGGCCGACGTGTTCTTTTATTAAAGATATTGAGACAGTTTACCTTTTTTTTTTTTTTTTAATCATGAACCGTCATGAGAATATTTTCCTAATAATATACATAATTTGAGCATCTCCCATACTTTCACCTAAGCCATGGAAGCCGAATTAAAATTAGCTGTTTAATTTTGAGCACTAAATCAGATGACCAAATTAATATTGACCAAACCTGTTACCCATGATGATAAATTCCTCACTTGAATACTCATTTCGAATATTTTTTTCAAATAGCAATTATTGAATGCCCCGCATGAATTTGTTCAGTGGCTCCCTATTTCAAACAAACAACCGAGCTAACAAAACACAATATTTATTCCGTTGTATATTATACTTTTATTTGGCATGATGGCAGATGCAGGTTAATTTTTAACATGTTCAAACAAACGCAATGCATTTGCCTACTACCTATTTGTATTATTTATGAACAAATATATCGATATGTATATTTCGATACATGATTACCGTATACTTGTTTTATTTTATAAATGTAGGCTGCTCAATACTAAATCCAAAATCATAATTCATGGCGATGACTTTCTCCTGATGGTCAGGACCACCACACTGCCCCCAAGTGGATATAATCAGAACGTCAAGGATTCTAAAACCGGTATCAAACTGTATAATAATCTAATAAGCAGGTCCTCAGAACACTATGATTAGCACTTCAACCAATTTTACCCAGGACACTGCTATCATGATCATGTTAAGCCAATTTTGTTTTGTCAACACTTTTACAATATGTTTGTTTCCTCTAAATACCCGCATTTAAGACCAAAGTTTGCCAAAATAGATGTTAAAATCACGAAGAATGCTAGAATTAAGTTACTAAAATTACACTTCAGTGAAGAATTTTGTTAATTTTAGAAGGAAAAGGGCCTCACACCGACATGAAATCATCCATATTTTTTCTACAGTATAAAACAAATAAGATGCATATTGTGCCCTTGTGAATAGTACAACTGCATTATCAGATTTATTTGTATAACCATTAAATTGCTTTGGAGTTCCTAGTGTGGATGAAAACATTTACCATACTGCTTTTTCAGCCAAAGCTATTTCCCCTATGCAGCTTTCTTGGCTAGTTGACCAACACTGTGCAATGATTTGCCAATAAATCCCCCTCACCAAGTAGCATGTCTAATGCTTCTCAGCACTACTACTGACATGTTTAACCATACATGGATTATTTCTCTGTGTTTGATTTGAAGATTATTAAACAGGATTTTCTCGTTCTGTCCCTTCAGCCAATCCTAATCATTCCCTTCGGGGTGGTTGTTGGTGTCGTCATTTGATGCTTGGAACATTCCAAGTTATGACTACAAGCTGATGAATCCTTACTAGAAAGCTTACACCACAGCACATGCATACACAATTTTGTCATCTATGCAGTCTCATCTAACGGAACTGGAAAATTTCTTATCGTAGGCATGAGGTATCCAAATGTACATGTATTTCATGCAGTGACCAAATCTCCACTCCACTTGTGAATTATTTTCATGTACTGTTTATTGAAGAAATGCAGCGTTCAAATAAGGAGTAAATGACAGTACAATGGTCTTTAAACAAATCATTCATGATCATAAATCAGTGATGTTTTGATTCTGGATTAAAGTGATTTGTCAATATAAAAATGGTGTGTGTGTGTGTGTGTGTGTGTGTGTGTGTGTGTGTGTGTGTGTGTGTGTGTGTGTGTGTGTGTGTGTGTGTGTGTGTGTGTGTGTGTGTGTGTGTGGCACTTTGCCTTGTGTAACAAATTAACAAGATGCACATTACAGTATTCTGTTAATGGTTCCATCTGTTATGTTCCATATATATTATTGCTTCCGCACACATATTTATATTACTTTACTCTACATTTATTTTAAATTCACTTGGCCCTGCTTTTTGCCACCACAAATGTTCTCAGAGGCAAAATGTCTTCCACCCATTCTCCCTCAGAGCCCATCATCTTCTCCCATAGGTTGGTTTCAGGTTCAGAAGAATCCATCCAGTCTACTTCTGCTCCATAACTTTTACCTGAATGGGCAGACAGAGGAAATGGCATTGTGGACTTGATGATCACAACACTATATCATCACAATTGAACAATAAGGCATTTAGAAACACGTTTCAAAAAGCATGCATTCCCATAAACACACACTACTTGCTGCTAACTTGCCTATTTAATACAATAAAAAAGGTTACCTTGCTATAATGGTGTCCATGATGGTGCAATAGCATAGCTCTATATAGAGTCATATGGCAAAGTGTCCATCGACTGAGATTCATAAGCTAGTAACCTTATGAACATTAGCTCATTGTCATTCACATTGACCGTCACAAAATAACCCTCGATCACACCCCCTTCCGACAGGTTCTGGTCAGAGAAAGGCCTGTGGAGAACCTTCTAGCAGTGGACCAATGGACGACCACTGTCGACATCTCACCTGTTCCGAGACCCAGCCTGAGGCCGCCGATGTAGTGGTTGTTGAGCCGATCGTGGTCCCACACCGTGATCTCGGCGCAGGCCTCTCTCAGGTCCTCAGGCCGGAAGCCGTCGTACACCATGGTGTGGTTGAACATGGGGTTGGCCGTTCGCTTCACCACGCGGGTCTTCTGCCGGCTCTTCTTGCTGGTGTCAGGAAGCACAGTGCTGCCGCAGTGGGGGAGAGGTGATGCCAGTTTAGCCCTCGGTCACACTTTACCAACGGTGAATGAAGCATCGCGGTGTTTGTGTCAGATCATGTCGTAGGGGCACTAGGGCATGGGGATTAAGCGGATCCTAGAGTGCTCCACTTTCAGCTGAAAGGTCCTGGGTTCGATATTTCCTTTCTGCAGTCTACCTGTACATCCTTAATGACACGGATCTGAATTCACTATTTGTCTCTTCAGATAAATGTGGTTAACTAAATTTATTAAAAAGCCTAAAATATCAGTCCAAACAGGTTCCCACATTGATATCACATTCATAAGACTATAATATAAATCTTGGGAATCTAACAAGTAAGAAATGTATAAAAAACCCACCATTTTACAAAAGGGTCAATGATGACCCCTCGGGCCGGCGGGAGGTCTTTGCAGTCCTTCACCCAGATCTGCACCTCGCCCGGGTCCATCTTGGATGTCTTCTTGCCTACAGGTAGAGATGGGAGGTCAAAACGTAAACAAAACACGACTGAACCTTCCAGATTACAAAGAGCATGGCGTCAGGCTCACCGTGGGAGGGCTGGGGAAGGTAGCGCAGGGCTACCCTCATCTGCCCTTTCTTGTTGGTGGGCTTGGGCCGCTCACCCAGCGGAGATGGGAACTGCTGGAGTAAGGGATAAAAAAGCCCCATATATATATATATATATAAGGCAATTAAGACACTTGTTGGAAGACGTCATTAAAAACATACATATTCAGATGACATATGAGATTTATGGATTTGACAGCAAATGTACACAAGTCGACATAAATAGCCAAAACCTCTTTCATGTGCTGAAGTAATGCAGACGTCCAACATGAATTTCAATCGCTAGATCACCCATACCCGTGGTGTAAGTGCATAGTCGTTTATCTGGGTGTTGCCAAAGTCCCACTCAGATAAATCCAAGCTGATCTCGCCAAGGAAACTGTTGCGTCCAAAGGTGTCATTATGCCACACCGAGACGTTGAGCTTCTGCATTTTCAGCACTTCCATTAGGATCTTAAACTGCAGGAAGAGGAGAAATGAATAAGAATAAGATGAATAGGATAAAGTACAGTGGAGAGAGTCTAACAAATGAGTCTGACACTGCTGTGGTTTCGGGTCTAACAAATAACATAATTTATGAATGTCGTACAAATCTTGTTTCCAAAAATTAAGTGCAACTTACATTTTATTTCACTCATTAATATTATTTACATTCATTTGAAACATATGTAGTCTACAGTTGTTGCTAATCTTGTATCTAATGCCTTGTTCTGGCCTGGGGCAAACCATAGTGTAGTCGTTTCTAGTTTTGCCAAGTTATTTCAATGATGTTCTAAGATATCTACCAATCTATGGCTGTAATGTCATCACACTTTAGAACCAACTGGCAATATTGTGCATGGAGTGCAAACCACAATGAAATAACATTTCCTAATAAAGATGTAATTTTGATCATTGAAATTTTGATCGTCTTTATTCAGATAATAATTTTTAGAAAAAAAGGGCTGAACATGATCATTTCCCACATGCTTTCGATTTTTTTCTATGGCAAGACAAAACTGTCCACATGATATCATGAAAAAGATAGTATCAAGAGCCTCACAAGATATGTGTGTAACAGTCTGTGGTCTACAGAGGAGTGTGTGAAAAACACCCTGTCCCACTTGTATAAACAACTTTGTACAGGACTTGGACATCCAATAATTGGATTGAAGTAGCAGAGCTTCATTTCTTACCCTGAGTATTTCATTATAGGAGGGATTCAACGTCCTCTTCTTCACTGTGGTCTTTCTCTTTCCCAACTTAGTTTTATCAGGGACAAGGTAGCACTTGACATACCTGAAATTAAAAATAAATCATGTATCTAACGTAAATTTGTTAATAATATATTGCACTGTGATGAGATATATATATATATCTTTTGTTTTCTATACTGAGAACTTACGGGTCGGAGCGGCTTTTCTTGGGTTCTGCCAGTGCCAGGTCTCTGCACTGGACCACGAAGATGTGCAACTCACCCAGCTTCTGGACATAGTTCAACGCAAACTGCAATGTGCCCTGCACCTCAATGTCTCCAAAGTCTCCATGGCTGATGCTGGTCATACTGCCACTGACCTGTCGTTGGGGAGCCAAACAAAGAAGGAAACGTGTTTATGTGATTACAGTCATGACGTTAATGGTGCCCATTGTGGTGGGGTTTTGCTCTACTGTGTTCATATGCGTGCAAGAGAGATGATTGTTATTTTATGCCACGTTCTACTTTCCATTGGTTAAAGTCGCAATGTGTGACATTTCAATTAGTTTGTCGCTTACATTTAGCTGAACATATCTGTAGTCAATGCTGTTCGATATTGATTTTAGTAATGTTATATATTAAATCCCACTGACATGCCCAGAACCCCTACAACATTGAATCCTGAAAGTATCCCTAATAACTAGGAGGGGCTCAATCTTTTTTTTCTTTTTTGCAACTTTAACAAAGCAATGACAATGTCTGTAATAATTGAAAATAATTAAATAAAAAACGAAAATACATATGGAAGCTGATTATGAATTCAAGCAAATGTTAATTATTCAACAGACGTAATTACCGGGACATTAACCTATTCCTTAGGATATTAATGATAAGGTTCAGTAAAATGATTTATGAGAATGGGTTTCTCTCATCTGTCCATATGACCACGTGACCATTTTAATAGCTACTGCTCCCCTAAAAGTGAAAACCCCAGCGGTAAAAATGTACGATGGCGCTTCTTTTATGCCTCTACTCCTATTCATCAAACATAATCAATGGACATTCGAGATACATCAATAAAGTGCAAGCATAGCAGTAGGCTGTGACAAAACGGCGTGTGTCGGGCAGAGGATATACAGAGGACATGGACGCCAGGCCCGACGAGAGGCTGAGGTTCGACACGACACTGGCCGTTCTCCTTCTGGGTTTGGTGCCAAACGAGTCGTTGTCGTCGTCGTCGTCGTCCGTCTGCAGAGCGAGGGACGAGATTGAGCACACAGGCACCCACAAGCAGTGCGGCAGTGAACAAAGCCATTGAAGTCGGTGTGTGTGTGTTGAAGTGAGTCGCGGGCTATCACCTCTTCCAGCTGCAGCGCGGGCACGGATTTACTCATCCTCCGAGCCTGCAGGGGGTCTGGGAGGAGAGAGGCAGGCGCCACCGCAGCCCCGACTGGGGGAAGAAAAATGCTATGTTTAAAATCGGTATGTTTTAGACCGGGAGGGGTTACAGTAGTTCACACCACTGTGGTATTAGCATATCTTGTCCCTATTTACATTCCCTTACGTTAATCGGGTGTGCAGGAGGGGGGTTAATTCTGGCCATGCACCAAACAGCAGATATTGAAGTTACAACCAATCAGATAAACACACACATACATAAACAACAGCATTTTGATTGCGTCCCTGGTGGACCTTTTGTTTTGAATGTGTATTACAATATTGTTATGATGGTTGATTCTTACCATCATCCAAACTCAGATTCAGCTGTCCCAGAGAGCTGCCTTGGCCTTTGTCTTTGTCTAAGAAAAGTTTACAAGGGATTAATCTTGGTATACCAGGCTCACACGAATCAATCTGCACTGTGGACTAGGACTACATATACTGCTAAGTATCAGTGAAACAGCGAAACACAAACGGATTACAATTGTAAAGAAGTGGCTGCTGCCATATAACAATACAATATAAAGTTTTGGGTAGCAAAGTGAAAACAGGGCATCTTTTACCTGTGCGTGCGCCAAGATTCTCCATGCTCTGGGACATAGACATTGGTCTCTGTTTTGGGGCTGACCTGACAGGACTAGAATCATCATCATCATAACCTGCCACAAACAAAACACAATCAACTCAGGCAAAAAGAAACCTACAGTTTGAGATTGCACTGAACCGATTCATGTTGTTTGTCATTGAGTTAAATTGGTAATCAGTGGTTTTGAAAAATATATATTGGAATGGATATATACATTAAACTGAAAATTGTTATGATTTCTTACTAAATATGTTAAGAAAACAGCTACATTTCTAAATCAGGGTAAGTTTATTTTCAGATATATATTCACATAAGGGGTTAACCAGATGACCTCCATTGATGGTTTGATTTCTGAAAGTACACTGAACAATAAAGTAGAAGAAATTAAAATTCAGGAGTATAGAGTATCTTTAATGTGAAGAATTTGACCATTTACTGACCATTGACTGTTATATACTCAACAGGTTGTTAATGGGTTAGCCTTGAAACCTTATAGTTATTCAAAGTTTGCGTTGCTGGATCCCACATGGCTATTATGATTTGCGTTGAAAATTTTCACCATCACCAGGAGTTAAGTTACATCTCTAAGTTGTATCTAGAGGAATTGAGGATAAGAATTTTAAAAGCTCACTGCCTGAACTTGCCCGAAATTCGGACGGGGCGCTGGTTGTTTTGTCTTCGTGAGAAGAGCTTCCAGCATTTTGTGCAATCCAAGATCTGATGCGAGAATGATTACCCTCGATCATAGACTTGCCATAGGTTGCCCCTTGGCGTTTAAGAGGACGTCGGGGCTTACTCTTAGCATCACCCACAGAAATGGGACTGGAAAGGTGCTTTTCTTCCTCTTCAAATGGAGGGCGATGGGCCTTTTCGGGTGAACCAAGATAATGCTGATAATCATCAGGAACAAAAGATCTAGCAAGAGGGGTGGGCGTTCCAGGTAGTGTTTGCTTCTCAGAATCCTCAGGAGACAGTGGGAGAGATCGGGCTATGATATCTTCGCTGGGTATGCTAATCGATCCTGTTGCTTTTGCTTCATGCGATGGACCTGTTCTTTGCCTAGGTGCTGGTGTTGGCCTTTCGCCCTCTTCCTTGTCGTCTTTAGGTTCCAGAGCAATGTCAATCGGAAAGGTTTTCAAGGGAGAACCGTCAACGGCAGATCCCCTTGGCAGAGAGGACTCCCTGACTAGGACCTTGGGATGACAAGTCTTGGACGGACTCCTTCTGAGTTCATCGTCGGAAGAGTCTCTGGATCGTGAAGACTGAGACATAATAGGACTAAGAGGCCTTTCGCAAGATTCACTTTGATGGCTGAGTTTACTCAACTGTGATTTCCCCAAACTTTTAGGAACAAAGCCCTTTCCAATCATGGGTTTAGTGCTTGCTTTATTGTTAGGGTTTTCTACCTCTTCATTCAGGTCTGGTTGGGTGAGGCATACTTTGCCGATGAGGTCTTCTGATCTGTTTGGACTAGAATGAGCTGCACCGCTTGATGCCTCCTTAACTTTTGCAACAATGATCTTTGGTCCGGTGTACTCTTTCTCCCAAAAACCCTTGAGATCTGTAATCGTCGTGGGCTTGTCTTCTTGGTCTTCAGGAAGTAGTGAGGAACACATCACAGGACCAGAGAGGTTGTTTTCCTGGAAATCTTTAACTGATCCTGCAAGGGATTCATCTGTCTCGTCATTGATGAGGATTGGATGTGCGTGATATGTGCCATCTTCTTTAGGTAAATCGAACAAGTCATTAGCACTTTCATTCTCTTGAAAGTACGTTTCATCATCAGACTGGGCTGCTCCATAGTGCCGGGTCAATTCTGTCATAGACCCTGCGTTATCATGGGTTGGGACTTCGGGCTGGGTCTTCTTAGTGCCATCGGTCATAGCTTGCTCTCTGGTGAAGATCACTTTCGGTCCAATGTTTTCTTTTTCCCAGAAGGCCTTGAGGTTGGATAATTTCTGTGCCACATCTTCTTCACTTTCCACTGGTTCCTGTTGTGGATCTGAGCCTGTGTCTAATGATGAAGCGTCGCTGCCTTTAAAAGCAGGGTTTTGTAAGGCTGTGTGCTGCAGTGATATGACCTCTTTTGGCACTGGAGACTTTACTTCTTCATTGATCCAAGCAGGGTTGATTTGATTGTCCAATGGAACACTGTGGGCTGCTGTTGGGGAGATCCAGGGTTTTATTGAATTGTCAGCTATCTCCTCAAGAATCCTTGAAGAATCCTCTTCTTTAGAATTGTTGTCCATGGCTTCTACTTTGCTTAATGTCCCAATCAACTTGCTGCTGGGAATTGGCGAAACGATGTGCAACGGCTCCTTTGAGCCGTCATCGATCGAGGGCATGATATCTGAAGCGGCCTCAACAGGAGGCTGGGATGTTACGTTGTCTCCTGCGCACATTTTGAACCATTCTCTGGCTTTGGCCTGGGCATGAGCATCCTCTTCAGTACCGTTCTCCAGGTAAGAAGCCTTACCTGACTCCTGCTCAGTTGAAAGAGGCTTGGACACTTGGGGGAACTGGTCATGATACTGCTCTGATAGATCTGCAAAAGATGGGCAGTCATCGGTTGGATGAACATTTCATTATCTCAATTAAAATAAATACCAGATATATACTATTCATTAATATACTGTCAAATAAGTTGCGATTAAAGTATAGGTAAATACCAGATATATACTATTCATTAATATACTGTCAAATGGGTTTGATCAGGTTTGATCAGCATTCTCCATACAATGTTTTGATTATCAAAAGTATGGTAAAAAAAAAACTAAATAGCAACTTAATCAAACAGAAGTTTCAGTAGGTCTTCATCTGAATAGAATATCACAATTAATTTCACATTGATATATTAATGACAAGATTCTACGTGTAAATAAATCAAAACACAAACAATTCATAAAATTACAGGCAAACGGTATTGTAAACTGTCATTACCACTTAGTCTGATACTAAACGATAATGTCTGTTTAACAATAAATTAGTAAATATGCAAAGCATTAAGGAAAGTATGTTAGCAAATACATGACAGAGATGAAAAAGCACCAATATCAAATTTGCATAGCAATCAAGAATAGGTGGACATAAAAAGCAGGTTAATTATAGTTCATGCAGAAAAACAAACCAAAAAAATAAAAAAGGTAATAAAAGTAGGCAACAACCATCGTAAACAAATTTGTGTTTTTTGTCTGATTTTGTGAAGTGGTTGATTCAAGCTTCATTTTTTTTTTTTTTTTTTTATTCTACTTGATCTGAAGTTGATTGGACGGCGCATTGGTTTGAAGGAAACTCTTACCACCAGGGACCTGCTGTGCACTGACTTCTGGCTTCAGGACATGTATCTCCTGAGAGCTCACAGCCAGCAGTCTAAGTAAAGGCCTGCGCGCGCCCGCGGTACCACCATCATTGTTGTTCTCTGCTGACGGGGAACCCAGCACATGATCCACATCCAGCAGACTGTGCTCTCCGGGCTGGGGCTCACCTTGGCCCAACGCAGGGCCGAACCTCACCTGTTTCCCCAGGGCATCCCTCCCTGTGGGGCCTGCGTCCTCAGCAGCAGAGCCCCGGTCTGGGGGGCTCTGGGGGACTGCGCTGGCGGAGACGAGAGAGTCTGTGGAGCCCGGGTCGGACATGACCTTAAGGATGCCCCTAGGGGTTGGATAGTGAGCATGACTAGCTCCGTCTTGCGATAAGGTCCTTCTGTACACGGGGAAGGGGCTGGACGTGTTGGTGGGCTCTTCTGGGATTGATTCAAGGGGCTCTTGGTTTAGGTTAGTAGCATAAGATAGGGAAAATTCAGCCGAGGATAAAGGCTCTGAAACAAACGAAAGGGAAACCAGAAACCACATTATGATGAACAGAAACCTTTACTTAACAACAATGTTATGTCAATGTAATGTCCGGTAGCTTTGAGTTTCTATTGTATATTATATTATATGATGTTCTTTGCCTATATGCTTTGTATTACATTATATGGCACATACTTTAATTAAGTTGACAAATACAAAACAACCAAATATACTCATCAATTAGTTTGGTGTTTCAAATATAAACAGACTTTTCCATGTCTTCCTAGAACGCTTTCCTGCAGAGAGAAGTCATGCAGGGGAGATTATGCCACTGGAATGTATTTCTGTGTAATCCCAGCTAATCTTGGACCTCTGCGTATGAGAATATGCATTAACGACAATCCCTGGGAAACGCTCACTAACACTCAACCCTCTCCCACTCCATTGATCTGAGGACCTGCATGAAAACAAAGACTTGAAACTCTAAAAGACTGTCCACTAAATAGTGAAGCCACCACTTGTAAACAACATTTCCTAAACTGTTGAATTGTCACTTTCAAGCTACCTTCAGTGCTCAATTATTCCACCAAAGGCTAAGATTGCCAAATATGGACGTCAAAACTATTTGTATATCTTGGACAGATTAAATGCAGAGGATCAATTACGTAATGGTCCCAATCATCTATGTAAGCCTATTTTGGGTAAAAAAAAATTGCAAAGGAAGACAGAATAATTTCAGGGAGGATATATTGGAGACGAGAAAGTGTATGCTTGTCAACCGCCATGCAGTTAATGTTCATGCTAGCCGTCGCAAGTTAATATGCTGTTAAATATTTAGCAACAGCTAAAGCACACGTAGAACCAACCATGATACCTCTATATTACTTACACTTACACTGGTTTGCATAGAAAATGCTCTGACCGTTTTGACTGTCAAGATGCCCGCTTTGTCCAAAACATAAAAGATGACATTTGTTACAATATATCTGAGCAAACTATGGAATGCAACCACTGTTGTTCTCCAGTTGTCTGAGTTCTGCTGATTTAAGCGTCGGCATTGCGGAGAGCTCACCCTCATGGTGTGCAGGCGTGGGGTCGGGCGGTTCTTCCACTGCCTGCTCATTGTTTTCACTTGCTGGGTCTCCAGTCACTTCTGGGGGCTTAGTAGGGGCAAGGGCCTCCCAGTTGAAAGGGTTCTTTCTTTGCTGCTTGGGGACAAGGAAGACGAGGATGACGTAAGAACATAGGTGACTGTTATTCTTCTGTAGTTGTTTATGTTTGGCAGAACTGAATACTCTACCTTTGTGGGGGACTGTATGTTCGTTGTGGGTGTCTCTTTTGAGCATTCATATGAACTCCAGTCTTCATTTCTTTAAGAATAGACAAAATACATCAAATGACTACAAAACATCAAGTGAAAAACAAGAATCATCAGGTTCCTCCTGCAGATACTCACGTCTACTCTCTGCAGACCTAGATAACCAATCAGTTGCTTTAGGACTGATTTAAATCAATGTTCAGGCTAACAAGTCAGGCTTGTTGACAAAGCGGAGGGTTGGTCCTTTGGAAATTCTAATCACATGAACTAAACAATCAATGCTTTCTTTTGTATTTCCAATGTACAGTAAATAAGCATAAGTAGGGTACCAATCGGTCTTTCCTTCTCTTGCTTAAATAAGTGTTTTTTTGTATGAGCAATTTCAGGAAAAGGCTAATACTACGAACACCTGACAACACACACACACACACACACACACACACACACACACACACACACACACACACACACACACACACACACACACACACACACACACACACACTTAACTCAACTAACTAACCAAATGCAGCATGAACTTTATACTTATTTTTTACGCTTGCATGTGTGTGTGCATTTTTGTGCATGCATGTGTGTCGTGCACGTGTGTGCATGCATGTGTGCATGTGTGTGTGTGTGTGTGTGTGTGTGTGTGTGTGTGTGTGTGTGTGTGTGTGTGTGTGTGTGTGTGTGTGCGTGCATTTATGCGTGTGTGATTAGGAGTATGTCTGCTCCTCAAATTCTGTGGAAAAAACCAAAGCATGTGAGTTTGTGACCTTACAAGCGGATTAATGCGGCCAAGGCTCTTACAAGCGTATCGTTTCTCTCCTCTCTCACTACTAGCTACAGCCATGTAATTTGCTGTTATGTGAAACAAAACCAGTAAAACTTGTGATGGACTTTACGACAACATGACGAGATTAAATGCCGCTGGTTTGTTGCATATAATTGTTTGTTGCCTGTGTCTCAGAACAATTAATTGAAGCAGTTGAAATTGATAGTTGACGCTTTGATTCCCTACTAGCAGATATGTTAATAAATATGTAATATGTAAATGTAATAACAAATATGTTATATATATATGTATATATGTTATATATATATATATATATATATATATATATATATATATATATATATATAAGAAATATATGGAGAATTGCACGCATCATTTTGGATCGCTTTCAAAACTTTCAGAACCGATAGTAAAACCAAATAATTAAAAAAAATCATTAAGCTTTTGATTACAGATGGTGAGTGATGAATCTAATGAGCGAATAAGTGAGTCTAATTGGGTTCTGAATAACACAGTCAAAACATGTCACACACCCTAACCCATGAAGGGTGAAAGTCTCACATTCTCCATTCAGATCCTGTAAAACCGACACATTTTGGATAGGTCATAAGGGCGTGGATTCTTTTTTTCTGGATGCATGAAAACAGCTTTGTGTTAGCTTCTCATGAGAGGGCCGGTAATTGACTACAGAGGGGTATGGGTCATCAGACCCAGCAGTTTAATTGCACTGATGACCGGCTAGGAAGGCATTACGCCAGCAGTTCATACTCCAGGCTGCACTATAATAACTGTACAATGCTTTTAGTTTTCTACTAGAACCTGCACTAATCGCATAATTATCCTTTTTGCGCTGGATGTTATGCAAGTCTTGAGTTATTGCATTCATGGCTAGGCCCCAAAGTACAAAGTTCATTTTTTCTACTTTTCTAAACCAACGTAACTTTGAATACCTGCGTTCAAATAGTCGGTCCGGATAATCCAAAACGAATCCGTAAACACAAACAAAAAAACGTATTTGGCTCTTTTGTGAACATGGCTGAGCGTAGGTCCGGAGCTCACCTTCTGTTCTGAGGGTCCTCTGGGATGAGACCACAGAGCTCAGGGGGGATGTACACTTCCTGGTTACCACTGGCTACAAAGCTTGGTTTCTCAGGTAGCATCTGTGACAGCTCCACTGAAAGACATGAAATAAATGCACACACCAAGGTTGGTAATACTGTAAATAGATATTGTTCTTTTTCAATAAATATTTGTTCTAAAATATGCATCCAAAAAAAAGCCATTGTAATATTTGTTCATATCCCATATGTGTCCCATATCTCATGAATAAAACGTGAAAGCTATATTAACACTGATGTTTTTAAAATAACGAGATGTTGCATAAGTTGCTGAAATGAAAAACAGGGACATTTTTAGTTTGGCGGTCCATATATCAACAAGTTATTATTTATTTTAATTTTATTTTTGCCTATTCTTGTCATGGTAAATACAGTAATGTAGTAAAATATTTGGCAGTACATGACCATTGGTTTACTAGGTTGTGTTTTAAGTGTTGGTAAACGAGGCAAAAACAAGCCAAAGTGAGCCCTTGAATACAGAATCATTCTCTGCCATTTAAAAATGCATTCCAATATTTTTCAAATCACATTTGTATTGAAATAGGACATTACCGGGGACAGCCCCAGCCAGGGACAGGCCACCAACAAAATAATTTTTTTGCAGAACAAGATTAATCAACTGTCTCAATCTAAGAGGTAGGCGATAACATTTTAATAAGGCTCAACATTGTAATCTCAGGATTTGGAACTCGCCTGGCTAACATAGCCGGCTGCATCCTATACACACAGCATGCCAACATGTCACAGCTTGTTTCTATATCCCATGGCTTAGCTTGTTGTCTTACGATGTAATTTAGTAAATAGCCTTCAAGGTTTTTTTTTCTAAGAGTGCAAATCTTCCTTCACTTTCGCTGCTGTTCCAGATAAAACCTCCTGCAAATCCGTTGAACTCTTTACTAAATAAAGCAAACAAACACACCTACGCTTTTCAAAACACGTGTGTACATGCCCAAAAGGTGTGTGAATTTGTGTGTGGGTGGTGTGCACATTTCTGGGTTACTCACGCAGGGTGACGGGTTTGTGCTTATGCCTTATGGAGGCCCGGATGATGTCACAGCCGTGGATGCGGTCCCGATGGCGCAGCGACTTGGTCTCGTAGAACCACTCCCCACTCAGGTACTTCAGCAGGCCCCTGTCTTTCACCGACCGTTGGAGGCTCCTAGGCACCGGGACGGGAGCACAGAGCAGTATTTATAGCCACTTTGATGCGGCGCTAGTGAAATGTGCGCACAGTCTGTGGTATTTATAGTCATTCATAGTGTTGCTGCGGGTGGCAGTTTGTGCATTCTCTCTTCAGGACTTTAAAAAGTCATGTTGCTTATTGATATATCATTTAATTCATGATGGAGATATATCTTGACGACAGTCTCCAAAGGCTTCAGATTGACACATTTTAATTAAAACTCGCCAATACTTGGTGAATACTGTTCAACATGAACAACAATAGACAAGCACACACACGCACAAGCAGACACATTTTTGTCATGTCAGCAACTAATGCCATTTTTTTAACCACTTCAAAATGCTCTCCATTGAAGGCCATGCTCAGTGTGAAACCGGTTTTGCTTTTAAGTGGATAGCACACAGGCAAGTAAACCTTCATCAACAGGAAACTAAGACACAGGAAGGTGTGTATCTGCTGATATCTACACCGGCTGCTAATATCATTCATCGATGTTGCGTCATTTGTTCAAATGACAAACACAGGGGCTGTTTGTATACAGGGGCACTGTACACTGCACACAAACACCACTCTGAGACCACTCTGATTGGGCTACCGGGAACTTTCTTATGTTAAGTGAAAGTACTTTTTATGTGCTTAAGGTATATATTGCTTGTTATACCTGCACTTTACATGACCTTGCACTACCTGATTGGACGCTAACTGCATTTGGTGGTATTGCAATCGCCCAATGATGATGAATCTCATTGATTGTCTGGTCAACACAAGGCAGATCCTATCAATCAAATGCTATACTAAATGATCTTCCACATAAAATAATAACATATTAATATCTATATCTAAAACAATAAATATCAAATCACTTTGTATCAAGCCGATAAGCAGCAGCATCAACATGGCCGCCTGATGCGAGCGGTGGGCGAGCAGACGCCTACTTGACACGCTGCTCCTCTGCCTTCTTGAGCAGGGCGTCCCGTTGCAGGACGCCCAGGATGGTCTCCTGCTCCTCCTCGGTCAGGAAGCTCAAGTCGATCATGGTGCTGCTGGCGCTGCTGCTCAGGATGGGGGACTCTCCTCTCTGATGTTCTCAGCTCTGCCTGATGCCCTGAGCCTCCTGGTCGGGGGGTTCTCCTCACTGTGCGGCCCTCTGGAGACAACGCGGGGTGGGGGGGGGGGGGGGGGGACATTGTTGGGGTTTTCTTTTTTTAGGACACAGAGGACACACAGATCGTCCGTCCACGGATGTGAATCGGAGTGTGTTTAAACACACTTCCTAGTTGTAAAAGTGGAGTGAAAGAGAAAGACAACATCAACACCAAAAGGCTGTGTCCAGGGGGAAGTGGCTGAATGGTTTGTAGTGTGCCTGGTATGTCTGTTTTTGCTGAATGGCTTGCAGTCACACTAAAACATTTTGTAAATATTAAATTGCATTCGTATATATTCAATATCGATTCATATTCATTCAAAAATCTATATTTATTTTTTACATAGAAAATAATATTATCTGAGGATACTAACATTGACTTGTTTTTATTATACTCAGATTTGGACTTCACACCATGTGATTATTCAGAGACGTGTCATTTATGCCTGGGACTGTTGAGGGCCCCACATGAGATTTGCAACAGCTTTGTAACACTGTATAATATGGCCACTTGTTTGTTGTGCACGTTACACGATGATCACAATAAACATTTGCTGAGGACCCTCACTTACCACACTTCATCATTTACATATTTTTCGTGTCTGGCTTTTACATCAGAGACCTTTAAACCACATCCCACATCTTAATCACTGTTAGCCTGCCATTAAACCTATAAGCCTGCCATTTAACCTATAAGCCATGGTACATGAACAGCCTTTTGCAAAACCACTGCTGTAGCTGTTTTGGTCATGTGGTATGTTCCTGGGGCCTTGTGATGAATAAGCAGTAGAAAAAAAGACTTCAGCTCCTGCTGCCCTGCAGACCCTGTCCATCCAACGTTATTGATTCCATAACATATCGTCTACAATCACTCACTGCCATTTCACTGAGTCAGCCTCTCTGCAGGCCGACACAGATGGATGACTTGAAATTAGGAACTTAGCAAGCCTGCATTGACGCCTACAAACAAAGCCATGACAGTGAAGTCTTTATAAGTTATAGGCTATTGTTGTTATGTATTGTCCATCACATGTTTATATTAAATATGACTTTGGTCGAATATTCGGTTGTAAATAGAAAGACAAGCAGCATGCTTGGGAAACCTCTATCCACATCGCCAAAACAACCACCCAAAGTAAACCCTGTTTTTCCTAGGTAATTTAAGAGCCTTTCCTCAGAAAGGAAGAGACAGCTTTGTGTACGCTGCAGGCTCTTTGGAATGCTTGCATGTTATGACAATGTCCATATCTCACCTATAAAGCGTGTGTGTTGTCTGGAAACTGACCGCCCCCCCCGGACTAAAATGATTGTTCCCTGTCGGCAAACTATGTGTGAGTTTATGATTAAAACGAATAAGATAGGGAAATTCCACCTTAAGGAATGTTGCGAGTCTTCATTCACAGCAAGAAACATTTCCTTGTTTGCGTTTTACTAAGGTAATCAGAAAGGTTGGTAGAAGTTAACTGTAGGCGCCGGGGTTGCAGTGAGTGAAAGTGGGTGAAAGATTATGGTAGGTAGACCTATTAGTCCTACTTGTTGGCTCCAAGTAGACACTAGGTAGGCTAAACACTGAACAAAAAAGACAATTGTGATGAAAAACGAATGAATGTCTTATTTAATCGAATGTATTAAAGTGTCGAATGCATTTAAATATTAAAGTATCTATTGTTCAATTAGTTATGTGGATACAAAAATTTGAGGAACACTTTTTGTGCAATATTGTGTAAATTTAACTTTTTTAGTTAATCATATTACAAATCGCGGACTACTATTTGAATGAATACTACATTGAACGTCAGCTCCGAAATACATTTACAATACAATACATTTTAATATTTAGAATTAAAACAAAAACGTACCGTGCCGAAGTTGTCACCAGCAGACATCGAGTGGAAGCTGAAACCAGTGGGACGTCCAGTGGTAAAGCAACTCCATGTTAGCATCAGTCGAAAGGGGCGCGACCTAAACTGCCGTAGGAGTCGGACCTTATTCGGAAAGGGGTTTAATGCTAGATTAATTCATCACTTTGTTTCACTCTGTATTCCCTCCATGTTTGACATAATGTAATGTTTCAAAAAGCGTTAAATTGCCTCTCATATTTAAATCGTAAAACGTAATAAGGAATGAGATTTACAAATATATGATATAAAGGAATACATATAAAAGTAAACGGGAAATTAAAGTTGATATGGCTAAGTTAAAGATCGTTTATTTCAAAGAAATAAAAAGAAAAATGTATGACCCCGACGTGATTTGAACACGCAACCTTCTGATCTGGAGTCAGACGCGCTACCGTTGCGCCACGAGGTCCGTGCCGAGAGAAATGCGGTTATTCCAATTAGTTCACTACAATGTTGGGTTTTGGCGTTATGTTTCATTAGCAACGACATAGCAACGAACCACCAGACATCGAAATGGACCAGTACACCTTATAACATTATCGCCACTTCAGGTTCAGGCCCTAACATAGATGTGTCGGAAATGTCCAAACCATCGGGTGACGAAAAGGACACGCCTGCAAAGAGTTACATTGAATTTCGGTAAGTGTACATACGTATTGAGTTAGTATAACGTGAAGTAAAGGCAAACGTAGTTAACGTTTTATGACGCTGTTTTTTATTCCGTTTTCTTTCCAGTGTACAGTTAAAAAGAAAAGACATTCAGGACCTTCTCGGAGAGATAGACCAACTTGAAACGAAGAAGCTCCGAAACGTCAAGTTGGTAGGCCTACGCACATTAATAAGGTCATCTTGTAAATTGTTTTCAAAGATTTGTTTAGCTCAAACCCCTTTCATTACCGACACCTAGCGGTTTTAAACCACTGTTGATTAATGACCTTCAGAAACTCCCAAAATGTTTATTGTTTCAACCAAAACCATGCTGTTTAATCGATTGAGCGCACAAACATTATTTCCTCTCCTTCCCTGGTTGATCTTGTCTGTGACATTTTCTCTGAACGTTGAAATGAACAATGTCGGTGATGTTGTGGTCAGCTGCAGCAGCTCAAGTCGGAGCAGGACAACCAGATGCGGCTCCTCCTGAAGCAGGTGAAAGAGCAGGAGAAGAAACTGGCGCAGAAAGAGCTGGCGCACATGAAACAACTGGAACAGGACAAGGACGCAACCCTGGCCAAGAAGGCGGAGGTGGAAGGTAAACAGGCCTTCAGGTCCCTCGGACCTTTAAAAGGCAATACACAACCAAACACGATAAAAACACACCGCTGACCACACCTAAATGATGTTTTCAGAGGCGTCTAAGAACCAACACAGGTGTTTCTCATACCACTAATTATAGGCCTCCTTCTTTTATGTACTAGGGCATGGAGAGTAGACTAAACTAGTGAGTGTAACACATATTGACCATTGATAGTAGTGACACACGTAAATGAAACACCTTCCTTCACACACTACTTACCTCCCCAATGATAATGTTGTGGGCTACACCTGTGTTTTAACTGCTATGACAGCTTTGTGAAATGGTCAACGTGACTCATCTTTACTAGTTTTCTAGTCTACTACTCCCCGTGCCGTGGTGCATTAAAAGGGCTAACCCTAATAATTAGTGTTATGAACAACACCTGTGTATGTCCTACAATGGGATATATATGACTAACGCTTAATGAGGTGACCAGCAGGTAACCATATTAGCCAATCACAGGTTAAGCATGCTATCGCATGTGTTTAAACCAGAAGGGAGTCATGATCTAATGCAAATCAATGTACTGCTGTTGTTGGTTCTCCTTTCAGTACAACTACACCACCACAACCTCAGTACGACATCCTCAAATCTGCCTAGTACATCTCTCCCTTGTGGTCGAACAAGTATCAATGGCCGCGCTGGGTTTTACCGTCGTGTCTCTCATTGTGACTTGTGGTACAGTAAGGCCCAGTCCCATTTCTCTCCCCTTAACAAGAACACTTGCTTTGAGTGCCCTTAGCTGCTAGTCATTTACCGAGCTGGCTAGCATTCAAGGGATGATTTTAAGGGAAAAACAGCACTCCCCCTTGCTAAGTATTGGGACACCCTACCCCTTCGTGGGAACGCGCAAAATCTAGGGTTATAAATCTAGGGTTATAAATCTAGGGTTATAAATCCAGGGGAAGGGGGAGAATTGGGACAGGGCCTAAGCCTCAGACTGAACTAACTTACTTCTGGGTTTTGTTCACTTGGAAGACGCTCAGAGGAGGCTGAGCGACGTGGAGAGGCAGGTCTCGGAGCGGCTGGCCGAGTGCCAGGAGCTGCGGGACTACAGGGACCGGGGCGTCCACGAGCACCAGGCCCAGATCGCACAGCTGGAGGAGGAGCGCGAGCGCATGCAGCTGGACGCCGCCGCCGCCGCGGGTGCTGTGTTCTAGCTAGCAGCCCAAGGGGCTTTGGGAGGGCGGGGGGGGGGGGGGGGGGAACAAGAGGACTCACCTGTGCAGGTTTTGCATGGGAGAGTATTGGGATGGCAGTGACTGTGGGAAAATAGTAGTAGAGTAGTGCGCCGTTTCATTTAAAGTTTGTAAATTATAGTCTAAATTGCACCCCACATATACATTGAATGGATATTGCTACAAATATGGCAGATACAATAAGTCAAATGTCGAAGTCAAATTTAATTATACACAATTGGATTAGGGTTATAGGGTTATAGTAGCACTCTGCGTTAACCTTCTACAAGATGAGATGAGATTAACTGAGGAAGTCCTTTTTAGTTGAAGTGAACATCCTGAAAGGAACCCGAGGTGTGCAGTATGTAAGAGCCGGTTTCTCACGTTACATCGGACGGCGTGAGAGGGTTCCAGTGCGTCTGTTCCACAGCGCTCACAGACTCCTGCTGTTGTCCATGCAGTTATGAGTGTGCAATAATGAGTGCTGATGTTGTGCAATTGTAGAGCACATAAAGAGCCAGCTGTCCCTGACCCTAAGGATGATAGAGATGGGGACGGCCCAAGCCATCAAGGACAACAGACTGGCTGAAGAGGTAAGAAACTGAAGATTGTTGCCCTCCGTGTGTAGCGGTCACCCGCAGGTGGCACTATTTCTGAGGTCATCTCCTGAGGTTCTCCTTGCCATGTTTTGTCTTCCCCTTTTTTTAGATGAAAAGTAAAGAACTCAACATGGACGAGTCGCACAGAGCGGCCCACAAAGATAACGAATGGTTACGAGAAAAGGTAGTGCTCCTCTAGGGACCGTCCAACCCTGTTCAACGCTTTAGAAACCGAGGATTAACACTATTTATGTTTCACTTTATTCGGGGGATAAGGACTAACCCGCCTACTCTGTAAACTTTGACCCCAGGTTTCGGCCTACAGGGAGGAAGTGTCGGCCCTGGAACTGTCCGTGCAGAGTATGGAGGAGGAGAACGTGGGCCATTGCGATTGGCTGTTTGACCAGCGCCTCAAACGCCTCAGCATCTCCCGGTGAGTAAGCCATAAGTGCCAGCATGCCATTGCTAGGTTTAATACATGCAATAATTAGGTTTAATACATGCCATTGCTAGGTTTAATACATGCAATAATTAGGTTTAATACATGCAATAATTAGGTTTAATACCTGCGATAATTAGATTCAATACATGCCATTACTAGGTTTAATACATGCAATAATTAGGTTAAACACATGTGATAATAAGGTTTCATACATGCAGTATTAGGTTTAATACATGCTTTATTAGGGTTCATACATGCATTATAAGGTTGAATACATGCTTTATGTTTCATACATGCAGTATTAGGTTTAATACATGGAGAGGAATACATTCTGTAGTTCTCTAAGGAAATCCGAGAGGAGAAGTGTATATATTGGCAGAACACAATGAACAGGGAGGTGATAGGAACAGGAAGATGGCATTAACATTGTTATAGGATCCTTCGCTGGGAACAGAACAATGAGTGAAGTAGAGAAGGTCACACGCTGGTGTCCAGGGGCCTTGGAACCCTCCAGGCTATGTGCAGGTTGTAACGTGATGTGTGTTGTGTATGTTGCTTTTGTGCATCATTACATAAGTCACGATAATGGTAGAATATAGTATTGTAGAATAAAATATGGTAATGTTATGTCAGGTCGGTCCGGTTTGGACATCTTACCTTCATGCCGACTGGGCGGTGCAATCTTGATTAACTTCTTCTGCATTCGTTGTGTGTGTATTATTCAATATATATTTTATTAAATGAGAGGGACATGACAGGTTACAGCCTACACGATGCCCTGACATGTAGCAACTCCTTTACACAGGAAATATACTACTAGACCTGGGTCGAAACCGGGTTCAGACCGGGGGGAAAGCTCCATAGTGAATCCAACGTCAGGTGGGTTGACTGTGTGCACATTCTTAAGTGAAGATTTAATTTTAAAGTAGAAGACCCATGATGGGTAATTGTCCATGCACTACCATCCAAGTCCACAGGGTTGCAGCAGAGTTTAAAGAAAGAAAGATGTGCGATGTAGTCACTTTTGAGCAGACCTACTCATAGCAGAGGGCCAAACGTATAACTATCAGAAAGGTAAAACTACAGGTCACACTGCTCCCCAGCCTTTAACAGTTAAATATAAAAGATTCGCCTTTACTGACCATTAACAGTATTGTCTGCCCAGAACTATATGTTGGACAGGAGACAATACATCTTCAACTCACTGTATATAAACAAAAGGCAGTTAATTGTACATGCAGGGGTCATTAAAGTGTAGAAAGCTATGGGTTTATAATGTTTATTTTATTTTTTCAAACACCTGCACAACTCAAAACATCTGATGTCCATGGTTACCAGTTGCAGGATGTGGTGCCGTTGCAGCCAGCGTCCGTCTGGAAGGGGATGAAATAAACAGCAGCTGCATTGGATCAGCAACTCCCGACCAGCTGAGGGTGAGGGGAGAAAAAGTACTGTCTGTTCGGCAGGTTCAATAGACGGCTTCCTGTTTCACTCATCCAAGATGACTCTAGTCTGCGTTTATCAAAAGGTTCTCTCATTCCACCAGAGATGGTGTGAAAAAACTTTCCGAAAATATTTGTTATGCCTTCGAGCACAAATGCTTACTAGCATTGACTGATGGCTGGTTTGAGCAGTGAGAGCTTTCAATCAGAGATTCTGGTTACGAGCCAAACACACGTGGCTACTTTAGCCATCTGAGGGCCATTCAGACGATGTTCACCATCTATAGATCACTGAGAAGGGGAACAAGACCCAATTCAACAGAGAGCCCTTGATTAACTTGTTTTAGTAAGGATCACGCACACACAGACTAGTGTCTGGTCCCAGGCAAGCTCCCTACAAAGACCCCTGTTGTTCAGTGGTTGAGTCTTTGGTGCGAGCCCTGCTGCATCCTCCTTCCTGGCTTTTGCATCAAACCTTTTTATTTCATGCCCTTGGGCTTGTGTGTGTGTGTGTGTGTGTGTGTGTGTGTGTGTGTGTGTGTGTGTGTGTGTGTGTGTGTGTGTGTGTGTGTGTGTGTGTGTGTGTGTGTGTGTGTGTGTGTGTGTGTGTGTGTGTGTGTTAGCCTCGACACAACCTGAGTGTGGGTGAGCTGCAGCAGAGGCTTCTGACCGTGGTGGGGCAGACTGTCCCGCTGCACCTGCCTCCCACTGAGGACGACCAATGGGACGAGGGCATGACCTACAGCAGCACGGAGGTGGCCAGCACACCCCTCACCAGCAGACCGCTATGAACCTAATACACTTTGTCATTCATTGGCGTCATCTAGATCGCTTTGAATTGCATTTCATTCTTCATTTTCTTTGTATACACAAACATTTATTAAAAACATTTACAATTTTAATCTTGAATTTTTCAATATTTTAACTTAAATCCATCAAGACCATGTTGCCATATCAGAACTAAAACATGGGACAGACAAAATAAATACCAAGTCTTCAAGAAATATATTTTTGAGAAATTACAGAAAAGAGGAATTGTGGAAGCTTGCACTTTATTAAAAAAACACAACCCAAAAAACAAATCCATAAACTGCCGCAAATGTGAAAAACAAAAGAAAACAAACAAAACCCCTTTGTGAGTCACCTTCGTGTTCGGACCATAGTTTTATCATCAGCCCCATCTCTCGTGTTGCAGGTCCAGATTTTATTTACACAGAGCCCCGATCAACAGCGCTCCACTCTGCCTGCAACATATCTCTGCTCAACCACTGCAAACACAGTCTCTCTCCCTCTCACACACACACACACACACACACAAAATCACAGTCACACACACAGTCACACACGAAGGATCCCACATACTAAGGTTGGACAGCCAAGCAGCGTTGTTAAATGAAAATACATGGTTTGCTGAAAGCGTTGAAAACATACATGTGGATTCCTTTCAAATGCAAATTATTGTTTATTTCTTTGTATTATTCGGGTTCGTTCTTTTTTTTATTTTTTTTTTTAGCTGCGATGAATTTCTTCCCTCACCCAATTGTTTAAAATTAAACTCACCGGATCGATAGTGAGCATCTTTTTTTTTCTTTTTTAATATACTATCTTTATACATCCTCAACGTGACCCAATAGAACTATACAAGGCATCATGCGAATACAAGGATTATTTTGTGCCTCAACAGCAAAAAAAGTGTCATTTTTCCCCTCCCTCAAACATTATATTATTTTCTCTTTTTTTTAACACTCAAAATATTAAATTCCAGAATCAGTCATACCAGAAACCTGATGCCCTTCCTCGTTGCAGCGGGGCAGGGTGATGTCATTTGTTCATTTGAAAAAAAGAAAGAAAAATAATCTCATGCGCTCTGCAGGGTAATCATAAATAAATACAAACAAGGAATGTTTACTGCAAAAAAAGAAAAAAGTACATACAAAAAAACCGACAACATGGTTTAGACTGGAATTTCTTTTTTTCCTCCCACAATAAATTGGGGTAAGGTAAATCGTGATTGACAATCAAGAGGCGGCAGAACCTGGTCGATTTACCAGGCTAAAAGGTCTCTCCCTTTGAAGGGAGTATTCCGTTTCCCCCTTTGTCCGGGGTCTTACAGTGAGTTGGTGGGAGGTGGAAGAGGAGGAGGCGGCTGGGATCCACACAGCGCTCCCTGTCCAGATGGTTCATGTGTGGCAGTGCACAGCCCTGCCACTCCCCTCTCAATGACAAGACACTGGATCTCCATTGGCACAATGTCCACTTTTAAGGGCTTCTCTGTATGTATCGTGGGACTGCTCGACCACATCGCTTGCCAACTTACTCCCTCTCGCTCAGCATCCCACTCCCACCCCCACCCCCCCCCCCCCCCCCCCCCCACCAGAGCCCATACAGTCTTAATCCAGCCCTACTTGGGAATAAAGAAAGTGATTGAGAGATGCAAGGGGAAAAACTGCAAACATTTGAGGTTTGCGTCGACTTTTGTGGTTTTTCGTCATTAATGTGGCAAAGGTCAGGCTGGACCGCGAACGCCTTTACATGAACTGCATCTGAGGACGAGAAAAGAAGAACAGAAAACCAAATCAAGAAAACGTTGTTCTTCAAAGAGTCGATTACAAATCATCTGTGACAAACCCCATCTCCCAAAACGTGGCTATACAAGTTTACGGTCACACGGGTAGGAACCCATTACCTGTGCTCCGGGGCCGAAGGGGTTGGCGGGCCTCATGGCTGCCTGGTTGTACATCATGGTGGGCTGCGTCGTCGTCATCATGGAGCCCATATTGGGAGGCTGCAGGGAAGGACGGAACAAGCCTGTTAGTAAGAGGAGGACGACAATCGCAACAGCCTCCACGTCGCCACACGTGGCCACTGGGTGTGTGTAAACGTTGGTATTGGGCTACCGTAGTGAGCAGCAAAGAAGAAAAGAGCCTTATTATTATTAGTCGACGTGCCCTGGGAACAAATGATTAATATATTCATTCCAGGCCTGAATGCTGCTAGTAACCCAGTGAAAAAAATACATTGTGTGGCTACGCAAAAGGGGTCGGTCACCCCCGTGCGGTGATTCATTAGACCGCAGAGGTGTAGCGCAGAATGTCGTCAGCATCCACCCGACACACACAGCAGCCCTGCTGTCTTTTTTGAGGGGCTTTCAGCTTTGCGTGGGCGGTGGCAGCGCCGTCTCTAGTCACACAGTGACTACCAACACCAGCCAGATGGACCAAATCAACACTGAGACCACTGAATGCTTATTATTTCGGTGTTGAGGGTACGTTCAAAAACATAGCAAGAGTCAACAACACAAACACCGTCCCCTTTCACCAACAACTGTGCTGTCAAAAGGACTGGATCGTCTTGATGGGATCTCTGGAGAAGCCCATCCCCTCCACCCCCACCGCCCCCCATGTATCCTGAGGCTGCATCATGTTTCACATGGCAGCGAAGAGGCGCATCGCGGCTAACTCACCATTCCATATGCCATCATTCCCGTCGGCGTGGTTGCGGGGTAGGCCATGACAGATGGTGCCTGAAGTGACACACACGCACACAAAAACCAGATCATTTCAAAATCAGAGCCAAGACAAAAGCTCTTTAGACACAAGCACATACCGAATGAACCTTTTCGTTCATTTCGGAATATTTTCAACACAAAGGGTATACTTATGTCAGTCTGAAACCCCCACTTCTGTTCAGATGTTGGACAAATATCTTTCAAACATGTACTGCATTTGCTGCCTCCTCTAATCGGCAATGCCGGAAATATATATATTTTAGATTTCATTATATTGAAACTGCTGCAAAACTAGACTAAACCCCAGGGCCCTACTTAGCCAATGTTGTGTACGAAGAAATCTGTGCAAAAAAAACATGCAAAGCAGTTTTTAAAAAAAACAAGGGATCAGTTCTTTGCTTGAAAATCTGCGTAGATCAGGATTTGATTCATGCACAGGCTCTGGCCATGGGTCACAAGCAGGAGAGAGAATAGGAAGCCGACCAGGTAGAAATTGTAAACCTGAAAAAGCTTCAACTATAGTCCTACTCCTTTTTGGAGGTGTCCGAGTCCTCTCCAACACCAGGTCTTTGGCAACTGCCATGCATCAGTGAGAGGGATGTATAGCTGGCACTTCCCAGCCCTCCCCAAGCTGTTTAAGGCCTGCAGTCCTTTACTGCAGACCGCATCACTTTATGCACACAAGTTCATTATATTTGATGCCATACACTGCTGCACAACAGGCCCATTATAATGAGGAATTTTAGGGCTGTTATTTCCAAACATCATACATGTGATAGACTGCAATCACCATCCAGCGATGAATTCAATCAAATAAACAAAAACAGAACGCACTCGCAAATGATAGTGATTGGTTTTCGGCCAAAATACTCTTAACCTCAGATAGGTTACTGTGCTGGGGAGATGGTTACTGTGCTGGGTAGAGGGATACTCCATTAACCCCAAAGCGCCCTCACTCCCATGCAACAATCTTTAGCTTAGAAGGTAGCACAGCAGATGTACCAACAACTGTCCCCCAAGTTGATTACAATTCTGCTTGATTAATCTTTTCATGCATGCAATAAGATTTAGTAGTCAAGTAGATTCTACAAACGCTGTAAAAATGAGGGCCCGGGGGGATTAAGCAGATAGAACCTAGATAAGATTACAGTGAATATTAGGGTTGTGGGGGGGAAGGAAGAAGAAGCCATTGCTGGCAGGTGCGCGGCTTTGGGTGATCTGAAGTGGGAACAAAAGGGGAAAAGGGGGAGGAAGACACCGTCCTCGCCAAGTGCTCTGTGGGGACGATCCAACTGCCCCCGCAGTGATAACAAACCCAGATTTGTCTGTCAACCAACCCCCTTTTCCTGGGAACCCACGCGTTCCGTTATTCCCTCCTATAGATGAGTCAGCTGCTGTGGCCACTGGGCCTGCGACCATCATTTAATACAAAAGACAAGTCAAGTATTCGGTCCTTGAGGGACCAAATGGTGTGCATAGCATTAGCTAGTTGAACGTGAATGCCGTATGCTGGTAATGAAGTACTAAGAACCATGTTCGATTGGCCCAAGGTGCATCATAATCTAAAATGACTAATATGCATACAGTCACAGCTCACACTGAGGGAATTCTGCTTTAACAATACTTCCCCCCCACAGTAGGAAGTGCCACCCACCCACACTTTTTGGCACTTGCTATGCCGTTTTGAGTTTATGAATGACACATCTTAGGACATGAACATAGTATGACGAAAGACAAAAGGTGATTAGTCATAATTGAAAAAAACATCAGACGATGAGATACCACCGGTGGAAACATGAGGATGTGTGCGTATGGCAACAGTAAAATAGATTTCATAGGCCAAATGAAAATCATCTAAATTATACATTCCAGCGATCACTTTGATGCTTTGCACGGAAAATAGTTCTCCAGTTCAAACTGCACATTACTTTTTGATACTTGGGGGCTATATTTGGGGGCTATGACCAATGGCTAATGACATTTTGCAGTCAAGGCAGACATTGCCATTCTTAAGCATCCATTGAGCCAGTTTGCCTGGCATTGGTGCAACCCACTGTGCAGCTGAGAGACTGACCTAAGGCAGGTAAGTGTAGGTGGTGGTGTTGGTGGTTGTGTGGGGTGGGGGGGGGGGGGGGGTGCCCATGCATCACTGCCGTGCAAGTGAAGAGGGGTTGAGGTTAACCAGTGCATGCTTGTGTTGCCAAGAAAGGAAAAGGCAAGGGAGTGGGGAGTGGTGGTGTGTTCAGCCCAACTGTACAGAAGCATGGACTTACGTAGTGTTGGAAATGCATGTCGTTCTTTGAATTTGGACCCCCAGAGAATAAACACAAAAAAATGAAAGAAATGGACATAAATTTACCAGAAGAATCATGGGTTAGGTAAATGATAACAAACAATCAAACGATTGATATGGATCCATCTAGCAGCTTGACTGAGGTTAACATCTGCACTCCAGAGGCTTTTTTTTTTGTTGCACAAAATATTTTCACGGGGGTGGCAACGTTCCGCAAACCACTTCCATTGTCTACTTCTGAAAACAACCCAAAAACAAGAAGTGGGATTGAGGAAGCACCATGTTGGGAGCGCTCCATGTGGTGGACGGAGCCATCTTGGGCTGCCAGTTGGTCCCACCCGTCAGCTTCTTCTCTCCAGGCTGACTCCAGTGTAAATCACTACATGGGGAGGAAAAACAATAAAAAAAATATACAACTACAACACAGCCATCCAATAGGAGATGTCCATGAGTACCACCACTGTGATGCCAAACCAAATAGACCTGAAGGGTGCACTTACTTCTTGGCGGTGCCGTTGCCGATTCCCAAATCTAACGGAGAACAAGAGAAACAAGTCGGTTAAAAAGCCAGAAGTTCCTCCCGATATTGAGGACACAGTATATGTAAGAAGAATAGCCGTCACGTACTGCCAACGAGATTGGCCAACGAGGAGTCCAGGTCGTCGGACACAAGCTTGCTGGGCAGATGGGAGATGGAGTGCAGGCCCTGATTCGGTGAGGAAGCCACTGTGGGTTTGAGGATTCCACCTAAAGCGTCTTGAAATAAAGGGGGCGACAGAGACAAAAAACGGGGAGGCAAGGGTGGATGGAGGGCATACGAGAAGACACAACATTGACACAACGTAACGTGAACAAAAAAACGAACAGACATGAAGACAGAGAGAGAGAGGGGTGGTTAGGAGTGAAGGAAGCAAGTGACACGACCTGAAACGCTAGAGTGATGCGTATACGGGTGTCCAGTCAACTCACCCAGGCATACATACGCCATGCACAAGCCAACGTTTCCCCCCAACAGAGAGGGAGTTCACCCCGAAACAGGTGGGGTTGTGAGGAGAGGAGAGAAACCGTTAATGAGCTAGCAAGCACACCACAACACCAAATCACTCACCGTGCACAAAACCAAATCACTCACATGTGCAAAGAATAGTGTGAATGCGGCGAGTCCCGACAAAAATGTATGCCATCATTTAAACATGAAAGTCTTCAGTTCATCGTCTCCTTTGGAGTGTATAACTTAGGGTTTATAGATTAAAGCCGACTGCAAGGTGGTTGATGGAAATATAGTCATCATCAATGGAAGCAGGCTGGATATTTAAAAAAAAAAAAAATAGTCCTTACAAAAGTAAACATTACGCTTCCATTTAAATGTTTCCAGATGTGCACCTGGCACCGTTGATCATTTATTCCAGAAGCGTTTCCAAGGACTAAACATTTATGGAATGGCAGTTTGTGCAACATCTCCAAAACAACCTTAGAGTTAGCAAACTATGTGTGATGTGCTACCAGGGGTATTTTGTTTAGTTATTATCAGAATACGTCCATTAGATTGTGTTGAGACAAGGACGCTGTCATGGCCCACATCGACGAGTCAAAAAACTATTTCCCAAGGCCCAAATATCAACTACAGACTCATCTCAGCGCCCTCTAGGTGGCAGCAGTGCACATGTGGCATCAGGGTGGGGGATGAGGTGAGTAAAGGAGCACACCTGTGTGTCTTTGACTCATAGCCTACCTGGGCGTTCCCCCTATCTATATACAGCTATTCCCATAAGCCTATGGTTAGGCTCTAAAAGCGGTCATCATATCTTGCCACCTTTTCTCACTGCCACTCGTATAGAAAATGTAAGGCACACAAGTCCAGTGAAACAAAGTGCAGAACCATCCACACTTGTCACAGCGCTTGTCTGCAGTTGATCAATGTTCCTAAAACAACACAGACTTTTGTGTAGCAGCCATATCTACATTTTCAGCTGCTACACACAAAATAAAGAATATTCTATAATGGCGCTGAAACAAAAGGACATCGGTTGGCTGTGGGTAAAGAAAGGCGTGATGACAGCGCATGTGGGTGGAGAGCTGAGGCTGGCCGTTCACCTGTGGGGTCCATGGTGTTGCCGTTAGTCTTGTTGCCAAACACGGAGTCGAAGTCCACGTGGAGGCCTCGGCCGTTGGCCGCCTGCTGGGAGGTCGGGGAGGCGGAGAACCCTGGTGACGGAAGGAGGGGGAACGGGGAGGCATCAGATCCAGACACGCAGGAAACCCCAGAGCCAGTAGTGGTTTGGAGGAGGTCAGCATCCAGCCATTAATCAAAATGAGAGGAAAACCCAAACAGGAAATCTAGAGTCCCAAACAGGAAATCAAGCTGGTTATTTTTGAAAGGCTTGACGCACACATTTTTTTAAATGTGACCAGCCATAGCCATGAAAGCCGTGTGAAATACGCTGATGGTGCTGATGCCACCCTCTGTGTTTTCATAGGGTCACTGAAGCCCATGTGCGATGCGACCCCATTAAAGGAAGTGTCCGTCCGTCGCAGTGTGCCAGTCAGCATGTAGCGCTGGCTCATATTCATAACGTGGCAAACGCTGGGTGCCGCGGTCAGCAGAGGATGTGTGCATACAGCAAACTCATTTCCTGTTTGGATTCCTTCGGGGCAGGCCAAGCCTAGCCTGTGTTTTATTTATGTGGGTCACGTATGCAAGGAGGAACAAAATAAAAGCGAAGGCCGCACCGTGCTGCTAAAGGAGCTGCAGGACCTACCTCTGAATGCACCAGCAGCAGCAGCAGCAGGGGGCTCAGATTGGAAGAGGGAGGAGTTGGAGTAAGGGCCGGGCCCACAGAAAGAGTCTGATACACGGACAGAGTAGGACCCAGGAAAGCCGAGAAAATGGAGAGAGAGAGCGAGAGAGAGCGAGAGAGAGAGAGAGGACAAGGCACTGTGAAAAGGCAAGCACAGAAAACAGGGCACCACACAGCGGTAATAGAAGCAAGCTGAAACCACCGGCGGTGAGGAATTGCAGTTCAAGTCGAGGAGGGGAGGGGGAGGGAGAGGGGGGGGGGGGGGGGAGCACAGGGATTAGCAATAAAAGTTTGCCGAATGCTCGACCACATGTCGATAAAAAAAAGGCCAAGCTCACAAGTCTGTGAGTTCATTCAAGTGCTTTTGGGAACCCGCGGGGGTTGGGGGGGGGGGGGGTGTGGTGGTGTGAAGGGCGGGGGGAGGGGAGGGGGGGGGGGGGGGGGCACGTGCTCACCAAAAGCAGAGGAGTGTAGGGCATGAGCTCTGGGAAGCATCCCCCCCCCCCCCCCCGACGACGGTGCCAAGCAGAAAACAACCGTGCCACTACAGCCCTTACCCGCCAAACCATGCACAACACAACGGACGAGCGCGACTCTAAGAGCTGCCCACTCTGGTACCTGGGAGAATATGCTCTAGGTGCGCTGAGCTATCGTGATCTGATGTCAGGGAGGAGGAGCTGGACTCCAGAAAGGGATTGCACTGATCTGGATGGAGGGAGGGCAGAGAACCAAAAACAAAATGAGCATTTCAAAACATGGCGGGCCCTGTCAGAGCGGGCTGGGAACATGGGTCTTATCTGTAGGAGGAAACAAATATTTACATGAGCACGGAAGCGTGCCAGGGCTTGAGATGAATGGGAGAACAGCTGTGTCACTAGACAGGAACATGGTTCAGAGACGAAGACGATCTCATGCTAGCGAACAGGAATTCAATTGGGCCAGAAACTTCTGATGCCTAACCCTAACCCTTTTTTTTTTAAATTCTTTCCAAACCTTATCGAAATAAAGTAAATATAGTGGGAAGAGCTGATTGTTGTGATACAGGCAAATTAACAACCTCCTTTACATTTCATACCTGCAGCTATAACTCATGTATACGTGATAATAAAACGCAGGAAGTAACGATGTATAGGAAGGAGCGTGCCAAGTGAACCTCTTTCTGCATTCACTCATTAACGTAAGCTGTTCTAAACTGAAAACAATCAACACTAAATAACGGATGCAACTTGGCACAATTTCATGCTCTAGCACCGATAAAAGAGTAGGAACAATAAAAATTATTGAATAAGCCAACAATTGAACATATTTAACTGAATTAAAAGGCTGCAATCGTACAAAAGGGAACAGGCCTTCTCCCCCGGCTGCCTAGACTTCCCATGGACCCATCGTCTGAGGCAGGCAGACATCTTAATGACCGCCAGCTTACTAGTTCATAAGAAACTTAAGAACAACCACCACAACAACAACTAACTTCACGGCAGCACAGGTATCCAAACTACGTCAAAGTCCAAGGTCCAATGTGCGTAGATAGTGTTGTGTCGTAGGGACGGGTAGAGTGGAATGGAGCTCACTTTCCGGTTTACAATAAACGCTGCACTGCCACACTGAATTAACAGTGCAGATATTTCAGTTTTGTGTGAATTTGTGTTTTCATAATAAAATTGATCTTATCTATAAAACAAATAATAATAATTGGAATAAGGTTGTCTACACTCTACTTGTTACACCAAACAATGAGCTGAGCTCACCGAAGGGCTGTTGTTTTGTTTAAATGGCAAATAGCACCTTATCTCTGCAGCTTCGAGATAATCATTGTTTGCCTTTCACTTCAGTCCCACATTAAAGCTAAGTACAGGTCACACAGATGATAAAGCAAAAGTTGACATAAGAGTGGAGCACACCTCTTGCCTGAGGGGAGGAGAACACGGGAGTATGAGATTCAGGTTTTATTTCACCAGTCACTTGAGATTGGTATATGGTAAGTAGAGCACACCCCAGGCGCTGAATTCTGCGTATGCAATCTGCCTCCAGTAATATTAGTTTGTTGATAGAGTATGATACAAATAAACCATGCCGTCTATGCATATCAAAATGAATTGATTGATTATGAGAATGTATTCTGAAATTCTACTTGTCAAACCCGTTTCCCTCGTGCCATTTTATTTCGCTTTACTCAATACACCCTGAATAACTGAGTGTTTATCAGAAGATCTCGCCTACACCCCACCTCGGCCCCAAAGTGTGTGTGTTTGTGTGTGTGTGTGTTCAGAGGCTTGAATGTGTGAGACACCACAAAACCAAACTTCATGCTGCCTCTTTCAGCAGGAAGCATGACCTTGGTGAGAGTTTGCAAATAAAAATGTGTTACGGGTTTGTGTGTTCCAACAACGAAACGTGACAAGGGCCAGTTATATTCGTTCCAAAATAGCATGTGCACGCGTACATGACGGGGGGCTTTGGTGCGATTGTAATAAAAAAAAAAAAGAGCTGACAGCAGGACACATTTGTCCTCCCGCAGTTTTTGGGGAGAGGTGTAAAGCCACGGGCAGGTCCGCCACGCTGTGCGCTGGTGTGTGTCGTTGGGTGTGTGTTGCTGGTGTGTGTCACTGGTGATGGGGAGCGCTCACCTTGCCATGTGTTGCTGGGCGTCAGGCCAGCGGACAGGGGCAGCGTGGACTGAAAGGAGGGCTGGAGGTCCAGCAGGTCGTTGGCCGCCTTGGAGCTGCTGGGGGGGGGGGGAGGACAGGGACGGGGGAGGGGGGAGGTCACAGGGTTCAGTTGCTTTTCTACCTTTCATTTGGAAACTATTTTCCCCTTTTAAAACATGGGTTAGGCAAAACCAATGGTGACCGCTTGGAAAAGTATTTATGGTGGCGGTATGCGCGTTTCTCTCAACAAAAGCGGATTAGTGGAATCTGGGCCGCTGCGGGATGTTGGATACAATTTATTAATTTAACTTCAGAGTATTTTAAGGCTTTTTTTTAAGCTATTTCTACAGCGTCATTAAATGCATCATCTCTTTATTCAGCTGTGCCAATGTTTGCTCCAACATCCTCTTAATATATTTCTTCCAGATATTCCAGACATTTACAAGAGACTTATGCGCAGCAAACGCCATAAAAATGGTAGTTTGCATTACTAATCACATCAGATGAACACAGAACAGAATGGCGTGTAAAACATGTAAAAATGTACATTGATTGAAAAAACATTTGATGTGAGGTTTATGTAAAAGTGATGCAGCAGCAGGTCTAACCTTGTTACCTTTTACATGTTTCCATTTCCCCCCTGCTGTGCAACCATAGCCCGATGTTGAACTGTAATAGACGTCATTAAAGGACTTGGCGTTGCGTGGCTCACCTGTGGGTGGAGCTGGGGGTGGAGAAGAGGTCGATGGCTGCACCCGAGGTGATGGGGGACGAGTCTGCGGTGGAGGGATTCTTGTGGAGCTCCTTCAGGCGCTGCTCGTGCCATAAGAGGTGCAAACCAGTCAGCGTTGATACGGGTCAACAACACACTACAACTGAGATCAGCTCTAAAAAAGTTGGCTACTTATACCACACCTCCTATAAAAAGGGAGGGTAAGACGCCCATCTCAAATAAGTACAAAGACAGTTTTATTGCAATGATGTGCTTGTCTACGGTAATCTAGTAATAATAATAATAATAATGACAGCCATCTCTTCAATTCATTTTTGACATTGAATGGCATGGTTGGTTTTAATTAGTGATCGACCGATATATCGGTTGGCTGATATATCGGTTGGCCGATATTATTGGCCGATATTTGCGTTTTTTACGTGTATCGGTCGATTTTTTTAAATTTATTTTTTTCCCAGCATGATATACAGACAGTTCAATAAATGTTCCTTTTTTTTAAATTGAGACTTATAACATTTGTTATCATCATTGTGTCATTTTTATGATGTAAATTGAGGGAGCAAAAGCAGTATCGGCTTAGCCTAGAAATCCAGACCCACATCTAGAAAGCTGTAGGGTCTGGCAATGAGTAATGAAAATGGCCCAACTCGAGGGGCGGCACCAAGCATACATTTGAAAATATCTGCACGCAATTGGATAACACTACAAGCAATTATGAATTATGAAGAATACAAGGGGTGACGTATCCAGACCAGATAGATACTTTTATTGACCAACGGAGCTAACCAATAGATAAGACTCTTCCGGTCGGTAAAACAGCAACGCTTTTGGCCCGCCTACATCAGATACACTGATGTGATTGGTGCTTTGGAGCAGGGCAAATGGGGAGTGAGTATATTCCTCGTTCCCAGAGTGTTCAAATTGTGCCCTCACGAGAACTCTGGATTTCCAGGGTAGTTTCGGCTCCAAATATCGGCTCAAGAAAATTGGTATCGGTGTATTGGTCATCGGCTAAGGCTGATGAAAAAATATCGGTATCGGCCCTAAAAAAAAGAATTGGTATCGGTCGATCCATAGTTTTAATGGCCCAACTAAGACAAAGAAGGTTGGTACCAAGCCATTTCCGGGTGACTTGTCACCATTATCATGCTCCTTCAAGTTGATCATTGCCACCACCTCACCTGTCTGAAATAATAGTACACTAGTAAACATAAGGTGACAAGAAAAACACTTAAAAGGTCCCATGACATGCCACCAGGTGTGAGTGTGATTAGCCGTTACAAGCCGTTTAGAAAATCTGGCTCTTCTGACATCGCAAGTGGGCGTGTCCACCTAGATGCGTGATGGATAGATGAGCGACGTTTGCTACAGACCACTGGGTAGCCTGGTAGTCTGATCTATCCCGCACACACATCTGGGTGGACACGCCCATTTGTGTCAGAAGAGCCAGAATTTCACACTCACACCTGATGGCACGACATGGGACCTTTAACAAAGGCTCTCCCGAGGACAACGTTCCCCAGCTGCCACATGGACACAATGGCCAGATATGGGGTGGAGTGGTTACTAGTATCCTGCGCTGGACATGGCTGGCTCAGATGAAAAGGAGCAGGGCTACAGAGCGGGGGGGTGGGGATGTACCTTCAGGGCTTTAAGGCGAGCCTGCTCTTCCTCCAGGGCCACCTGCTTCTCCCTCTCGTCCACTTTGGTGAAGGATATGCCAGTGCTGGCCAGGGACGACACGGCGTGGGACAGAGTGGTGGCCCTGCGAGCGCGCACACGCACACGCACACACGCACACACACACACACACACACAATAAACTGATGTCATGTAGCATTGTCTGCAAATATTCAAATGGATTCTGCCCAAGCCCACAAATGCAATTGGACTCTTGACCCTACACATCAACAGATGGAGCAACAGAAAAATATCAATTGCCGCACCTCTCTGCTTCTGCGTTGCAGCACAGACCAGAAAAAAAAAAAAAAGCTAACACAATCCAACATTTGAATATATGACATGATTGATGAGGAACCAACAGTAGAAACTCTGGTACTACCGAGAAAAGGACAGGTGTCATTTCCAGGCCATAAAGAAAATAAATGATAACGCAAAAGAGGAGTTGAGTGAGCGGGAGTGGGTGAGGTGGGTTATGGGTGAGAACACCCACCTGCTGGCTGCCGTCGAGTCTTTGACCTTCTTGCCCTCCAGAGAGGCCAGGTGCTGCTCCAGGGCATCCAACAGGCTACTGGGGGCCTGGAGCCAGAGAAACATCACGTCACACACGGAACAGAGGAACAAGCGACACGGGAGGTCTTCAAAGACAACATGAAATTGACTTTGTTTTATAGGTTTGCATATCTACCATACCATTTTTTTTTTTTTATACTTCAGATGCTATTGAAATCTAGAACAGGGCCATGCACACCCATGTCTTGTCAGGCGTAAAGGATAAGTTCAGGGCTTTTTTTGCCGTCGGTGCTCATGGCCCAGACAAGAGCTGTAAAACCACGTTTTTCGTCGATCGATTCAGCGATCCCCCATACGTACCCGGTAGCGGGTAGCATTAGCATGTTGATGTGAAAACCCCGGTACCAAAGCATTAGCTACACAACTCAAAACCACCGCCCTGATGATGAAAACATGAACCTATTTACACATGTACATCTGGAATGAACATAAAAATAACATTTAAAAAAGGCATTGCTGCTTCCGACACAAGTTCCCAATTCACTCAATATAAAGTCTGCAAGTGGACAACCAACACTGCCTCGAATATTTTGTAATTTACAGGTCACAATAACAATTAAGATACACTTCGAATGCAATTTCACGTTGTCTTTAGAGTCAAAGAGACACTGAAGCATGCCAGGGTGTGGATCAAGAGCACAGGAGAGTGGAAAGCACGAAAACATGGGAGTCAGAACACACAGAAGATGGAGGAAAAGGTCCAGATACTTACACAAACCGTGAACTGACAGAGAAAAGCGGGAAAAATACAGAAAATAAAGGCGATAACTTATCGACAGCTCTTTAAGGAAAGGTTTGAGAAAATTGACCAATCTAACATTTAAGGCAAAGAATCTAGTTTTGCTGGTGTCTGGTTAATTCCTTAATCATGTGAACTGAACAAAGCTAAATCCTCATTTCTATGTGATCATTAACCAATAAAATCATTCACTCCATCTCATCAATCTTGGTGATTTCTTCAACTTGCTTTCATATTGAATAGTAATAGAAGGTTACCACTCTATGGCTGGCTCGTTTTTGTTACACCTTTATTTACTGTATGAAATGCAGGGTTAGCAGTGAGTGGCAGCATGAAGCTTATTCAAGACTGGAGCTGGACTGTATGGGTGTCTGTCTATTTGTCCGTCTGTGTGTGCCCGTGTCAAGCTTGTGTGACAAAGAGGTAGCAGCCAATTATCAGCAAGTCAATAACAAGAATACATAGTGACACCCACACAAAGAAATGCTACATTAATTGCCATGGAACAACAATAGTTTGAACACTGAAATAACCAATTTTGCAGGCTGCACACAAAAAATGTGTACAAACATTTGTATTCATTTTTTTTCTTAATCAAGAGCAAGCCAGCGACTACGAGAGTGAGGTTAAACAATAGGCCGGGGAAAACTCATACTCAAGCTACTGCGTGCCCGTTATCAGACCTGCTGCATTGAAAAGGCCGGAAGCCTCCGTTCTTCTTACCTGGGAGAGATCCGGAATGTCCCCGCGATCGATTCCCACTTGCTGTAGTGTAGAGGGACGGGGGGGTGGGAGACAACAACAACCACACATGAGCCGGTGAAGTACAGAACACAATCCGAGGCATTCATAAAGAAAGACGACCCAAGATGCCCTGGGGCAACACCCAGACTTGCCTCCGCCACTTTGAGGAACTCTGAGATTCTTGTCATCCGCGTGAGGAATTTCTTGTAGATATCTAGACCTTCTTTGCACTGGACTTTCTTCATGTCAAAGTACTTCTCTGTTTTGCAATAAAGGGAGAGAGGGAACACCGTCATTACGACACAATGTTGAGAAATCCACAAAAATCTTTTGTAATGGCACGGCAGGGGTGAGGGAAAAACCTATGACTGTTTTTTGTGCTTTGTGCACCATACTTAACCATGAATACACTTTACAACATAACTGCCTGGATTTTATATCATAACGGACTTGATTTAATATATATATATATATATATATATATATATATATATAGTAAACTATTCAATATTCCATTCCAGCTTCTTGCTGAAGTAAATTTTTGCAGATAACGCCTTTGAAACCCAGCCCTGAAAATGTGTGGGGCATGGCTGGCATGCACAAACAGAGGAGCCCTAAACAGCATATTAAAGTCTAGGTGAGGAATGGACAGGAATTCACAACATCCCCTTTGGAAATTCATCTTTGCAACAGCCTGCTCATTGTGCGTGCCTGTGGTGCGAAATTAGAAATATCCTGACAACCGAACATGACCTGCCATAGCATTGCGAATTATTTATTTCAGAGACTCCATCTGCAAAATGACTCATTTGTTGGGGGTTATATTATGAATTAAGGAAAACATTGCTGCAGTCACTTCACTTAAGACCTAACAGGACATTTTACGTATAGAAGAGGAGCCAGGCTAGCCCTTACCTAGCAGGTTGATGATGCCTTCGTTATAGGCAGCAAACAGTCGGATGGCGTCTTTGAACAGAAGCATAAAGGCTGCGTTGATGACACCGTTCGTCAGTTCGTTGGCGTTGACCTGTGGGCCGTACACAAACGATTACATCCAAAGTGAATGGAAAGGGACGTTGGGGGTGTAGAGGTTGACTTTCTCCTTACATTGAAGTCCAGGAGCACATCCATCTGGTTCTGTATGATGGGGATGGTCTTCAGGAGCTTCTCCGTGTTCACTGTCCTCATCACTCCATCAGATCTTCGCAAAAAAAAAAGATAGGTAAAGAGCCCAAAAAAGAGAGAGCAGGCATATCCCAGCACAATCTACAAGCGTATCCTCGATGTTGTGTAACAAAACTCCCAAAAAAAACACTCCTTCTATTCGATAGCATTCATCATTATCTGTAATCAAATCTAAAAATAACTTCTTAAGCTGAGCGAAGCTATATCGATCCTTTTCAAAATTGGATCATCGCAATAACAATTTAGCCACTGCGCCTTCCTTCTGCCACAATGTTCTGAGGAATCGCTGACAAATTTAAACCACATCACTCCTTACCCTCGTTTGACTTTTGTGAAGTCGAAAGCGACTTGTCTGTAGGACACGGCCTTCTCGTTTAGGTAGCGGCTGTATCTCCTGATGAACGTTGACATGTCATAGCCTACATCAGAGGACAGGACCCGACGGAAAGAGAGGTTAACGCGGATTGATTGACACCAGGACAGAAGCCGACTGAGGCATGTGGTTTACAGAGACTTTGATGGGCCATGTACCTTGTAGGCCACTTTTGTCCAAAAAGTTGCTGAGGTTGAACAGCGTGTTCCTTGAGGCCAGGTATTGTATAAATCTCTGCAAGAAAAAAACAACACATTGCCCTTTTTTTAGTGCTGGAGGTGCAATGTAGTTTCATTTACTTTATTTTTTTTAAACTGCATTGTATATATACCGTTTTGTCTTAACTTTGCACTATTTAGAATTATTTATTGTAAATATTGCTTATTCTATTTTACCTCATTTTATAATTTATCATTTTTTTATTGCACTGTGGGTCGGAGATAAACAAAATTTTGATTCCTCTATTTGTACTGCACATATTTTGGAATTGACAATAAAGCTGACTTGCGGTATGATTGATGACTGACTTGAGGTAGATTTACTGGCCAACTGTGGCAGACAGTTGGGTGGTATTGGCAGTGAAGGAAAACCTTCACCATCAGTGCACTAGCCCTACCTCATTGCCATAGACCATCAGGTTGTGTGTGGCCGTCAGGGACTTGAAGACCACCACCCAGCTGGTGCTAGCAGTCCGCTCGAACAGAGTGTCGGCCAACTGGGGGATGTTCACATTCATCTCGTTGGTGCATTGAATCAGATCTGAATGGGAAGAGGAAGAAAAACACACCATATATTTCCATCCATCTATATCAATATCTATATACACACATGCACACAAAACACATGTTTGCATAGAGCTACAAGGAAGATCCAGTGGAGTCCCACCTCCAGGGAACCATGCATTATAAAGCCTAAAAACACGCTTTGTCCAAATCCCTTTTCCGCTCAGAAGTGACCCAAAACTATTTAAAAAGGGATAGCCAGAGAGTGGAGGTTAACCGAGGTCATGGCCATAGTTCCTGAATACAAAAACTCAGAAACAGGGGACAGACATTTACACCACCCAAGCCCTGGCTTCCCCCACCACTCCTCACTCAGTGGTTTGTATCAAGAGCGCCGATTTAGAGGTACCGCCTGAATTAATCCAAAAATTCAGTCTTCTTCTTGTAGGGCTGACAGCCATCAGCCATGTGGATATAATTACTAGGGCTAGGAGGAAAATAATATAACTGGTAAGAACAATCTGGTAAGTTCAGAAAATGAAATCACTTTACTCTAATGCAGACATTAATACCACCATAATAAAAACTGTTATTCAAAATATCAAAGAGGATATGCAGTCTCTTATCACGATATCGATATATATATATATAGATACAGAATATCGATACATTGCCCAATCCTAGTGAATTACTACTGATTTTGTCTGTGGAACCCATCAGCGATGTTCTCTCGTCAGGCAACCCCATGCAAGTCCACACGTAGGGTTCCTTCCTTTTGCACCAATACCACAACCGCAACCCTTTGAAATGAGAGTACACATGATATGGATTTTGTGTTCTCCTGCCATTCGCTGACGAAAACAGATGAGCTGCTGGGCGAGCACACCACGGACGCTAAGCAGGATGCATTCTTTGTTGATGCCAGGGATCTTTTGGACCTTCTGACTCAAGTAGAATCCTAAATTTAAACTCATCTTAAAGATGTTTAAATCCACCATGGGAATGTCAAAGAGGCAGATACTCGCTGAATACCATCCGATAGGTAGGCCCCCATGTTTTACTGTGCCTTCCACTGAGGCATGAGAATCCAACCACCCATGCCCACCCTCATCGCCCTGCTGTGAAATCCCGAGAAAAATCCCACAGCAAGCTGAAAACATTGGGACTGAAGAGCCAGGATGAATAAAGAATTCACCCACCATACTCCACAAAAATAAACATTTACACGGTAGTCGGAAAAACATTATCAGGAACGGCAGATGGACAACCACAGAAACGACAATAATTCATCCATTTTGTCTGGATCCATATAAAGTATATTCAGGTGGATGCTGAAATCCCACCTGTGCCAGTAAAAGCAACTCTAGACTCAACGACTGTAGCCAAGGAAGTGAGTAGGCATGTGTGTGATGGCACGCACAAGTTTTTTATTTTTTTTTGGCTCAGAATAAGCCCTCATCCAGTCAAGAACGCCTGCATCACCACCCCGGCCCAGACAGACTCCCTTGCACACAGTCACATCATCGCAATCGAGAGGGAAATCAGGCCATGCGATTTCCCCCCAAAATCCAAATAAATCTTTTTAAGCCTCTATATCGATGACGTTGTGGTAATCCACGGCTCCAAGGCCCTGCTTCTTGGAAGCACTCCTTGCCATCCGACGCTCCCAATAATAAAATATTCATGGCAATCAGATGCCACACTTGGCAGGGAACGAAACTGAATATTGGAGTGAAACATGTCCACGTGTACTGTGGAAATATTATATTGTTCTACCATTGTGCAACACAGGGGAGGAGAAGGAGGTGAACAGCGTGGTGGTGCTAAAAATACACAAGTCACAATAATTAATTAGTCACCGTTTAGTGCTTTGTCGACAATCGCCTCTGACTCAATGTTAACCTCTCAGCGGCACACATGAATAGATGTCCTGATGTCGATGTGTTCTGGAAGCCAACACCTCGTCACAGTCGCAGGGCGCCCGGGGCCGAAGCAGCGGGGGCTGCGGGGCACATGGGTGGTCTCCGTGAAACCTCCTCAGTGTTTGTTCCAATGCAAAACACAAAAGGCCTTTTTCACCCGCCATTATTGTGCGTGCACAATGGGCCACCCATGTGACAACAAAAGGTCTTTTCACACAAGACAAAAATGACATAGCGGGGACCACAAATACAAACTCCACTCGTAGCCCGTAGCGGTAGAACGTCCCATTTTTTGACCACGCCTGGCCGGATGGACCGTAGCAAACTTTCTCATATCAGACACAATCGGACTCACTGCCACTGAAGGTTAACAAGACTGTGGAGCCCTGCCTTTGTACTTCACTGGATGCCAAGTTTAGACTTTGAATGGGATTTTCCATGACTAAGGGATTTGCTGTGTATTATTAAAATCAGAAGATGGCAAAAAAATTAATTGACGCTGATGCAAATGCACACAGAACAGTCCTGAGCTAGCCTCTCTACCATATGGCTCTGGACCAACGGTCTTAGAACCCTAGCTGTTGCCTTGAGAGGAACATAAATTCTCTTTTGCTGCGGAAAATACTGTCGCCACGCACACACGCACGATTAAGCTCAGATAATGACTTAACTGGCATTGATTTAAAAGACTTTCTTCGGAATTCAGCTTTAAAACCCTTCTTTTTTAGGATGACAAGTAGAAAGAAGTAACCCCCCAAAAAAACATACAAATAGGCAACAGAACTTCACCAGGTCCGAATTATGAATCGTTAATCCCTTGCCCAGTTTAGTGAAAAATACATTCATAACGAAATAGGCAAGGAGATAATTCCATTGATTTATAATTTCTGGAGTGCTATTTAATGACAAATTACAGCAGTTTCTCAACTTAAATATTCTACCACTGCTTCTATTACCGAAAATTCTAGATGAGGCCAACTAGTGATCCGATATTTGCGTTTTTTACGTGTATCAGCATCGGCCGGAGCACGGCTGCTGCGTTCGCCAATAGTTTTTTTTCCCCGACATGATTTACAGACAGTTCAATAAATGTTCCTTTTTTAAATTGAGACTTGTAAAATTTGTTATCATCATTGCGTCATTTTTGTGATGTAAATTGAGGGAGCAAAAGCAGTATCTGCTGAAAATATCGGCTCAAGAAAATTGGCAGCATGTATCGGCCATCGGCTAAGGCTGATGAAAAAAAAAAAACATTGGTATCGGCCCTTAAAAATCCGTATCGGTCGAACCCTAAAGCCAACGGCAAGAAAAGTATCCCACACCCATCAGCCCTACATAAAAATGTCCTGCTCACTGTACATTTGCAAGTGAAGTGACTAAATGAACCGGCCCAGGTGACAGGTGAGATGCAGACAACCCAAGACTGTGGTTTCATTCGTTGTCACTTTTTTTCAGGTTGGGAGGGTTAGGCCTTTCGTTGCCTGGCTACCAACAGGAAGTGAAAGTAAAACCATGCAGCTGGTGAGAGTCGCACAAGGGCCCGGTTGTGAGATCCAGTGAGTCTGTCCGTTGTTACGTTCATGGAGGAGATCCAATAAGGAAACGCTTAAATACAGGGCGAAGGGTCTGAGTGGCCCAGTAGCGGTTCCTGCATCAGACAGACACAGGCTGTAGGCCACTATCAGAGAGTAGTGGCATTTCCTCTCAGATCCCCAGAGACACAGGCTTAGTAATATCTCTCTCACACACGCACCAAAATCAGGACAGAACTTGTACTCAGAAAAGACAGCTGACTGCGAGCAGAATAAAGCTGAGGACATATCGTCTCCAAAAAGGATTACTTTCTCTAAATTGCCGCCCTTAAATTAAGACAACAAATGATCTCACAAGAATGTTATCTCTTCTAATCGTATTGTTTGTGTAGCATTTGAATAGAAAAACAAGGATCATAGAGTCGAAGATGGTATCAAACACGACGAATTACAGCCGGTTTACTTGCATTGTAATTAGAGACAAATCATAGGCCCCTTCTGATCCTCAATATACACAACTGCTAGCAACGAATCTTAATAACTACATACTTGTAAAAGCACAACAGAAGGCTGTCCATATGTTCATTATTGACTAGTCAAGAGTCAATGGATAAAATTCATTAAAAGAAAAGGTTCACCAGGAAGATGAAAGCCCTTTTTGTAGATGTTTTTACATGCTACATGTTTGTAGATAGCATGCGAGGGGACCACCATGGAGGAGGAACTATATCAGGCTGCAATAACATTTAATTACACGTTTTGCGGTACAAATTTATGCTTTACAACTTGCTGTTGGGAGTAGTAATTTAGGCTTTTAAAGTCGGCAGCTTTGCCAATGAGGGGCCCTCCTTCCTGGTTGGGTGCACGGCAAATCAAGTTCCCAGTGAAATGGATTTACCGCTTCAAAGTTGTGTACTTACAACAAAAAAAGGACATGATTGAGAATTGGATGCATGTTCCAAAATGTTCAGAATCCAATGACCAATGCTTGTTTTGGGATCATTGCATACCCTTGTAGTCAACAAACTAATTGACGGGAAGTGGATCAAAAGAAATCCCTGCCAATCTGACTTTTGATCAGCTCGACTCCCTAGTGTTCCCGGAAAGGATTATGTAATCACTTCCTGTTAGCCATTTTCCCCATAGCGATCCCAAGACTCGCCTCAGGAAATATCTTTCCGATAACGATCCTGGTACCAAGGATATGATTCAGGCCATTGTGTACGCAGTGCCCGAGAAACTATTTCAATACATGTACATACTTTACAAGAGGGACAAAACACCAAAAATAAAACCTAGGTCAAAAGGTGACTGCGGTGAAATTGCTCCCAATGTAAACGATTCTTACATGATGGAATTGGCTGCTCGTTTAGTACCGCTCATTTGGAGGGATTTTGCCCAAACCACCTCAAACTAAATCCCAACACTTGCTGTCACACCACAAATTACCAATTAGTCTAACAAGCGTCAGGCCATGGTCTTTTCTGATAGATTTGGTTGAATTTGTTTTCCAATCTTACGGCCTCTTTAAAGTCAAATGTTAGGCTTTCAGGCTATTGGCTGCCTGGCTGTTCAAGTTCCAAACAGACCTCATGGTGAACAGTGTGTCAGGTCAGCACTCTTTAAAAAGGGACTGTCATTTGATGCCTTTGCCATCACATGCCTTGTAGTCTGTGCCATACCATCATGATCTAATGGCATGATGCCAGTGCCTTCAGCATGGTACAAAAGTGCAGATGTGGGTTACATTAGCGACTGCCACTCACAGCCTTTCCGTAAAACTATTCTTATCCCAAAAGGAATGCAAACACCATGAGGGCCACCAAGCCATGCCATTGTTGTACTTGGGAAACAAAGAAACATTCATAAAGGTGTTCCCAGGAACTGTAGGCGTCCATGCTAGGCTACAACAAGCTGGTAGGGAGACAGCTGGAAGTGACACAAGTGTAAAGGATTTCTAAGCCCAAAATAAACAAGGAATCTTATTTTCATTCATTGTTCTCCCCTCTAGCAATACCCACACAACTCCTCCGTCTGACCTAATTTTGTCATTTCATGTGCAAATGCAACAGTCTTAAGGAAAACGAGTTGAACACAACCTGCATCAAAAACTTGGTGGGGACAATGTCAGTGTACCGCCACCCAATGTTGACTTTATGTGTGACCACAACTCCAGCGGTCAAGAGTTTAACCGGTGCCAGTGGAGAAGCAGACGAAAGCCAGACCACAATCCCTGCAACAGGTGAGAGATGAATGAGAACATTCATGGAGCCCCAAGTATCAGCCCAAAACACATTTACATGCAGGTCTGGGACGTGTGTGAGATTTTCAGCAGGTCTCCCCCTCTCCCAGCGTCTCCTTATTCCAGGCTGTGGCAGTGAATTTGCTCGGAAAAACACTCACAAGTTAAATCAGCCAACGTAAAGCCAGGTGACTATTTCTCCACATTATTTGTCGATCCACTTAAAAGTTGCCAATAAGAAACCACTTATTAATGTGCAAGTTATTGAAAATTGTAATTAACCTTCATTATTTTGATTTCCAATAAAAAAGGCACAGGTCTGTCTGAACAGTTGACCAAAACAGAAGTTTATATGAAGGACACCAGCAAACACAGTAGAATGGTGCTCCTTTAAAAAACAGTAGAGCTGCACTACAGAAAGGTTTGATTAAACAAATCTGCTTAAACAAGTTTTTCCTGCTAAATGTTCATAGTTGATACCCAATTTACAAAACATGAACATATGCTGGTCCCACTTAGTTTACCAGTGGGACGGATACAAATGAACACCATGACATTAGCCAGGCCGCCATGTTCATAGGTTATAAATCATAGAGTGAAGTTGCACCGCCTCTGAGGTCAAAGAACCTTAACAGACCTTTGAGCATGTCTGCAGCTTGAGCGTGCAGGATTACATGACGATAATGAACACATCAAACCACCTGAAAACTTTTATGAACCACATCCAGTCTTTTTGTGTTTTTGTTTGGTTAAAATTCTCCACTGCCATGTATTATTTCACACCTAGTGTAGCCAAACAGGAAATGGAAATGCAGTACAGGCCTCCTTTTGACTTTAACCAACTTCTACCTCTCTGCACGGTACAGCATAGCAGGCAAGCGCCTGCCGTTTATCTAGCATGGTCGTGTTGAAAAGCATGCCCAGACTGGGATGGGCTTCAAAATCAAGAAGCCAGCACACTGGATCATATCGCACCTTCACATCAGACAGGACGAAGACAGACCGGGAGCGGGGGTCTGGGGCGGTTGGTTTTAGGGTCTGGAGTAGACAGACCGCTGCTATTTTCGGTCGTACAGGAAACTTTCAACACAAGTGCGTCACCTCCCTCTCCCTTCCCATCCTCCTAATATACCTCCAAACGGTGAGCGAGAGAGCACTGCCGTGCATTAACTTTCTAGCTTAACTGTACCAGAGGTCTGGGCCCGAAGTCATCCGTTTGGCTAATCGCACAGAGAAACATGTAGGAGGAGCTGGATTGAGAATGCCATGGTCAGTGTTCCATGCTATTGCTGTTTAGCATGTTCTTAAGACATGGCATATTGTCATGGAGCCAATTCTAAAAATAGCAGCCAAGTGGACACCACGTCATGCTCGAGGAAATCTGTAGGTTCTCCAAATAAGCACTCTAGGAAGAACAGGTATTTTAGGGTGCATAAAAAGGCCTAAGGCCACTCTTATCCACCCACCCAATTCTTTTGCGATTAACGTGTGAAGTGTTACAATTTGTGAATTTCTGAAATGTACATTATGTTGCACATCTTGGGAGTGTTAAAACCTAAGGGCTCAACAAAGAGCTGCTGAAATCATAATTTTGCTCCAAATTAACAGGTTGGCTGTCACTCACTACAGCATCACTACATTAAAGATGTACCTGCTGACCCTTCCTTATAGATGACCATTACTTCCCGATTTTGAAGCAGAATAGGCAATCTTAGACATTCAGTTTCAAAGGAATAGGAACACAAAAATAATTTCAATTTAATAAAAAATATATAACATTATTCATAGTACTTGAAAAGGTACTTGCAACAATTAAAATTCTAGAATAGAACGTAGGTATTTGTCTTTGTTATCAACAATAAATGCTCTGTGTGCCAAGGCAAAATGAGTATGTCAATAAAAGATAAACACAGGACTGTTGATCCCTGTATCGTCATCCACACACACGTCATTCTAAACTGTGTCATGTTTATAATGATTGAAGCAAGAGTCTCTTAATATAGCTACACAAAAACTGCATGCATCTGTGGATGGTTACTAAAAGGAAAAGTAGGCCTTAACCGCGCATTCATTTTAAGTCATTCCTTCGCCACTCATATCAGTAAACCCACACAATCCAAAGCCATAATCTGCATTCATTTTAGCGCTTTGCATTGATGTGGCCGAGAGAACAGAGACAGACATCTAAAAAAAGAATTACGTAAATTTGGCTATCACCATTCTAGGTTTCAGAATAACTGCAGCAGAGGGCAAGGGCTGAATACGATACATTTGACTTGCAAAGAGGTCAGCCCCTAATAGCCAACGTGCAGAGAAGTCTGAGAACATACAGTGGCTCAAACCGAACCAAATGCCAGGAAGTGCAAAGGCTATGTCAACCAGCCAGCAGTCGAGCTCTTTGCTTACAACACTGGACAATAACACTCATTATCTTGAGCACTGAAACATCTACTTCTGAAAACAAACAAGAGCTTAGGTTGTACAAACTAGAATACTAGTATACACATCTGGTGACCAACTACACTAGCTATTCTATTCACATAATAGTTTCCTAAAAAAAAACAAAAAAAAAAACACTTTTGTTCACAACAATACTGTCAAACTAGTTTTGGAATCGAATTGTCCCCTGCATATTTCTTCTGCTTCAGTTTGGCAAGGCAAGAGCAAAATGCGAAACACTTGAGTAGCCTACCAGACAAACTGGAACTCCGGTTTGTGAAATGTCACAAGTACAGTGGGCGTTTGATGTGGTTAATGGTTTCAGAGAAGTTGAAGAGTGCAATCAAACGGGACCACTCCTGCAGAGCACCGTGACTGAGAAGCAGTCTAGATTGCATGTTGGTCTTTTAAAGTTGGAAGGATTTAACAAAAATGTAATAAATGTTTGTTCGAATTGTACAAATAATACATGTGTATTTGTGTGGTTCTCTCATACAGGAGGCACATACTAGCTGGTGTTTTGAGTAGGCCTCACTGCCAGAGAATCAAAACGAAGATGTGACAATAGAGAGTCGACATAATGGAGGGGGTGGTGAATGCGAAACAATGCAACAACATATGCGATACTTACAGTCCAAATGTTTCTTTTTTGGCCCCATAATTTCATGCGTGGTTGCCTTGCATACGGTTTTGGATATCGCCGAGCCAGTGACACTGTGCTGAGCGGCAGTGATCCTGTCTGTAATGCTTTGCCCCGACATCCTTGTAGGTAGAAACAATGAACCACGATACGCTTTTTAAAACAAATCCAGTGGATATCGTCTTTCGTGTGTCGCCTTGTGTGTGTCGTTCCCACGGTCGTTTGCCACCTGACACAAGACAAGAGAGAAGGAACAGCATTGAGACGACCGCAGGCGTTTCGTTTAACTTGTAGCCCCACTCAGTCGGATAACATAACACAAGATCCAGGGTGTACAATTAGGAAATTGCAGTAACGAGTGATTATATTGTGGCAAAGCACCACGAGGATACGAACCACAGTCTCTCGATGGATTTCAAGCGTCTCCGTCCCTCACCCTCTCTGTCTCTCTCCCATGCAAGTCTTTCTCTCAGACCGAATCCCACTTCTTTCTCGCTTTCCCTGGTTCCCACACCAACTCGGTCTGCTTTCGCACCGCCTCCCCCTGCTGGGTTTAAATGGACTGGAGGTTTGCACTGAAAATGGCGGGGCCGTTTCCTGTCTAACTAAACCCCAGCCTCTCCCAACTTTGCATACAACAGCGTCTAACATATGCTGAAAGATGGCGGCTCTCTCATTGGACGTCTAGCCCTCATAGTATGCTGTTAAAAGTGAATTAAAGGAGTCAATATTTTTAGCTCACGATATCCATCAAACATGTAGAAGAATGCAGGCGTCTAGTGGTTATGGGTGGCATTCTTTTAGCACTCTGAATCGGGAGGAAACATGGCACGCATGGATGTTGGATGGAAATAATAGCCTGGAGAATGGTATTCTTAACCGAATTACATAAATTCGTATTGGACGTATGGAAGTATGGAAAATCTCTAACTGCATGAACAGGCAACGAGACTGAATAAAATGTCCCAACAAACGTTATCAGGATGGATACCTGATTGCCTTCAAAAATTATATTGAAGCGTATTACATGCAGGTCCCTGGTGGTCTAGTGGTTAGGATTCGGCGCTCTCACCGCCGCGGCCCGGGTTCGATTCCCGGTCAGGGAACTCACCTTTTGTGCAAGCAACTTGTGTGTTCTACTATTTCCCTTGTGTACTATATTTTTCGAATATTCTAATATATATACAGTATATTCAAATATTTTAATAGCTGGAATCCAGCTATACATTATGTAACCTATTATACTGTATGCTGTTTTAGGGAGCCCAGTGCACGCAAAATGGCCAAAATATCTGTGGCAGGTAGGCTAACGCACGTACAGCAACAATATTTGTATTTGTCAGTTCCCTGATTTGTTCAAGTATAGTCATTGTGAAAGGTACTTTTTTTCATATTTTTACATTCATTTTTTATAATGTTATAATATAATTAATACTGTTAAGAAAGTTAAGAAATAGTTAAGAAATAAGAAAGAATCGCTTTATTTCCGCAATTATCGTTTGAAGGCACTGCGCTCACAACTTATAAAAGGTATTATGCTGTCACCTAGTGGTCAGAAAAGCAAGAACCATGTGGGTACATTCAATAAATGAAATAAAGAAACAGCTTCAAGTGCTACATTATAAATCAAGAGATAGGGCCAAGATGCAGTCTGAACAGGTGATCTTTCAGTCTGAAACGTCTGATGTCTGCTGTCCTGATGTCAGTGGTGAGCTTGTTTCATTGTTGATGGAGCCAGGACAGCCAACATCTGGTATTTTCTTGAGTGGCAACTTGGGCCCTCTTGTGGTAAGGGAGTTGCAAGCTGTTTGCCAGTCATAGAGCTGGGGTGTATGGATTGATTTGGCTGTTTACTGGGTGTTTCAAGGGCACAGAGCCATTTGCAGCACAATAGGCAAGTAGCAGTGACTTAATTGGATTGGAGCAGCCACCAGTAGCCAGTGCAGGGTGCAGAGGAGTCATGTAGTGTGGGAGAACTTTGGATGCGCATTTTGGATGAGCTGCAGAGAAAGAATGCCACATGCAGGCGGACCAGCCAGAAGGGGGTGCAGTAGTCTAGACGCAAGACGACAATAGCCTGGACCAAAACCTGAGTGTATGCATGGTCTTTGAGCCTGAGTCTGCATATGATTTAGGATACTTGTCTCCAATATTTGTGTTCCACCTGCTCTTAGTACTGTGTCTCTGTGATCTTGCAGTCCTCCAATGTGATATTGCATGATTCTTCCAAACATAATCTCTGCCACTTCAATGTAAGTGCAACACTCGACAAAAATGCATCATAAGACGTGTTCTTTATACAAACAGAGAGTTACGTTAAAGGTTGCAAGTAAAAACCTCAATAAGAGCTCACACTAAAGCTACCAAGATGTGAAATGGATCTAGCACCCCGACTACGTACAGTGGTATCTTCATGGCACTTCAACACCACAAGATAGATGCATAACAAGGTATGAAGATCTGTGTATGGAAAGCTGCCAGCGGGAACCTGTCATGTTGAGCTATGGTAGGACTGGACTGCAGGTTTGGAGGGGGGCATTCCCTCTGTCATTCACAAATGCCAGAGCAAATAAAACATGAGGTCACAGATTAGTCTGGTTCCCACGCTAGGTGTTTTCTACATCCTAAGTGTGTTTTTGCCCCCATCTATCTATTCTCAGTCTCAGGGGAATAGAGAATGCAATACGCCCTTAAGCGACTTATTAAAAGTAATTTGCTGAACTGATTGTAATTCCCAATGTAAACTATTGAAACAGGTGTGTGTAGCTGAATCTTGCCTTGCCAAAATAAAGTGTGAATAGAGCAAAACACTGAAGCAATATGACTTGATTATTTTCCAAATGACATGTTTGGTTAAACAATGGTTAAGTCAACACAATAAACACAATCCCATCAATGACAGGCTGTTGCCTGTTTGCTTCAGGAGCCCCGGGTTTCAATTACCAGCTTGTCAGAAGTGAGGAAACACGTTCTCTTTAATCAAACCCAGAAAATATTAATATACCAACAATGTTGGTGCCTGAAGTCAAGGTCAGCAACAGTTCAGCAATCTGTAATAATTTTCAATTTTAAGGATATTAGAGTTCTGAAGGTACTAAGATAAGAACGTTTTATTAACCTTTTTAATTCAACCATCATGTGTGGGTTATGCATTTACAATGTAGTATATTACATTCAATTGTATTACATTGTTGTCTCTAGTCAGACAAACATCCCTGAATTATGTTTTCCCATTTCATTCAACTGTTGTCTAAACAGACACAGACAAACAGACAAAAAGAAAGTAATACATGTAGATAAGATTCAAATCCCATTCGAGAGAACTAATGAAGGCCTTCAGTATCCATGAATTTAAAACCCATTTAACCAGCCGTGGAAACTCACAAAGGATTCTCAAAATAAAACAACAAATGAATAACACTTTTGTAGTCGTGTTTTCCACAGTAAAAGTTTACTCCTTCAGTATTCTACAGAAGAATCTACCAGGGTCAGTCTTCTTTTTTTGGCAAAAGCAAGAATGGTATATATACAGTATAACATCAGTTACCTAAATAATAAATGACCACACAACGACCCTCCTATGCAGGCCTATCCCTGGTTTTCATTGACCCACAATGACCTACTGTATACTTATTGACCTGCACACTAAGGATCATAACATAAATAAGAGCTTTGTTCAAATGACACCACCAGTTGTGAACGTACGCTGTCTTTGCGGATCGACTGTCACCTTTTCTCTCTTCTTCTTACAAGCAGCTGAGAACGAAGATGGGGGTGATTCACACAGGCGGGCTCCGAGCTGATGTAGACCTCATCACGCAGCATGATATAGAAAGCGATACAGTAAGCGATGAATGTCACGATGGAACGAAAAAGATCAACACTTTCCATTCGGACACGAGGTTTCCTTGGTGGAATATAATACATCCTATTGGGTAGAATGCGTTTATCACGTATATAATGGGCCCCTGTCCTCTGGGAGCACCGGCTTATACACAGATACTCTCAGAGGGACTCCACGAAAGGATGCAAAGAATCGGGAACCTTGTGTTATTTGTGCCAAGTGATGACATTTCACCAAACAAAAGCCCAGAGACGTGCCCTTTCATGTCTTCAAAGACGCAAAGCCGTTTGTGTGCCATTCAAAGATCCAAAAGATGGCCCTGCCTGACGGCATCCAGTCTAGATTGATTTCAGCCAGGATAAAAGACGCTCAGAGCGTGTTTTAGGGCTAGAAAGTGTTCAGCAAGACTCTGGAGTCACATCGTAGCTTGAGGCATAATGTGATTTGTTGTTTTTTTCTGACCTTATCCGTGGATATCAGTTCCCACATATGGGACAACATATCATGCAATGCTTGATCTGATAAGATGTTTGCACTGTGTTTACATTCCCTTTGTCAAGGTGTGAGGAACTCGAAGGGCTGTTTCATACTGTTAATCTAACTTGATACACACAGCCTCATGAGATATGCAGCAAAGGGAAGAGATGGAGTAGAGATACAAAATAGGTATAAGACTGTTCACAAAGCTACTTTGCCAAAACTCAATGAATAGTGTGTAAGAAAATAATGTTAACAAACATTAGAGGTACGAATACAGTGAAAACACCTGTCACATCAAGTCAAGTACATTTATTCGTCTCCCTTGGGAGAAATTTGGTTAAGAGACAGGGTACTGCTGCATAGACAAACATGGAACATACAGACACAACAATCCATAAAGATAGTAAAACATCCAACATAGAAATAAAGTACATGGTAACTGGTAACCAGATAGGGACCAGAGTGCAAGAAGATCTGAGCTGTGCAATCTGCCCTACCTACTAGTCAAAAGTACAGTGCTAGTACACATGTAAAGTGTAGTGCACTATAAAGTGCTGGTGCATATTAGAGTGCTAGTACATATTAAAAATGCTGGTACAGATTAGGTTAAAAGTACAGTTCTATTACACATTTAAAGTGTAGTACACAATAAAGTGCTGGTGCATATTAAAGTGCAAATACATATTAAAAGTGCTGGTGCATATTAAAGTGCTGGTACATATTACAGTGCTGGGGCTTCTTAAAGTGCTTCATAGCACATTTATAAGCTCATACAATACACAGAACCTCCCTATATTTGCTCATTAATGAGCTTGACTGACAATGGGACAATGGAATGTTTGCACCGGTTGTGTTTACATAAGGAGACCCTGTACCTTCTCCCTGAGGGCATTCGTTGTTCAAAACATGGGAACTGTCGTTTAGAATGTGTGGTCAAGTGATGACCTATTATAGTCCTATTATAAATGTCAATATGTTATTTAGATAGTAACAATATACTAATATCAAACTACAGTGACAGCTTTTTTTCTTGCTGCTATGTTGCATTGGCATGTTTCTACAGTAGCCCAGAACGGACAAACGGCTCTAGAGATATCAAGTGTTTATGGTTTGATAGACCCATTATTATATATTATTATAATTATTATTAATGATCATTCATCTCAATGGCAGTCGGTGCTAAAAGCCAATCTTTACTTGCACTGCGGTATGTGAATATGTTAAGATGCGTGGAGCTTTGCCTTACCACACTTATAGTATAATATATATATCATATATATAATAGTATATTAAGCCACAGTGTGTATTTCATATACAACATCACTCATTGTAAAACTCCTACACAGCGATGCTACTAAAAAAGTATCATAAATGGGTAGTATCCATGGGGATAACACGCCCCCTCCTTCCTAGTACCCTTAGCCAAAAACCATAAAACCGTGATATCTCTAGAGCTGCTTGTCCGTTCTGGGCTACAGTAACAACAGCTACTATAAAACATGGCTGTGCAACATAGTGGCCCCCATGGAAGAGGACCGGCTCCCCATGTAGATATAAAGAGCTTGTTCTCAGGGAATGAAAAACATTACCTGAGGCTTTCTTAATTTCTCATTTCATGGGGTTTTAAACTAATTAAAACATTATTTTGGATAATATATAACATTTATAACAAGTCAGTTTTGCTTAATTTCACTAAATTATATTACAATTATTACTTTAACTAATTATAGGAGGATAGGGAAGTAAAATAACCAAAACATAAACACTATACTTCAGTCAGGAGGAGTGAATTACACAAAATCTCTAAACACATGTTTCTGGGGAAAATTCTAAATTGGAATTTATGAGTAAAACAAATATGAAGTCCCTCATAATAACAGGAAATCGTGGGAGACTCACAACTTTACTTAACTACAGCAGTTCAGCAGGTGAGTACTCAGATATGTTCCGCCCCTGCATTTCAGAGAACACTGTATTCCCTGATCAAAGACAGAAATATCAGGTGCAGTCTATTGTAGCCTGTGGGGGAAAATCAACAATAGCTGTTGATTTCATACTCAGCCTTTCCCACACCTGAAAAAAACAACCATTGCACAACACAAGTACTGTGGGGAAGACGATGTCACCTGTTTTAACCAACAATAATCCCATCCTAATTTCCTTATCTCCTCAGGCCATGCATTACGATAGCAGTGATGTAATCACTCCTGTTACATGTTACATGTTACCGATGATTTACATGATGATTTATACATAGATACATAGATACATGCCAGGTATTCTACATGTGTATGTACTCCACATTCAAAGACCAGGGTTCAACAGTGCTGACGCTCCCTTGAATATATAATTTGATAAAAGGGGTTTTTAGACCATCATTTGTGAATTTGTTGTCTGTGTAAAATGCTCTCAAACTGATAAGAGCCACCATCAACCCAGCCATTAGCCCTATAGAAGGATGCCATTCTAGGAAAGACGAATGAATGGATGAATCACTGGCGTAATTGAGGTCCTTGGGTAGCTACTTTAGATAGCAATCAGCCTGTGAGGAAATTTGCTCTGAGCAATTTGCTCTGAGCCTTCTCCGGACTGTGATCGTAATACACCTCAGATTAGAGATCCCTAAAAATATGAAATTGCCGTCTCCGGCAGATCCTAAGTTAAATATCGCTGCGGGACAGTTCAAAATGTCTTGAGACATTCGACTGCGACTCATTTGCAGTACGGTTCCCTGCTAAGACTTTCAACTTGTTGGCCATGCATCAGGCACGTTGTATGTGGGATCACATTTATGGACCGATGGAAACTACACTGCAACTACTCATCTGGATAGTTTAATGTAACGCTTAGATTATATTATTGAGATTGTGCCAAAAAACTGACAAAAAGAATGTGGACTTATTTAAAAATGCGGAAAGGTAAGTGACGATTATAGACTTATTTTCTTTGCCCTGACCACTGTAACTTGAATTACTTTAAGAAATAACAAATGCTGCCTCAGCACTTTTGCAGCAGACAAAAGATACATGTTGGGGTGATAACATTGATTTCTGAACCGACAGTTTGAATCATTATATTTACACACACCATTATTGTGAAATCCCAAAGGGTTTGCGTTATATGTTTCAAAGTCCAACTCTGAACAGTTGCAATTGATGACAAAGAAAAAAACAAGTGAGCCCTTTGTATTGACCATGTTGACCTACATCCAGGAGGTTTGGACTGAGCCCTCGCTGCTGGGGTCTATCTCATGTTCCAGACCCAGCAGGCCGACCCCGTTTGCCCTCAGACAGGTTTCTACCGGCTGCTCCTCGAGGCATAACCCCCACAAGGCTGGACTTCCTATCGCTACATGTGGGTTTCGGAGGACACTTGAACTCTTGGACCCTTACAGATCCCTTTGATACGCTCGCCTCTGTTTCTTATGTCTTCTGGCTTATCCTCTTGCTGGGATTCTCTCGGGATGTGGGGGTCAGGGGGAGCTGTGGTTGTCAGTGGGGGTGGGTCGGCAGGTGTGAGGGGGTTCAGCGGCGAAGTCTAGCCGGGTCTGCTGCTGCGTTGACTGAGGAACGCCGGACACAAAGTGGGGGGGGGGGGGGGGGGGGTGGAAAAGAAGGGGACACCACAGGGTTGTGTCCTACGGCACAGAGTGGCCTGGGCGATTATGGGCTTTGCACCCGCAACCCTTCCTCCCCCCAAAACTCCTATCGAAGGGAGGGGACGGTGCGTGGGGGGAGTGTGTGGGGAGGGGAGGGGGTGGGGGGGGGGGGGGGGGGAGTCCGCTCAGTCAGCAAGCCAGGAGCCACTGAAGCGATGAAAAGATAATTCTGCCCGCTACTCCCCACTCTCCCCCTGTGCTCGCAGCCACTGGACCTCATACGGCGTTAAACCATTTGTGAGCGGTGGACAGGGGCAGATTGGGCCAAGAAGGATATGAGTGGGAAACTTCAAAAAGCTGCTCATGTTTCCCTGCCGCCGTGAAAGGGATTTGTATAAACACAATTCAACCTGTCGGCGGCCCTTCCCATGAGCGCCCAACAATCCAAAGCCCCCCACCCAAGACCCCCCCCCCCCCCCTCCACCGATACCCCCACCACCAACCTCTTTTTTTTTCTGGTTGGCATGTTGAAATAATGAACCTCTTATGTGTGGGGATCCCTCTTTTTTTTTATCAACCCCCCCCCCCCCCCCCCCCTCCCACTGCCCGCCCCCCCCTCACCTGATCCTCAGTGCCGTTTTCTAGTCGTCGGCCGGGCATGCTGGCCGTGCCATTCGACCACCTGTGGCAGTCCCAGACATATGGAGAACCGCTAACCGGGGAAGGCTTCAGGGTGAGTAGCGCGGGGCGGAGACGGGGAACGGGGAGCGAGGACGGCACTTGCCCAAGGCCAGTGTCTCTCGCCCACCTTCATTGTTCCAGATGAGGCTAGGCACGATGCAATGCAGATATTTGTGATCAGATAAATGCAGTTTATGACGAGGATGAGGATGAGTGGCGCTGGTGGTGGCGATGGTGTGGTGGAGTTGTTTCCTTCACAGGGAATAACTTTTATTATGTTAGCTCGTGCTTTGGTTTATATGTCGTGTTTGTATAGGTGGATGATATGTGAAGTAGAGCAACCTTTTATCTCTCTTTTGGTGTTTACTGGGAAAGTTGAATAAAAGTTGTTTTCCGATTACTGAAGTTGAAAGTTGAACTTCAATGTCGTTAATTGTATAGACGGACATTCACCTCCTCTGTGTTCAACTTCTAAACAGCTTGTGTGCTTGTTGTCTTCCAGGTGCTGAAATGGAGCAAATATTGTTGATTCTATTACTGTTTATCAAGGCCTTGTCAGTTGGAAGTCAGTTCAATGGATACAACTGTGATGCCAACTTCCACAGTCGCTTTCCTGGTAAGAAATACCTATCTTAAGAAGGAGCCATGATAAATAACAATTTAAATAGCTTCATATGTAAGCTCCATATACTACTACCTATCTTAATAATTTGATTATTTGACTAGATTTCTTTTTTTGCCTTCATTGTAAGTTGCTTTTCATAAAAGTTTAATCTTTATAACACTATTAAATTAAATTATTCAACAATAGATCATGTCTAAGCATTCATCATATTTCCATTTCATAAATATGATGAGTCTTTGACATGACATTTTAATGGAGTGTATTTTCCACAGTTTGAGACATTATATATCCTATTAATCACCATTACCAATATCTGTCCAAACTACTCCACATTTGCTTATTGAAGTTAACATTCATAATGAAGAACATATATTACAAAGAAAAGGGCAACTTTTGGGTCTGATGCCAGTTTTTGTGTGCCTGTGTGTGCGTGTGTGCGTGTGTGTGTGTGTGTGTGTGTGTGTGTGTGTGTGTGTGTGTGTGTGTGTGTGTGTGTGTGTGTGTGTGTGTGTGTGCGTGGGGGGCGTCCGGCAGCTGAGAGGGACATCAGTGTGTACTGCGGGGTACAGACCATCACGCTCAAGATCAACTTCTGCCCCGTCCTCTTCTCCGGCTACACCGACACGGACCTGGCCCTCAATGGTCGCCACGGTGACGCCCACTGCCGCGGCTTCATCAACAACAACACCTTCCCCACCGTAGTGCTCTTTAGCATCAGCCTGGCAACGCTGGAGGCCTGCGGCAACGCCCTGGTGGTAGGGAGAGAAAGGCCATGGTTCTTGTCGTCATAGAAACAGCATTGTAGTAGTTCAGCTCTAAAGGGTGGGTTCCAATACTAATAGAGACAAAATGGGTGACGGTATTTTAAACGTTTTCCTAAAATCCCTTAAAGGGATTTTTCCATTTATAAAAGATCAAGATTCGCTTAAAAGGTCTTCAGGGACTTTTGCAGCACTGCAACATCAGACAGAATAATGATAGGCATATAATAATGATAATGGGATTTGCACCCGCAATAATGATAAGAAATAGGCCAATTCCATGTGGCCTATTTCATCCATATAATGGATTAAATCTGAAATTCAAAGTACTATGTTCATATTAAGAAGTTGCACGGTGTTGCTTTGCTACTTCAATACCGATGGTCAATACTAGGTCAGTTCCTTACCCTAATTTACACAGATTTTTGTTAAAAAATGTTCTACGGTTCACACAAAACCTTGAATCGGGTGTTTAATCCAAAAATAAGCAAATAATATAATAATAACAAATCCTGAATATGATAAAAATTGGCCCGTTATACCTATCCTTTTTTGAAGCAGCACTGAGGCTACAAAAATGACATATATTGTTGAATGAATGGAACCGGTGGCCTGTTAGGGTGGCCCCTACTTACTACCTGAAAGCCTTTTATTTCCCAGGACAGAGTGTGTTTGATTGCATTAGCTCTTTGTTCCCTCCTGCTCCTATCATTTACAGTCATGAGTCAGGCAGGGCATCAGAGGCCAGACAGGGAGAGACGGGGGATTGGGGATTCGCACCATGGCACATCGCATTAGTATTCCAGAATGGTACGATGCAATCCCCCTGCAGTCCTTGCAGAGGTGGTGGGGGGGGGGCACATCATTGAAAAGCTGAGTGTGTCATCTGGCTTCACCACAGGTCTCCACAGGTCAGGGGCCCAACGCCTATGGGAACCTTTCGCTGGTGCAGATCGGCAACATCTCTGGGTACATTGACACGCCGGACCCCCCCACCATCGTCAGTTACCTGCCCGGCTTGCTCTACAAGTTCAGCTGCAGCTACCCCCTAGAGTACCTGGTCAACAACACTCAGCTGGCCTCGTGAGTTACACAAACACAAACAACACGTTGCGTGTTTCAACTCAAATTCTCAATGTTACGTTTTGCCTTTAGGAAAAAGGTATGCAAACAATTGTATGCGCGCTACAAATGTTTAACTCAAGATAATTAGAGATGAAACACCTGGGCCAATGAAAACTGGATTGCTATAGATCAATGTTTACTGGCAAATTGGTTTACTGGCAGACAATTGATTCATGACTTATGGCCTGAAAACTCTGTATTTTCTTTTGTTTTTGTTTGTTTTTTCCCCCCCGGTTTTATTCAAATCCACTTTCAGCAAAAACTGAGACCGAAATTTCCTTCATGTTCCTTCTTCAGGTGTTCCAGCTCTCAGTTGTCTCAGCTCAACAAAGCTCTGCTCTTGTGTTACAAAGGTCAGCCGCAGCGATCTCCGTGAAGGAAAGCAACGGTACCTTCATCAGCACCTTGAACCTGATGCTGTACAACGTAAGTCCCCACACCACACTGATGGTAAACTGTGAATGCTTAGTTGGCAAAAATGAAGGTATTCAAACATCTGTGGCTGGTTTACTGTAGGTTTGGACCTAATTGTCGGTTGTTTATATAATATTCTGTTATTGTCAGGGTTTGAATTAAAATTCATTGCTGTATAAATAAAATGCCATGTATATAGGTCGGTTGAGGCATTTGACGTTTTATACAAAGGATCCGCAATCCATTTGTATACTTTCTAAAGCGGAGGACAAATTGCCTCTAATCCCTTAATGGCCGCAGTTTTATCCTGAATCATCCTGTATTCAGAGCTAACTGTAACCTCATTGGTCCGCTTGAGTCCATTCAACTGGTGGCCCGTGAACAAGACTCAATGGCGACTAGATAATCTATGTTGATGGAGTAGATATGCAGCGATTTATCGTTGCACAGTGACAGGGCGGAAATTGGAAAAGGAGAGGGAGAGAAAGCGAGAGAGAGAGGGTAAAACTACAGGTCTAATCATTACAGCTGAATGAACCTTTACTGTTGTGGTCTTTCTGTAGGACTCGACGTACGTTCAGCAGCTGTCCATCCCAATGGCGGGACTCACACTGAAGACACGTGTGTTTGCAGCTGTGAGAGCCTCTAACCTCGACAGAAGGTATTTCACTAACACTGGTATACACTTTCCCACTTAATACAACAAAACAATACAATACAGAGTTCAGAATAGGGTTCAATCTATTCTCACTAATGGCAGAAGACCTCAAATTTGGGTGAATGGAGCGTAACACTTTCCTTGTCTTAATATTTGTTTTCGACCAATCATGTCGCAGGAGGCAGGGGTCTCTAAGGGCGTAATTTAGTAACAGTTAATTCATTAACAGTAGTAAACTGTAAGGAAAATGTCTACGGTTTCAAATCAACACTGTGTCGACAGGCCACTATAGTAATACATTGATAAGAATTCCTGCTGAAAGCTCCATCTACTCGCAAATTTTTTTTGGTAGTTTTCTTTGGTACAATATCTCCGTAACAACACAGGTATCAACTCCGCCCCTTGCAGTTTTGGTTTCAGGCTCAGGGTCTGTGCCGTATCCCCCCAGAAGTTCCGCTTTAACATAGTAGGACTGCTTGATGAAAGATTAGGTCAGACGCTATCCTTTAATTATCATAATCATTTATTTATATTTTTATCATTTTGTTTGCAAATTAGTTTGAACAATATTAAATATTTGCACAGAATATTAGTATTGGCAGTCTCAGTCAATAAAATATCAGTTTCCAATGTATTTGCCCTGGAAAACCCCTTACATGGAGCCCCAGTTGGGATCGACTCCCCCATCCTTACCCTTTTATAAAGACATCAAGAGTATAGGGCTTTCTCTGCAGTATCCCTGGCCCCACAAAACCACTGTCAAATCAGTTTTCTTAAAACTCTAAGCGGCAACCCCAAGGAATGTGTCTTTTATCTCTAATTATGATATATTTTAAATCCAACATATCATAAAAATAATAATGAACTTTCTTTATACATCGCATTTCAATAATCCAAGGTGCTTTAGAGTTATAAGGAGCACATATTACTCATTCCAGTCACACAATATCTGGTCATAACATAGCTAGTTAACCACTCCCTATCGTGTGCGTGCTTCACACTGGGTAAAATAATATGAAGTGGTAAGCCAACCCAATGGACTACCACACAATAGAATAATGATGACCTACTTTAAGGACATCCTCATTTCTTATTACGTGTAAAACAAACCCTCATTCATTGTGTCAAATGGGTTGATCTAAATATAGCCTGATGAGAAACGAATGAACTGTGATGAAGGAGCTTGGAGCTATTAACGCAAACACTGGTTGCTAGGTGTGTTAATGGGGTGTCTGATTTTGTCCACCTGAGAACTGCACTAGGTTCTAAAGTTTCATTATTTTTGACGGCCACTAATGAAATAGCTTTTTTCATTACTACAAAGTAATGAAAAGTTACTTTTGTTACTTTTCTTATTCGTGTCACATGTTCTCTGGCTAAGGAAATGTAAGATGTAGTAAGTAAAAGTAAGTAAAAGTAAGTAAAGTAACATAAGCATCATACAAACAAATATATCTTAAAGTGGTTATTAGTCTGACTCTTTTTATGACTTTGAGTCCTAGTCTCCACATTTTTCTCAATAATTGGCCAAATGACAATAGTTGTTTTTTTTCGGGTGGCTTCAAGAAGGGTTAAAAGTGTTTTTTTTTAACCTGGTTACCTGTCCTGCTCATGACGTGACTCAGGTCCAGACCTTGTGGCTGACATGTGGCTGTTGTGTGGCCCTTCCTCCCCAATAGATGGAACGTCCTGATGGACTACTGTTACACCACTCCGTCTGGGAACCCCAACGACGATCTGCGCTACGACCTCTTCTTCAGGTAACGGAAAAAACAAACGCGTACAATTAACTCATCTCCAAGAATGATGGAAACAGCCAGCCAGCGAAATAAACATTCAAACCTTCTCATTCTATTCAACCCTATTCATTATCTTCCAGAAACTTGAAATTCTTGTCTGCAGGGTCCAACATTAACACCAGCCAATGTCTGATAGGTTTAAACATTTGGCAGGTAAAAATATTCAGGGTTACATTGCTTGAAAGAGTTTAAGTAAATTTTGGACCCTGTGTGTCGGGTTCTGTTACTTATTTGCAAGAAGTTGCAAGTGACTAGTGACCAGTGACAGCTAATTTATTTTTCTGTCTCCTTCCTCCTTTCTTTCTCTCACCTCAGCTGTGATAAGGACCCCCAGACCACAGTGTTTGAGAATGGGAAAAGCCAAATGGGACGCTTTGCCTTCGAGGTGTTCCGCTTTGTCAAGCACAAGAACCAGAAGATGTCCACCGTCTTCCTGCACTGCGTCACCAAGCTGTGCCGATCCGACGACTGCCCAATGCTAATGCCGGTGAGGCTAACGACCTCAGGGATTTCAGGCTTAAAGTGTAAAGGGCTTATATGGCTAACCATGAGTGTCAAGAAAGCAATCACGTTTCTGAATATGATGAATACAACATTTGACAGGCAGACTATTAAAGCAGTCTAAAAATAAGTTTCTTGAAGATACTCTGAAATAAAATATGGAAAGCTGGATACCTGCTCATGCCCTTCCTAAGAGCGTTTACCTCATTTTAATTTTGTTGTATTTAAATGTATACTTAAAAATACATGTGTTTTGAATGAGTTACATATTGGTCTTCTGTATCAGACACATATATATATATATATATATATATATATATATCCGACACACAACATTATATTCTGAAATGACCTTGCAAATCATTCTACCCCAACTCTTTTCTCAGATTTGTGGAAGCAGAAGAAAGAGGGACCTCCTAGATGGGAAGGAGAGCCTTCCCTCAGCCTCTGGAAACGCTGTGATTACAGCCGGACCAATCATCACCCGCAGTGGTACTATAGAACATGTACCTTTGCCAAAAAAAACATATACCTATAGACCAACTTCTACAAAGAAATCGAAATTCATTCCTCAGTTGTCTTGAGAAAAAAAAACATTTAGCCAAGTATCCAAATATTAACACACATTAAAAGGTTCAGAGTGTAAAATTGAGGTGGCCACTTGCAGTTTGGAACCAAATTAATCCCCCCCCCCCCCCCCCCCCCCCAACACATACCCAACCCTCCCGTTCCAATGACTACAGTGGCCTGTACTGTGTAAGGTGCCAGTAGGCCTCCATAATGTGTCAAGGGATGAGGTTCTTTGATAGATTCATGAATTGTTTTTAGTTATTTATAAAGAATGTATATGTAAAACTATAGGTCATTGCGTACAGGTACGGGTTATTTTACGTTAAATGTGAATGTGTGAAAATGAAATAATTACAAATCATTAAACTAAATTTTTTGTATGGTGAAAATTGGACATTCGTATCATACCAAGGTCGTTTTTTAGCTGCTTTTTCGCAGGAGCATGAAACACAAATGAATATTGAATCATTTCTCAACTGATGTTGAAAACTGTCGAGTAAAGCAATGTAAAAGTTTGGAGCATTGTCTAAGAAAGCAATTTTTCAGGTGTCTGAGATAGCCGACTGTAACCGCTTGTCCCCTGACAGCCCGTGGGCGTGGTGGGGACTCCTGCACTTTGCGTTATATAATCCGCTGGTCCTTGGCCCGCATCGGATAACAAACCAGTAACTAAGTGTCTGTGTTTATCTTTCAATGGTTTTTTCTTTGTTTTTCAGATGAAACGCCCACCAACAACTCACAACTGGGTAAGCCATTCGTTTGAGAGAACCTTTTACCATATTAATCAATAAGTTATAGTACAAAGGGGTTAAAATTCTAGTAAGTTACAAATATATGAATTACTACGCGTCATCCAAAGTGAATGACACAGATTTTCTGTTCACATACGTGTCATTAATGAGGTAGGGGTGAGGCCAACTTGCTCAGTGATGGCCTACAGGTAGAGTCCAGAGACATCGGGGTTTGAACCCAGAAGCTTTTGGCTATGAGTGGTGAGACGCAAGCCACTATACTATCCTGTGCCCCTGTGCTCTCTGACCGATTACAAACAAATAGCTAGTGTAGAACATAAAACACTATGCTGACATTGATAGACGGGCATCAATATTTACATGACGTTATACTAAAGGTACGCTGCCCTGGAAGATACATACAGCAAGAGGGTGAGGGCAAGGGCCAAGAAAATCAGGCAAGACGCCTCGCAGCCAAATGCTGGCCTCTTCACCCTGCAGAAGCCGGGCAGACGCCTACGCTGCCTTAAAGCTCGGACTGAGAGACTGAGGAGGAGCTTCTTTCCGCAGGCAGTTAGACTGCTTAACTCTGGTGGACTATAACCGGCACTTTCTGCACGCTTGCACAATTTTCTAGGCACTTTTATATTTATATACCATTTTTTTTTATGACCGTTTTTATAGCATCACCTCATTAAGGGACGTCTGTTTCTGAATACTACTATTGATTAACAGGCCAGGCCACTTTTTATTCCTTAATTCCACTGTATGTAAAATGTTACTTTTTACACACGTGTGACCAATAAAAACTTTGACTTTGACCTTGACCTGATGCGATGTGTGTGCTGCTGTTGTCCTCCCTCCCCCCCCCCATCTCCCCACCCCAGGCCAGCCGAACCCTCCTGCGTTCCGGATTAACGCGGTGACCAGCGCCCTCCTCTCGGGCGTGGTGATCCTCGGCGTGGTGAGCGTGTGCTTCTTCGTACTGTCGCTCACCCTCCTCAGGGGCAAGAGCGTTCCCGCCGGCATCGTGTCGGGGGCTCGAAACCCCGCCTTCAACTGAGCAAGCGCCTCCGTCGAGCCCCCGTAATCCCAACACACCGAAGCTACAGGGGTCAACCGTTCGTCCAATATGCCGTCACTCACTGCTTCATCCTGTTGTGGTTTAAAGAGTGAGTTTTTTTTTTTTTTATATTGAATTAGATACAATAATAACTGTTTAGGACTGTAGAAGACGTCCACATGTGTATCATACTGTGTACCTATTTTTGTTGTTTCACCAACACTGTGACCAATCCAACTGTTTTTTCTGCATGGGTATAAGCACTGTACAGGTTTACCTAACTTAAGTCAATACCTCAGCTCAACAGCTTTCACTTGCAGGGTATCGGATCTTTATTTTCTTATTATACGTAGAGACTGGTGTAACTAACATAACCATAACAAAGGGGCCACACAACGGAAGGACATTACAGTAGGTGTATACAGTTTCTCCCTAGATGGTTTGATAACGCATGATGAATAAAGTGCCTGGATTTCACGTGACGGAAAATGGAAATACGTATGTGCTTGAGGTGCTTCTTTAGAGTGAACTTTTTAAACCATATTAATATAATGATTAAAATGAGTCTTTAATTTATTTCTTGAACAATTATTAGGAAGTTATTGTGATGATTAATCTATTAATACAAAAATGTTGTAGCTCAATTTTAGCTTGAGACAATTGTACAACGTGCCGATGAACTACCTTAGTCAAGTTCCAAGTGTAGACCAATGACACTCTTCTATATCTGTTTTATACAATGTTGAGGAACATTGCTTTCTGGCATGTTGTGCAAAGCATGTGCAAATGTTTAAAATTGTTCTTGGAAGTTATGATTAAAGTTTGCCCAGTCGCACAATAACTTGAAAGGACCTAGCCTTCCTTGCATCAGGATATTAGGATATCCCGTTAGCATGGGAAAGGGTTTGAGCAATCAAACCTGACCTTCATTTTCTGAAACATCATATTAATGTTTGCTTGGACACATTCACATTCTGGTGGTTGTTTTTTGTGTTTTCAATATAGCAAGTTAAATAAAAAGAGAAAATTGTTAAGACCGTATTTGAGTTGAGATTGCCCTCTGTCATGTTTACAAGACACTGTTATGGATAAAAGCACCCGTTTTCTGAGAATGATTGAAAAACCGAGAAACACATAGGCCTATTAATCTGAAAGCGTTACGTCACGCTTTCTCTGAGCCTGTGTGTCGCCCATGAAAAAGAATCCGCCTGTTCTCCAATATACAACGAGAGAAAAGGTTGTGAGTCTATATGACCTCATCACGACCCATATATATAATATGAGCGTCCACTGGTACAGTGCCCCAATCGGAAGAAACAGTGGTGGCAGTCTGCCAAAAGAGATGGATGTTTGTTTTTGCGTGGCAAATGCAACATTTTAAGGTAGTTTCTGCATTAATATGCGTTTTGATCACTACGTTCAATGCAACGTTTTATATCGTTGTCATTGTGATTGATTTTGACGCTGCTAACTTACCCCTGAAACCAGTCAGCTTTCACGTTGTTTCAATAAAGGCTGGGTTGTGCAGACATCTGGGCTTTTATATTATGCGTTATGTTATGTAACGGATGATGTTCTTTCAACAAAAAAAAGGATTTTTGAGTTATCCAGGATCCAGGGAGAACATTTAATCTTATTCTTTGGGGCAGACAAGGCCCCACGTCCATAACATCCGCCGTTGCACAATGAAGTAGCCTGGAGGTGCAGTTGGATTCTCTTCGCAGCGCGGTTGTCTCTCCTTAAAGGGCTGATTATGGTTCCACGTCGACGCAACACAAGGACCACGCAGACGCTTTGACGCAGTTGTGAACCTGTTTTGGTTCTGCGTCGGGTTTTAGTGAGCGGACCAATCACAGCCCTTGCTGTTGCGTAACCTCGACGCAAGGGTACAATTTTTGGGAGGCACACGTCCCGCCATGTGCACGCTACCTCCGTCTGTCGACGGATGGGTGAGGGCGTGTCGGACGTATTGGGGAGTAGTCTTTAGTGGACGCAGCCTGCCGCCAATGAAATCGCTCCCCGCTTAAAGCCGGCTTTTTCCTGCGTCTTCCTGCTTGTTGTTGTTATTGCAAAATGGATCCCGTAGTCGCAAGCAGAGTGTTGTCCATGTACGTGTACAGGGACTGGTCAAACAGAATTGGGCGATTGCCCACAGCAATGATAACTTTCTCCTCCATTCCTTAATCCCCCACTGCCGGCCGGCTTTTTGACGTATCCACGTGTTGTTGTATCACAAAGACGATTTCATTGGATAGAGTCCAAGTAGCGTCCCAGTAGTGTATTTGCATAACCACGATCTGATCAACTTTTGTTGGTCCATTAACCCCCTTGCGTTACGTCGATGTGGAACCATAATCAGCCCTTAAGGTCTTAACAATCCTCCTTCACATCTTTCCTTAACCTCATGACGTTTTCCATCGAGCTAAAGGAAAGAGGTTAGGAAAGGACATATTTATTTGACCGAAAGCCTTGATAAACACGTTGTGTTGCTGATTCGTCGACCAGTTGACAGGGGGCGCTGTACCAGAAACATTCTGTTGGTTACACCCATGGGGAAGGATGTTTTTCATTTCATTAACTTTTATTATGAAATATGAGCCACCTGTTTGATGAAGTGTTTCACGCTATCAAGCAATGAAGAGGGCGCGGAGAAACTTGGACGACTTGATACCCATGGGTTACTAGATACCAGTGACCATTGTGCAACATTGTTTTGTCTGGAGTCTGCAGTTCATTTTACAGGGTTATGCAAGCCGATAAACTTAGAATGTTAATGAAAAAATAATACATTAGGAATTGGTTTTAAAATGTTCCTTAACGCCAAGGAACTTTACTGCAAATCAATAAACAATCGATTAAAAGATATAGACAGGTGGGATTTAAAATAGATGAACAACTGACATTCAGCCAGCCAAATGCCTCCAAATGGCTTGTAGACCAATCAACAACCTAACCCTCTTTTGTTGTTATACTTCTTTCTTTTTCATTTTTTTTAGTTAACTACATTCCCTAATAAAGAAGTATCTTTATTAATAAAGAATAAAGAATTATCTTTATTAGGGAAAGTTATTTATTAAGTAAACAATATGTAAAATCATCTGCCATCCGTTTACATCCTGTGAAGATCGACTCCACCTGCTCTAACTTAACTGCTACAACTTTGTGTAAATGTAGCATACAAATACAGCCTTTGAGAATTGCCGATATTGTTAATGAAATGTAGCCTGCATTTCAATCAGTTTCAAACTGATAGTCATTTACACTGTACACTGCTAAATAACAACATAGTATTACAAATCGAATGGGGCAGCAGGTTACACTAGCAAAATAACCATGGGCTAGAGATGAAAAGCAATTTAACAAAACATTTTGGTGTGATGTTGTTTGTTAGAAGGAGCGCTGGTATAATTCAACGGACATTACAATCCGTGGCCTTTTTTTTTTTTTTTTTTAATGTCTTTGCCTTCGCCTGCACTCAAAAATCCATGAACATCCATTCCAGTTTAGCAATTTGTCTGGTTCCTTTCGGAATTCACCCACTGAGCAGAAATGTTAATGTACAAACATTGGGTTTAACTTACTTGTGAGCGAGTAATGCGGGCTGAAAGGCTTTCTCCAGCTAGAAGTTATGTTTGTAGCACCAGCCATGTAATGTATTTATACACAGGCACAGACACGGACACAGACACAGTCACACAGACAGAGACACGCACACAGAGAAACACACACAGACACACACTTTTAATATATCTATTACCTTTGTTTAACGGAAAGGTCACAAATTAAAAGGTCTTAAATCAGAATAGCTACGCCAATTTCTAACTAGAAGACATTAAAAGTCAAGCGGCAAGTGTGTCTCCTGTCACCTTTTGCACTATGCAAATGTCAATGTGTTAAGTGTTTCACATTTCATGAGCACTATCTGTAGGCTCAGCTTCTAGTGTACCTTTTCTCACAATGTAATTATTGGAATACCCTTATTTGGTGCTATTTCTGTCCCATAGGTCAGGAAAAGGTTCCCCATTTTTCCTTTATTTAGGGTATTATGAATGAACTGGGGTTGTTGCCAAGACAAATAGTCTACTGAAAGGACCACCCAAGTATTGTGTACCATCTCCAGGGACTCTTTGCTAAGTAATTGAAGAGTCATATTTACGTATGAATTCTCCATTTGAAGGCCTGCCACAAAAGGAAGTGATCTGTTGATTCACCTTCTAAACTGAAGAGGCAGTTTAGAAGTGAGTTTGGTTTCACAAGTTTTGCCTTAAGGGTATGGTCCATGCTTCTGCCAATACAATGGAAGTTTTCAAACAATGGACACAAGGGGGATACGCCAGACTACATTGGCAATGACTCCGCCCCCCCATTATGAATGTACTTTCACCACTCACATATAATGTTGAAAGACTCAGACAGGCCGTAGAGGAAAGTCAGGAGTGCCACAGTTACTATAGCCTGTATCTCCATTTACTTTTTCCAAAACATTTTTTATCACATACTTTGATGCACAACTTTTTTTCCTCCTGTGATGTAGTAATTGAGATTTAATAAACTGACAAAAAGATAGCAAACTATAAAAAGAAATTCAACAAAGAAGCAAGAATGTACCTTTTCATCTGTCTACTCTTGAGCTCTATGGTGCTCAAAAGCCATCAGTTGGAATTGTCTGACTGTGGAGATACTTATAGAAGTCCAGGTAGGCTATTCGTACTTACTTTATTTTTTAATATTTTATATTATCATAACGTACTAGCAGACTTGTATCATCTTGTTTGAGAGAGATTATATTCTTCTGTATTATGTATATTGTTAGTTGTATATTGTTATTTATATGGAAAACAGTTCCACCTTACCTAAAGCACCTTAAATGTCACCTCCAAGAGTTCTTAAAATACACATATTAGTTTTGTATTTGTTTTGTGTACTTGTCTTATCTAAGTAGCAGTCTTTTTCAATATTATAATTTTACACAATGATAATCAGATGCAAGTGGAACTTTCATTTCAAGTGAAACTTTCCAATACTTGAGATACCAAGCTTGTTCTAAGTTATTCCTTGACTTATTTCTGTAGCCCTTACCATTTCTTTGTTAAATCCTGTACAGTCCCAAGGGGCTTCGCCGGCCATATCATACCCCACATCTAACCCTAAACCCTCTATAGGGTAAGGGAAAACTCCCTTACTTGTTAAGAAAGAAACCTTCAGAAAGAAAAACAGAAAGAGCGGGCCACCATGATAATGGGCAGACATAATGGCAGCATAACAAGCCTGCTCTACTTATCCACCACAGAATACAACGACATCTCAGTGGAATGTGGCACATCTACAATTTCCCTCTCCATCCTTCTCTGCCCGGTGGTCTTCACCGGCTACAACGAATCTCTGCTCATCCTCAACAACATGTTGAACGACCCGCAGTGTAAGGGCACCATGGACGAGAGCGTTAGCCCACCTGTCATACGCTTTGAGTTCCCCCTCAACAGCACCAACTCCTGTGGGAGCGTCTTCAAGGTCAGTCGATGGGAAGATTTGTAAACCTCTAAGGAATCGGCAGAAGGGGGAGGCTTTTATTTTTTGTGTGACTTATTATATGGCACTCGTCAGACCACCAGCGAGGTCGGGACGGGCGTCTTCTCGGACTTCTCCAACATCGAGAAGGTGAACATCAGTGGCATGGTGCGCTCCCATGACGTCACCACGGGGACGGTCACGTACAACGCAGAGCTAAAGTACTACTTCTCCTGCTCTTACCCTCTGGAGTACCTCATCAACAACACCCGCATGGATGTGTAAGTTCCTCTGATCCCTGTAGAGAAGTCCCCCACCAAGGATGTTTGACATCCTTTCGGTTCTAAGATGTCACAAAGGGTCATAGTCCGATTTCCCCTTTGCCTACTACCAAATGGTGTTTTGAAACGTACAAGACACTAAAAAAATTCTCCATTGTGTCCATGGAGTGCAATACACACAGGCAGAAGTGTGTGTGTGTGTGTGTGTATGTGTGTGTGTGTGTGTGTTTGTGTGTGTCCGTCCGTGCATGCGTGTGTGTGTGTGTGTGTGTGCGTTCATAATGGCCTATCCACCCACCCACATAAACACACCTGCAATCTGACACAAAATGTTGTCCAATTTAGGGCGACATCATCTATTGCAGTGACGGACAACAATGGGAGCTTCATCAGTACTCTGAAAATGGAGCTCTACAGCGTGAGTTCATAATACTGTGGTTACACATATCTTGTTCAACTGTCAGCAACTCCATGGCATTTCCTGCTATCGAAGTCGTATTAAAACAACACAAAGAGAAAGAGTAATTTAAATCTTTTAAATCGAAATTAAATTAAGTAAAGTTAATTCAATTAAATAAGAATAAGAAAATACATATTTTGTTGCTCTATTTTCAATCTTATTATTTTACAGTTGAGTAGGGGCAGACAAAACTTTATCTTTATTTGTAACGTTTACAGATTAGTTAATTTTCGATGAATAAACGTTTGACCATGTAGCTGAATGTGAATGAGTGTGTGTGGATGATGGCTGGTTCAAGCAGTCTCACCTGGCCGAGTCTGAGTGGACTCTGGGGCTGGTCGATGCTGCCTAAACCAGCCATCATCCACACACACTCCCACACTAAAGAAAAATAATGTGGCCTACCGTCCTACCAATTCACAAAAATGGGATGTATTTTCAACAAAGTAACAAACAAAAAAAATATGTTTTTATTTTGTGTGGACAGGATCTCAACTACACCACCCCTCTCATCATACCACTGGAAGGTATAGAGCTGAGGACCATAGTGTATGTCCAGGTCGTGGCAACTAACTTGACCGCACAGTAAGAAACTTAATGCCGTGTGACCAAGCACTATCACCAAACCACAGGGACAGCCCATGTAGATGCAATTATTACTCAAATTGCATCACTGCACTGGCTCCCCATCTCTTCCTGTATTATATTCAAAAACCCATCACCAGACATTCAAATCAATCCATGGCCCATCACCATCCTACATAAAGGAACTCTTAACTCCCCAAATGACCTCCCGCAGTGTTGCAGTGTGCAGTCTGGCAACGGCCTGTATCTCCTCAACCCCAGGACAAATTGTGTGTACTGCCCCCGGTTTTTGAAATGCCCTCCCTGACCATAGGAGGACAACACAGTCCCTGGACGATTTTAACACCATAAAGGCCTGAAGACCATGTTGTGTAGGAAGACCTTTAGTTAGTTTCTAGCTAGTGTTTTAGCTTTTGTAGCATTAAGGGATTTCCAAATGAAGTGTTTCATCAATTAAATTAATTATTTGCATTATTTCTTCTTCTGTAATATGGATTATTAATTCTGATTGGCAATCAGAATTTAGCAATTGTAATAATACGTGTTTCACTTTGGTGTTAGTGACTCACAAGCCTGACTTCAGAATGAAGAAGCCTTAGGACAGAATCATTGCATTGACACAGATGTGAACTGATATTTTGAGGCCTGCAGCCATTGATATAATGTAACCACTTCTTTACTGTGTCTGATCAGGTACAATGTCCTCCTGGACCGATGCTACGCCTCCACCGCTCCGTACCCCACTGACACCACCATCTTCAACCTCTTTGTCTCTTCGTAAGTCCCTAAACACTCTTCTGGAAGAAAGGAAAGTTTCAAAGTCCGAAGAACAGATATCTATCTTATCTCCGTTTTTTTTAAATCTTTTTTTTTTCTTTGTGAGTCCAGGTGCTCCAGCGACCAGTTCACGACCATGCTGCTGAACGGCGACAACCAAAATGCTCGCTTCTCCTTCCCAGCGTTCCGCTTCATCGAGCAGCAGAACCAGACTGTGTCCACCTACTTTCTGCACTGCATCACCAGACTGTGCGAGAGGAGCACCTGCAGCAAATTCAAGGTTTGTTGATTGGATTGATGAAGATCAAAGCCATGGATGATGATGATTGTCTATTATTCTCCGTCCTCTTGTGCGTCATGCGTGTACAACACAGTACTAATTGGCATTACACCAATTACCTAAAGCTAAATGCACTTCACCACAAGTTAAATCTACAAGGTTATTTAGCTAGCAATTTTCCTACTAACTTATCATTGTTAGCATTCAGTGGCAACATTATTATTATTAATATTATTATTGTTATTATTATCATTCCTCTAGAGGTCTGGACAGGGGTAGCGTTTCTGGGTGAGGTTGTTTCTTTCAGGTGGGGTTGGCTCCAACTATTGTGGTAGGTAACCATATGACAGGAGCCATGCGCTCTGCTAAAACTGTTTGCTGTCCACTTTGTTCTCTGAGAAGCCATTCATTTGTTCCCAGCAAACACATTGTTTTGGAGCTTGAACTTGAAGCTGGTGCTTAAGACTCTTGAAGTGCCTCTGACTGTGCGTACCTATAGAACTGATTGTGTTGTGTTGTGTCTTTCGTTAACAGCAGTGCGACGGAAGGAGAAAAAGGGATGTAGATACTATTGCTGACGAAGGAGTTACAAATTCCACCACCCTCACATCAGCAAATCCCATTGTTACAAGAGCTGAGAATGGTAAATATGTCTGTACACTTGAGCCACACATAGGCATAGAAAATCATTCGTATTTGTTTGATGTTATCACTGCAAGCACATTTGAGCGCTGTGTTGGAAACGCCAAGCTGGATTCGCTCTGATTGTTGTTTTGTTCCTATCCACTTGCTGCACAGGATAGCTCTTATTTTATTCATATCATAAACTCTATGATAAATACTAAACTAATCAAATGTTCTCTTGTTCCTTTAGTTGTCACATCCAAAGAGGAAGGTAAGACTCTCAACTTAGGCATTACCACGATACATACTGAGGGTGTATGTTAAATAACTATTCTGTTCTGTTTTGTTAAACCTGCAGTTTTCAATGTTCATCTGCATAGCAGCCATCCCTTGTTCAAGGCTATTAAAAATCACTCCTGTCTTCTAATAGTAAAACCCCACCACCCACCAACCATTGTTATTTGTCTCTAAATCAATTTGGTATGTGGAGAAAATAAAGTGTGCAAATTAAATCTTGAACAAAATGTAAAAATTTAAATAATAATTCCACAGTGCAGGTTTCAGTGTGGTAGGCCTATTGCATCCACACAACTGGTCCTACGGGATTGGAGTGGCGAGCAGCCTTTGGTAAAATCACTCCCAAGACAACCCAAGCAACCTTGTTCTCTTGTATTGCTAACAGCTCTTTCAGGTGGGAATTCCAGCTCCTCAACAGGACTGGGAATCGCTGTGGGCATCCTGGCTGCTTTGGTCGTTATGGTCGGTGGCATAGCATTCCTCGTCTACAAGAGGGCCAAACACCATTAAAGGGGTAGTGTGTCCTAATGCACCTATAGCGGCCATCCTGGTTCCAACTTGGTTCTACACTCAAGCTGGGAGGGGCAACTAGATGCGTAATTCAATTGAAATAGATCCCTTTTTTACCAATGATCTAATATACAATCAGATGCTTTCGTAGTAGGATCAGTGGCGGAGCCACGTGGTGGCCAGGGGTGGCTGGTACCTGACTGGCCACCCCAGGTGCCACCCATAGTCAGTTCACTGTATGTTCCGATGAAAGCGCAATCTTTTAGGATAAGCTTGTGTGTGAATGCACTATTGTGCTTCACCTTTGACAGGACAAAGCATAGAACATTTCGTAGTGACGATTTCTTTTGTGACAAAGGTAGACAAAGGTTTTTTTTTTAAATAAAAACATTTCCCCATAATCATCGTGTCTGTATCCTTTTTGTGAAGCAAGTAGAAAACAAAACCAAAAAGTTAGTTTCACAGTTAAAAGAATGTGGAGAATGAAGGTTCCAGCAAGTGGTTACATTTATGAGTTTATATATTTGGATATTGTTTTTTATATCACATATTTTACTACCATATTGATACAAATGGTTTGGATAGCCGTGATTATGCTCATTATTAATCATTTTTAGTTGTATTGTACTCCATGTTAAGAGTTTTTTTCTTTTCTTTTTTTTTCATTTGGTTATACCGTATAATCAGACTGAGCTGGTGCCGTTGGTGGAAGTACAAGTGGCTAAGCAAACATGGAAGAAAGAAACAGGGTTTCAAGCAGAAGTGGCCCTGAGTGTGTAATTTAGTAATTTAATTAGACTGTCAATGAATGCAGTGATGCAAGCCAGCGATAATCATTAATAAACACAAGAACTCAACCGGTGTCTGTTGTATAATTTCGCAAAAATGATGTGTACACTGATTTACTCTTGGTACAAAAGGATTCATTGGCAGTATCGGTTTAAAGATAGCGGTATACAATCACAGCTCCTTGCTCTGCTACTGTTTGTGCGTAGCCCTGTTAAATGTCAGATGAGGTACCCTTGTACTGAGCACACATCTAGTTTTACAACAGACCAGTGCATACAAAGGGAGGTTTGCATATCCCTGAAACGATACCCTCACTCACTTTCTATACAAATTTTGGGGTCAGACAAACCCAATCTTTGGAACACTTACAGGAAAATAGAAAAATAAAGAATGACAGAAAGAAAGAAGGCTGGAAAAGCTCAAAGTATCCCTGACAATGAAACAAGACAAAAACAGTTGTTGGAAATAGAAGGCTTCTATTTTATTTTCATTAATAATAAATCATTTATCCCTGTAGGGTGAACAGTGAAGACTTACCATGCTTGAGATGATGCTAAAGGACCTTCTACACTGCACTATGAAACACCACGAAAAAATCATGGTTATTGGCTGTTGTTGGATGATGTTTCTTAATGACAAACTGTCAAATCAATGTTGGCCAACATTAAATAATTGGGTATTGGTGTTTTCTTGTTAGAGCTGAGACCCTGCTAGAGTTTTTTGGAGGCTTTACGGAGCAATCACAACAACCAACCAACTGAATCTAGTTTATCACTATAACTGCTGTTAATTATTTTTTTGAAAGCATGCAGTATAGCCGATGTCCCGATGACATGACTTAATGGGTTACAGTTGTTCACCAGTAAGCCTACTTGGTAAATAAAGAGCCTGAGTTCCTTTTGTGGTCCTTATAATACAGCATGCTCTCCAGTATCTGCTATATGTACACATAGTAGCCAGCCAAATCAAGTCGGACAACCATACAGTGTTATGTATACACAATGTATATTTCAGGTTACAGGGCTCTTGAGATAACATAATGAACCGTGAATACATGGAGGATGGAAAAGGGTGAAGTGATCTGATAATACAAACAAAGCCCTCAGAATTGAGTGCTTAGTGAAGAAAAACCCAGTAGAATATTTGTAACAACGAAGCAAAATAGAGGATATAGGTGAAACATTAAGTTCCTCAGATTTTTTTTATTTTGTCTACAAGTGAAAAAAAGGCACTTGATAGCATTCCATTCTCAGCCTTTACAGTGTGATTGGGTTGGATTGGTCATTTCCCCCAACGCATCCCTCATATTCCTACATTGTGCTTCGCTGACACTTTCATCTGCATGGCATGGCTCGTTTCACTCTGCCACTGCATAATAGGGTGACATTCTCTTTCCACTTCTGCCAAAAACTCTGCTCCAAATTCAATGGTGTAGGTCCATTAGCATGTACCTCAGTTACTAGATAGGGAGAGAGAGAGAGAGAGAAAGACTCCCTCCCACTCTCTCTCTTTTGGTTTGAGAAATGGAGGGAAAATGCGAGGAAGAAGACAAAGAAAATCCCAGAGCTGGTAGGCAGGTACTGTAAATTAAATCGCAAATTCACACACTCACACACACACACACACACACACACACACACACACACACACACACACACACACACCTCAGATATACGTGTACACAAAAGCATTAACACAGGTATATGGAAAATGTTTACAATGTTAAACAGTAAGAAAAAACTATACGTAAATATAGAGTAAGATACTGTCTATCCAGTGTGTGATATTACATTCCTTTAAATTATTTGTAAAGACGCTGACCCTGTCTCTATCATATAAAGGTTACAATGTTGATTATTTTCCATTGCTTCTAAAACCCCATGCCCTTACAGCACAGATTTGACACAGTACCCAGATACTCAAAATATTAAAATCTTCACACTTCACATCCTCAAATCTTCATAACTTCAGTAAAATGACAATTGACAACAGTTTGTGTCGGCTAAATGCTGTCCTACGGCGTTTAACAAGCGATAGATGGCAAGGGATAGGAAAGTGAAAGGCAAAATGAAACAATGCCAGCATCCAAACAAACTCGCCTAAGGCCAAGTCATATCAACTTGGTTCTCTGATGTTAATGGGGAACAGTTCTTGTTGTTTTTCACAGCAGATGGTGGGGGTTTGTCTCATCGCATCACTTCTTCCAATCTTAATACTAAGCGAGGGCAGGTGTACAAATAATTACAAAGAGGATCTGGTTCCTCCACTTCCAGACGTCCAGCTTATTGTGCTGCAGCCAGACCCCTAACCTAACCCAAATCCAGCCCAGTATGTGTTATAAGTGGCCACCAGATGGCGCTCTCTTCTATCTATCTATCTATCTATCTTAGTATCTATCTATCTATCTATCTATCTATCTATCTATCTATCTATCTATCTATCTATCTATCTATCTATCTATCCATCCATCCATCCATCTGGCCATGCAGTGTCCCTGTTATTTATTTTTATCTCATTGAAAACAAGCAACTTTATATCAAAGCTGCAGACCTACTTTCTGTTCCTAAACATTTGTAGGTCACATATTTTGGTTGCCGCACACATAATCCCATAATGAATCTTTATAGGTGAACACAATGAGCAGAGATAACCAAAGATGTTGTTTTGTACCACTATGCATGCAGCCTATAACAAAAAATGAGTTCTGAGAATACAGAAAATAATTGAAATAATTTACTCAACATTAAGGTTACAAGAACAAAAATGGGTTTCTGCATTGTATAATAATTTAACACTGGCTTGCATTTCGTAGTTAACGTTCCGAGCTTTCATTGTCGATTTAACAGCCACCAGAGGGAGACACAATGACGCAATCATACACCAAATACACACTGTATAAATGAATGACTGCAGAGCAAAGCAAGACGTTAACTCTGAAATTCGGAATAACTCTATTCTGCCGCATAGCCAGACCAGGAGTTCTATTAAAACCACATAGGCCTATCTTTGAATATCCTTACTGTTTTACTTTTTCTATAGGCGTGCTGATTAAAAAGTCAAGTGAGATAGGTGGAATGGCTTGTGTTCTGTCTGGGCAAAGCTTACCATAGCAGAGTGGAGCGCAACCTGCGCCCAGGGCCTCATTCCCCTCAATAGGCGGAACACGTTTTGGCTTGTTTTTGGTATTTAAAGCCTATGGATCGAGACATAAATACCATAGCTGTGGGCTGTGCGTTTATAACTCTTGTGTGACTGGTTCTCACCTTAAAACACCTGTTCTTGGATGTAGGCCAAATTAATTTTTATTTTGTGAACTGGAGAAATAAAATGAATGAATAAAAAGCTATGGAACTGTGTAGCCTATTGAGCAGCAGTCTAACACAGTGGCCTTAAACAGCCTAAACAACTCCTAAACACGGTTCTCGGAAACGGAATAACGTGAAGTTTCTTTTTTCAGCAGCAGTTGAACTGAGGAGCGCTAACGTGTATTTTATAGTTTTGATTTGAGTACTGGAAGCTCATTGGGCAGGAAGGTGGGGCAAGCCGAGGCGGAGTTAATAACCTACAACTCCAAAAAAAAAAAAAAAAACACCCTCCGGCGAGATTCCCCTCCGCAGCCGAGCCTCCCTGAGTCATTTCACCTGCCTCATCCGAGAAGCCGGACGCGGACACAACAGTTGGGACCTTTCGTAGACTAGTTACCGCTCTTTGACTACCTTGAGCCGCGAAAGCAACTCGTTTTCGAAACGAATAAAGACCAACTTCGACATTGACACAGAACAAGACAGAGGTGATAACCGTATCCAGAAAAATATCTTTTTTGGACAAGGAAAGATGGATTCGTCTACCTTCCTGTTGCTCGCCGTGGCGGTTCTCGGGATGCTATGGCAAGGTAAGCCGAGGCACTCACAACGACGTAGTGGGCAGTGAGGGGCTCTTTACTGGGAACGTGTACGCAGCCTATACATAAATATTTCTCTAAACTAACTCACCTTATCTAGCCTAGTTAGCCTGGTTTTCATTTTTACATATACTACGTCCGAGGAAGAAAAAAAACTTCCCTTAACAAAGTATTTTAAGTTGTCTTCCGACTCGCTGCTGTTTTTTTTTCTTGCGGTATAATTTGGCTTCAAGACGTTGCAGTCCGTACACAGTTACCGTTACGCGTGTAGATTGCTTAATAAAATACACTCAAGCGCAGTGGAGTCAATGGATGGGGTCTGCAACGTGTATACAGAACAAGAAATCGTCTTGCTGGTAGGAATTATAGTTTTTTTTAAACCCATACGGATATCGGATCGGACTTATGATTATGAAGTGTGGCTAAGGTAGTCATTAAGGGTAATTATTAAGTTACAATAGAAACATCAATATTCACTGGCGCGTGCCACACCTCCCCGGTCGTGCATGTGGAAAACACGGTGCAGTGGGCCAATGCTGTTTGCTCCTAAATATAAACGGCGGTGGGGTGAAGATGTGGTCACTTCAACCGGATCATGTGTTTATAATTACAGACGCTTTAGTGAAGCCCACATATGAGGCATATTAGACTTTTAAGTGTTTCTGCGTGTGAGACACTGCTGCTCCTAGTGTGCTTGTCTCTGCGTGCTTGTGTGTGTGCTTCTGCGTTTGTGGGTGCTTGTGTGCGTTTTTTTTTGTGTGCATTCGTGTATGCTTGTGTGTGCTTGGGTGCGCGTTTGTGTGAGGGGGAGGTGGGGGGGTGGGGGGGATGTGTGTTTCAAGTAAACTCCACGCTATGTAATCAAACTCGAAGCATTATTGATCAATAATAAATGGATAATAGCAAATAATTTCCAAAGTTACTCAAACATCAGTGTATAAGGCACACATACAGGACGGAACAACTCTTGGCCTTCTGTAGAGCCACTTTATAATGTAGTTTAATTACAGTCTGGGGTAGCACGAGTCTGGACTGCACCTTATTTAGGATGTTATCTGTTGGCTGAGGGGGCTGCTTATTGTCAGTGAGCCAGTCTAGTAGGTTGAAGGACAGTCAGTGCTCCATAGCCAGGGGTTCAATCATTTGATCTTATCTAGACTGACCGGGGCCACAACCACAACCCCCCCCCCCCTACAAACACACATGCTAGTCACAACCACCTCCCGCCCATAGGGTGCCAGTAGGGGGGGGGGGATGGTTATTGTTGCTACAAGCCATCAAAAACAAGCCAAAATCCATATGCCCTCACTGGAAACCACAGATTGCAAAGATAGTGATTCAAGTCTGCTTCTTCTGGACTGATCTGTGGTCTCTTCCACATCAAAGGGCGGATGGTTTTTTGAAGTTTGGAGGCATGGGAGGCTTTTTCCAGGCTACATTCACAGTGGATAGCCACTAGAGGAGGCCCAGTTTTTTTAAGAGAGAATTGAATCTGTAAGCGTTGAAGTATATTAAATCCCCTCTTGCCCAGCAGAGTTGCAACTGTAAAGTGTGGGGCACCTCCAGTGTCTTGAACAAATGAATTCAAATGGAAGGGGCCAGCAGCATTATTTCTCAAAATATGGTGGGGATATGGCATAAGCCCCCCTCCACTCAAAAAAGGCAGGAATGTTCCAGATTGTTTGCTTACTAAGGGATTCTTTGGCACACCATTAAAAATATAGTGTGGACAGAAGACATAAAGTACTTCATTTTTACACACATACAGACAAACACACACACACACACACACACACACAGGAATCTTCAGAGCTCAATTTGAAAGGTGTGTGTGTGTGTGTGTGTGTGTGTGTGTGTGTGTGTGTGTGTGTGTGTGTGTTGTAAAGTGAAAGGTGTAAATGTATCTATCTTTGAGAGTGCGTTTATGTATGTGTACGTTTTTGGGACAAATGTGTGTGTGTGTGTGTGTGTGTGTGTGTGTGTGTGTGAGTGAGTGTGAGTGAATGTGTCTGTTGGTGTGTGACCGAACTGAAGGGAAAGCACATAAAAGTTACCAGCGACTCAAATTTAACGCCAGAGCCTTGGATTACACTGTCGTAAAAGCAGTTTAGACCTACATCAAATAACATCAGGTACACTTAAATCTCCCCAAAATGAATTCCCCTGCTTCACTTGCTACTTCTATCCTGACCAAAAATGACCATTTATTTTACATGCCTGGAAAAGTCACAACCGTGGGTAATATATTCAATGATGAATAGGTTATAGCTGCCAACAATAGCGAGTTCTGCTCCGGTTTGGTAACAGGAGTCATTCATCGAAGACAAGCCAGCAGAGGAAAAGGCGTGGTCTGACGTTGCGTTTGGAATTCCCTTACCTCAGGGAATAGTGTCTTTGCAACCTTATCTGTAATCTGCCCAGACAAGTTAAGGAGCAGCTATCCTAATTTCTGGAGGGAAAATACGTGTGTGTGTGTGTGTGTGTGTGTGTGTGAGTGTGAATGCTGCAAACCTTGCAACCTGGATGGGTGACAGTCTAGGTTACAGCATGCTGCCATCAATCTGTCGGGGTGTGCAAAGGGTGGGGCCATGGTTCAGTGCCACCTTGACCTTTAACCTTTCTACACAGCTGATTGTTGGCAGCTCACTTGCTCCCCCCTAAAAAGGTCAAAGATATATTTTCAAGCCCCCCATTTACCCCCCTTTTACCCCCTGGGCATTCTGAACCTTTCCACCAGGAATGCTCCACAGTTTGATCTATGATGCAGAAAGACCATGAAGCCCCCCTCACTCCTTCCCCACAGAGTTCAAACACGTTGGATGAACAGCATGCGATGCAAGGGGAAGCTAGCCAGGTAGATAGATGATGTTGCTGATAGGCCGGGGCCGTACAGCTGAGTCCTCTGGGTCCAGTCATTTGGTATTTATTTGCCACACAACTACCTCCTATAGTGCTGCTGATGTATCGTGTATAGGTTATGTTGTAAATGTATAGTAACATAAAAGAGTAAGGACCATTTAAAGATTCAGTTATCTGTTGGGCTCTGTTTTGTAGGCCTAGGACTGTTTGTTTAGTAGTAACACCTTTTGTAATACCTATGTTGCTGAAGGCATTATATGACTTTGGTCTAGTAGTCATTATTTGCTATGCTAACACATACATTTTACTCAATGGTTTTCTTCTTTCAAGGGAGTGGCACCTTGAGCCGTCTTTGCTACAAATGTAAGGAAGCTACCTAGCAAATAAACAGTAGGTGGAAATAGGGTGCGGAGGAGACTGACAGGCTGGGGAGGGGGTACGATGCTGCTGTTGTATAGTTAGCACTGCCTGCAATACTAATACACCATAGGTATTTCAGTCCTGGAAACCTGATGTGTGTTTTTTTGGGGGCTGCTGTTCCCTCTCTGAGCTGGATAAAAAACTTGGCACTTGGCACAACTGGGAGTGGATTTGTGGATCCATTTTGTTTTTCTTTTCCTTATAACTGGCGTTTCAGAAACATTGATTGTTGTTTTATTTTTGGGTTGAGGGTAAAGGAAGATCTACAATGAGAAACTGCTTCTATGAGCCCTTTTTATTCAGTGCTGTCCTGTTAAAATCTCATGCAAGCTGTTTTGAATTTTGAAATGTTGAACCGTTGAATTACATTTTACAGTTTCCCTCATTCAAGGATAAACTAATACGGTGAACGGTTCTGATACTCTTATGCCTCCTTCTCCTCGATATTAACTTTCCTTATTGGGAATTCATCAGGATGAAACAGGTAGAACCGTCCGCCACACAGTCGGAGATAAAGACTCCAAATTAATTTGCATATATCTATATGCAAATTTGAGTCTTTGTATATATGGATCCTGACTCTACGTTTATGAATAAAAGGAGGAAAATAATTTTAAAAAGTATACAAATATACACAAATACAAAACCAAAGATGGTGAGTATACCGTGACAATGAAATGAAATGACATAATGTTGTATAATGATGTAATTATAGTCCAGCGAGGTGTTTTGGGGGCTTCCAGATCTTTATTTTTCTTTGCTGGTATTCCCCTCCTTTGAGTCATTGTGTTTCTTTTCAGTATGCACACAGTAGTTCAGTCAACTGTGAAGGAAATGCATGATCAGGGTAAAGTTCCAACCGCACCCTTGTTACCTAGCAGCCCTTTGCTTCCCTTCTAGCTGATTTGACTGATCATTTTACTGCAGTAGAACAGACACTGTGAGAAGTCAATTATTAACAATAGTGGAGGGAAAAAAATATAGGTCAGGTACAAGTTAAATGCCGGTAGAACAAACAGCACCAACCAGTGATCAGATTAGATCAGAGCATTTTTTATCTAGGCCCAGTGTGTGTGTGTGTGTGTGTGTGTGTGTGTGTGTGTGTGTGTGCGTGCGTGCGTGCGTGCGCATGCGTGCCTGCCTGCCTGTCTGCCTGCCTGCCTGCCCGTCTCTCTTGCCTATCTCTCTTACTCACTCTTTGTATCTCTCTCTCACTTTATCTCTCGCTGTCTGTCTCCCTCACTCGGACTGTCTCTCTCTATTGCTCTCTAAGGAATCCATTTTCCCAGGGTTTAGTGGTTGTCAGCCAGAACATGAGCAGTGTGTCTAATGCTGAGTGGATGGGAGGGGTGAAGGTCTTCCTCTCAAAGGCTATCGCTAGGGGCCGTGGCTGCCTCTGTTTAACTTTTACTTTAAGTTTTGATATATCATAACTTCCTTCTCGCCTCATCCTGTCTGTGACTGTTGCGAAAGAGAAAGTGTGACTGAGATGACGTCATGGTTGAATCACCTTCCGCACACACACACACACACACACACAAACACATGTATTCCCACACTTACACACACACACACACACACACACACACACACACACACACAGATTCACACAATACACAGTCTCACACACACACACACACACACACACACACACACACACACAGATTCACACATTACACAGTCTCACACCCACACCCCCACACCAACACCCACACACACACACACACATACACACATACACACACACACACACACACACACACAGACAAACACATATTCTCAACGAAACTGAAAGAACGAGGCAGAGAGAAGCCGTGTGCCCTCGCAGGAGGAGCTGTGTTTTTTTCTTTTTCTTTTTTTCCCGCTCCACAGTTATGATGTTCACAGGGAGAAGTCATTTGACTGCCCAGGAAAGCGTGACAGCATCAAAGAGGAAAGAAGTTGAATACTGCATTGGCCCTCATTGATGTGTGTGTGTGTGTGTGTGTGTGTGTGTGTGTCTGTGTATATTTATATTTTTATGTATATATACATTAAAAAAAAAAAATATATATATACATATATACTGTATATACAGTATATACACATATATTTCTTTGTTTAATGTTTGTTAAAATAAAAAATGGATGAAGTCCAGCTTACAAACAAAAGCTTATTTTTGAAATAAAAGTGCGGATGGAAGGGAGGACGTGTCGTGGGGGGGGGGGGGGGGGGGGGTACTCTCTCTCTCCTGAGAGAGGCAGGCGTGAATGTATGGAGGTGGTGCTGAAATGTGCCATCGCAACCTCTCTGCATTCTGATTTATGGGCTCAATTGTTCACGGGCAGAAGCTCGAGCGACGCTCTGTGAATCCTAATTCGATTTTACAGTAGGGGTTTCTTTTGGTACGCGTGCACTCTTACCAGGCCTTAGGAGGTCCCGAGGTGGCACTGTGTTTTTTCTTCTTTCCCTCGGCTACCCGATGAAGCCCAGGTTTTCACAAAGATAATTAGGGCACTGAATTAGCAGCAAGTCGATGGAGGGTGGCTGAAAAGAGGCCAGCATGACTGTGCCTGTGTGTGTGTGTGTGTGTGTGTGTGTGTGTGTGTGTGTGTGTGTGTGTGTCCATCTGTCTGTGTGCATGTGTATGTGTGTGTAAATGTATGTGTGTGTGTGTGTGTGTGTGTGTGTGTGTGTCCATCTGTCTGTGTGCATGTGTATGTGTGTGTAGATGTGTGTGTGTGTGTGTGTGTGTGTGTGTGTGTGTGTGTGTGTGTAGATATAAGTGATTGTGTATGCGTACGTAGGTGTGTGTTTGTTTGTAATTGTGTAGATGTATGTGTCTTTCGATGTATCTATGTGTGTGACTGTGTGTGTGTGTATATGTATGTAGGTGGGTGTGTGTGTCTGTGTGTGTGTAGGTTGTGTGTGTGTGTGTGTGTGTGTGTAGATGTATGTGTGTAAGTGAATGTGTATGTGTAAGTGTTATTGATAGATAGATAGATAGATAGATAGATAGATAGATAGATAGATAGATAGATTTACTTTAGTGATCCCAAGCTGGGAAATTGCAGTGTAGCAGCAGCATTACACACAGTAACAACACAAATAAAGAGAAACAACCTTGACATATATATATAAAAAAGAAGCAATTGTTACCATTTGGTCATGCAAGAGACAAAAATATATTACCTCTCTTTCCACCAGTTGATGGTCATCAAAAGTAAAAGCCCCCACGACTTCCACGCCCCCCCCTCCCCCCACCCTCATCCACTAATGGACCCAATTCATTCAGTGCAGAAATGGGACAACATATTGAATTGACCTGAGGCGCGAGAAAATTGCAAATCTATTTTCTTAGGAAACAACCCAACGAGCCCAGTGTCTTACTACAAACAGACGGATGAAATAAATAAATAAACACCGTAAACACAGTTTTAGCAGCATGAATATAATTCTGCTGCCAATAAGTAGACAAGCAGAATGAATTAAAACATGTACGAAAACAAGAGAGAAATACTTAGTTTTGTTGTAGTAGGAACAGCGGTGTGTGAGCAGGGATAACTCAAGCCTAGGGGGGATGCAGGATTGATAAGGGAGGTTTAAATTAGTATGGTGTGTGTGGCGCTACCAGCAGGCTATCATTTATGCAGATAACAGGTAGTCGCCCTCCTGCCATACAGGGAACAAGTGAAACTTCATCTCGATAAGCTCAAAAGAAGGCGATGCAATGAATGTAATAGTAATATGTTCTCCTGAATATTTTATCTGGCCTTGTAAAGTTTACATAGAGCCCGAGTTTATTCCTGTATCGGTCACCCTGTACAGTGCCTCTACATGCATCCAATTTTTGTTATGTATATATATATATATATAGAAATATATATAACCTATATTTTTTTATCAGCAATTCAGGCACTAAAAATTAGGGGTGTAAATCTGAGCCTTTATGACGATTCGATACAATATCGATTTCTTAAGCCAACGATTCGATTATTTTCGATACTTCAGAATTCCCCACGATTCGAGCAGTGGCGCCGCCAGAGTTATTTTCTTGCTGGTGCTACGGTGGGGCGGAATTATTCAGTGATGGTGAGGATTGTTGACAGGGGGGGGGGGTACGGGATTGCGGGCGGACAGGATTGTTGGCGTTGACGGGGGGGGGGGCGTTTGGGGGGTGGTACGCGTTTGCGGGAGTACATGATTGTTGACAGGGGGGGGGTTGGCACGGGGTTGCGGGCGGATGGGATTGTTGAAACTGTACTGGGAAAGCAAACAATAGTTAATTTCTTGGTGGTGCTATTGTAATTTCTGATGGTGCTATAGCACCAGCAAGCACCACCCTAACGCCGCCACTGGATTCGATACGATTTGATACTCAATATATTTTTTTTCCCCTAGCCCCTAGCCCCAACAACTCGCCCAAACCACTATCCTCTAGCGCCAAACCCCTACCACTAGCCCCAACCTCTAGCCTCTAGCCCCAACCACCACTCCCATCCCCACCCTGGTGAGTCACCACCCTCTCCCCCTCCTATCCCCACCACCATCTCCCTCCTATCTATCTCTACTACCTTATCCCCCCTTATCTCCACCACCATCTCCTCCCACCCCCTATACCCACCCTCACCTCCAACCACCAGCAGAAAAATGTTTGTGATAAAGAACGGCCCTTAAAAAAACACTTCCCCCACACACACACCCACACAAGCACATCGCTTCAAGGACTTCTCCCTTAAATCCCAGCAGGCCGGGCCGGCAGCGACGCTAATTGCAGCCTCAGATGTCACTGAGCCGCAAGGCTGTGCGGCACTCCAAGAGGTTACGTGCGGTGGCTGTACCTCTCACTTAGCAGAGGGAGGTCCTGGGAAGACACACTTCAGCAGCCAATCCCTGGCCGGCGAGAGCCCTCCATAGGTTCAAATTAACGGAGAGGAGCCAGGAAGAAAAGAAGAGAGGAGAGAAGTAGAATGGCGATGCTGCTGCATGTATGTGCACCATTACAAGCCTTGAGGATTAGCATTGATTTCCCTAAAGCGCTCAATTACTCTGCCCGGCCAGAAAATCCTTCCCGCTAGGTCTGCGTGATATGACGATATATATCGGAAAATTTATCAATAGATATTTCCCTCTATCGTTCCTATGGTTATTGTACCTTCTTTTGTGATCTTTTGAAAGAAAAGCAAATATCAAAGGAGTTGAAAGAGCCTTTAGTGTGCGGCTATGTGGAGCTCATTCTGGACAGCCGTTGATTTTGAAGATCGCATCATTTTTTTCAAATGGGCCGGATATAACAGACCATACAACTTAGTGTTTATCAATCAAATCTCTTAGATTTATCAATCTAAGAGAGAGTCCGTAAATCAAAGGGTTATGGAAGCCTCCGTGCAGAACCGTGGTTAAGAACCAACGCTGACCAATCGCCTGCCGTTGTTTGAATGTCTTTGAGCCGTCGCAGTGACACAGATGCACAGCAGACAGTGAAAACCAAAGACATATGGACTTGAGTCAAAGGGATATTTGAGATTCAAGCATTTGACCTGTTGGGCTAACCTCAGTGGAAGGAGGTCATGGGAGCTATGCTGTATTTCTATCCTGCTGAACGTGCCATATAAATATGCCACATGCAATATTCAGCTATGTCAACCATTCCCATAAAATCCCATAAATGGTGACTTTGATGTACTGCTGAATATATTTCTTCTTCATGTGACTGTCAGAAAATAACACCATCACCATAGAGACGCGGGGAAAAACAATTAGGAGGTGCCACAAAATACTTATACAAGATACAAAAAAAAAAATTCTGTTTGGTATCCAGCGCTATCGAAGAGAACAAGAACACACAAAGGAAGGAACCCTCTTGCTTGTTACTGGTAATTGGTATTCTGTAGCGTACATCACCACGACCCCCTTAGTGTTGCACAGTGAAGAAAACAGCCCGTCCATCAGTCCACAGATATACAACCTCCCCCCACCCTCCCCAAATCTGACCTAACCCCCCCCCCCCCCCCCCCCCCCCCCCCCCCCCAAACTGCCTCTCAGGCGTCCGTGAGGGATTCCATTACACAGTATGTGTAAGGAATCGCTTCAGGCATGGCCTGGGAATGTCTGTTTGTAGGGGGCAGGGTGAGGGTGAGTTGTAATACACTCAAAGGAATGCAGAGCGCGTGTGCCGCCTCAGTCTCTCGCTCGCAAACACAACAAGCGCATGTGGCGGGCTGACACACATGGCCGTAAATATGTCCACCTAAAAATAAAGCGGGTTGGGATAAAATCGTGTAACTTTTTTACCCTTTAATTTGTTACTCCTAATTGCTCTCACAGGGCGTTCATTGATCTGTCATTCTCTCCCGTTGCCCCCCCGCCGTCCCTCTCTGCCCCACCCAATCCACACACACACACACACACACACACACAAACACACAAGCATGCATGCATGCACACACACACACATACATACACACACAAACACACACACATTCACACATACACGCACGCACACACTGATACATGCGCGCGCACACATACATACATACAAAAACACACGTAAGCACGCACGTGCAAGAACGTGCACACACACACAAACACTCAAGCACGCACACACAAACACAAGCACACACATGACACATGTAAGTGTGAGTACGCACACAATCAATGTAGATGGCGGCATCTATATTGAGAAGCCCAACCAACCAGGCTTCTGCTGTTGAGTTGTGGCAGAAACAATACAATAAAGTTTTGATTCAAAACATATTTGGGGGGGCATTCTAGCTGGAGAACCAATTTGATTTGAAATTGTTTGGCCACTTCAGTGCACTTCAACTAGAGCTATGCAGTCAGGGGATTTGAAACTAAATGTCACAGAGCAAAATAGATGATCCACTATGTTGAATGCTACCTTTTTTCTATTCCATTTCAATTTTGAATTTTATTGATGAACAACTCGAGATAAATATGAGCTATTGATCATCTGGTATCATCTGCTGTTGTCAAGATATATCAGGTCGATATATGTAATTAGTTAGGCAATGTGTGTGTACAGTGTGTCACATGCTGAATTTATTAGCTACTAATTAGACTGTAATTTTGACCTGTTTCTATTTCAGCCCGATCAAAACACAAAAACAAACAGGCAGCCGTGACGTGACTAGTGCGTGGTGCATGATGGGGCCCAGAAAAACATTCAAAATATTTTCCTTGCCGAAAATAAAATATAAATAATATAAATATAAATATAGAACCTCCAAAGATGACTCGAAACAAATAAATTCTTAACAATGAAATATATGGCAGAATGTAGGTCATAATGAAGACAGAACGGCACATGTTGCAATGTATCTTCTATCGTTGTTAGAGAGAGAGAGAGAGAGAGAGAGAGAGAGAGAGAGAGAGCATTATACTATCACTCTGCTGGTTTTCTCAACAACGAGAGCAGGAGCGATAAATATACCTGGTGGAGGGCGGTGATGGATGGAGAGGGCCAGTAACGTTGGATGGGTGTTTGAGCCGTATGAACACTGTGCCTGCTTGTTCCCTGGGCGAGGGCATGATAGCTGAATAAACATTTAAAATAGGAGGGCTTGGTAAGGGAGTGTGTGTGTGTGTGTGTGTGTGTGTGTGTGTGTGTGTGTGTGTGTGTGTGTGTGTGTGTGTGTGTGTGTGTGTCTGTTTGTAGGAGGTCTTTAACATTTTTGGATTCACTCATTGTCTCACTGCACAGGATTTGGTGAGTCACAAAACCTGACTTACAGACTTTCCTCTAAATTCCTCTGAATATATATTTTGGAACGCACAAGGTAAATTGATCAAATGATGGCTCTTGAATGGTGTGTTGATGCACCACAACCAGGAAACACTGTACTTGGATACGAAAACAGGCCTTAGCAACACAACATAGCAGACATAACAAGGAGAATTCCCTTGCCATTACTCATCACGATCACAGAGTCCCAGTAGCCAACAGTTAAAGTGAAACTGTTTCTTCCAGCTTGTAAATATCTGAAACTTTGAGATTTAAAAGTGATGTCAAAAAAGCGTCTTCTAGTAAGCTGGGGTGACGTGTTATCGCCCGAGTTATGACCCACGCCAATGTGATACTTAATAGATGGATAAAAACAAGTACCGTTTTCATGTATGAGAGTTATAATGAGCGATGCTTTGCATGCAATACATCACACGCTGTGGCGTCCGGCATTGCGCGTCGACGTTGTAATTAGCGATGATGTCTAAGTGCACCACACACCGCGGCGTTATACTCATGCCTGTAGTCAGCTATGAGGTCACAGGAAAGAATATAATTGGAAACTAAATACAACTGTATAAAAATTCTGTGGTTGAGAACCTCTCCGCTTGAAGTCAAATTCAGTTTAGACTTTGTTGTTTGTGTTGCGCATGTGGCGGTGAGTGCGCAAGCCGACCACCCCCCCCCCCCAACACAACTTAACCCCCACAACTCAAGCCGCACCATCCAGACATATTGCCATGTTTAAAAAAAATAAAAAAAAAGGTTCCAAGACAACTAAGACGACTTAACCAAGCAGAAGTGAAAGTAAATGTTTTTTGCTACTGAAATAATAGCAACAACAGCACAAGGACACTGTCTTTTTGTCCTTGGGGAAGAAACGAGGCAATACTTTTTTCTCCCCTCTCTCCGCCCTCCTCGCGTTCCTCTATACAAACCAACGATTTGAGGTTATTGTGTATATTTATTTATTAATTAATTTTGAAACTTCAGCCGACTATGTTGAGCTGTTTCCTTTTTGTAATTCTTAAACCGATATCCTGTGAGACCCAGACTTGAACTCCTAGCTCTGGCCTCAGAAGCTGCTGGCAGTACACAATGAACAATTTTACATGTTCCGCTTTTTTTTTTTTTTTCTTTTCCGCACACACACGCACACGCACAAGCACACACACATACAAGCAACAAACACACAAAAGCGCACGCACACACACACACACACACACACACTCCTGTCCCACAAACACACACACACACACACACACACACACACACACACACACACACACACACACACATAACATACATCGACGCAACACACATATATACACGCAACGCACACACACAAACACAGATTCACACACAAACACACACACACACACACACACACACACACACACACACACACACACACACACACAGACAAACCCACATGCCCTGGGTCTTCCCCACTGTGGAGGCAGTCTTTGGTCTCTACAGAGCTTTGGACTGTGGTCTTAACCTGACATGCTCACAGAATCTTGATTAGTTTTCTCTAAAACTTTCATTCATTTCAAAGCAGGGAGCCACAGACTGCCAGCTTTAAAGTGCTCTCGAAAGAAGGGAGAGGAGATGAGAGAAGGAGAGAAGACCGAAAATAGAGGATAGAGAGAGACGGCTGGGGAGGAGAGGAGAGCAAAGGAGAGAAGGGGGAGGAGGGGAGAGATGTGGAGAAGAGGTAGAGAAGATGAGAGGTGAAAGAGAGGGAAAGAATATAGAGGACAGCTAGAGAGGGGGAGGAGGGAGGGGCGAGGTGGATAAGAGGGGAAAGGAGACGAGACGAGAAAGAAGGAGAGCAGATAGAGGATACATAGATAGGGCTGGGAGTGGGAAGAGAGCAAAGGATATCTACTTTAGGGGGAGGAGAGGACAGCAGTGGGGAAGAGGAGAAGGAGAAGGTGAGAAGATAGAGAACAGATGGGGAAGGCTGTAGGAGAGAGGAGCGCAATGGAATGAAAAGAAGTGGAGAAGAAGGGAGAGGAGAGGAGAACCAGAGGGAGAGAACATAGATCGGGCTGGGGGAAAGAGGAGAGCATTGGACGGGGGGGGGGCCAAGGGGAAGGAGAGGACAGCGGTGGAAAAGAGGAGAACAAGAAGGAGAGGAGACAGGGAGGGAGAGGATAGACAGAGAGCTCGGGGCAAGAGAGGAGAGCAGGGTAGAGATGGAGGGGGGGGGAGGAGAGGAAAGGAGGAAGGAGAGAGGTCGAGAGCGGTCACATCAAACTGGTACGTGTGGAACACAGGAGCTCCATTGAGGCTCAGGGGAACAAGGATGACGAAAAAAAAAAATGGACCACTGAGCTGGAACCATATCCAATTTTGGATTCTAGTATTGGATTCATAAGTGTGCCCTCCCTGCCTCATGGCTAAAGCAATCTGGGATCCGCTACTACAACCTTTCCTCTCAAACCTCAACAGGAATGACGTGATGCACAAAAAACCAATGCACCGGCTCAAAAAGGTCAACACAATTAAAAGGGATAAAACAGAATGGGGCATGTATGATCGCTGAACAAATGTATTAGTAGCAGGTCCAAACATTTGACCCAATATATGTAAAATGGAACTAGGAACTATTTACTATACTTAAATGGGAGCGTTCCTTAGTAGTGCTTGGGTTCATTGTCCCAGAAGGAACAGTCCAATAAGAGAATTGTAGCACTGCACTTATTCAGCATCTAAGACAATATTTGAGCTATATTGCAATATAACGCTGACTCAAATGCCAGACAATATCCAGACTGATACCGTGATAAACCACACTATATCACCTAGATCTCCTTAGGGGACGTACAGTATGTTGTTCAGAGGGGGCTGTCAATATTAACAAATTGTTCTTTTGTGAATCAACAGTGCCGCCCGGACACAATCTTCTATAATTACAAAAAAAATAGGATTTCCTTAACAGTGTTGGCCTCACCTTTTTTAATTAGTGAATTCTCACAAATTGTTAGACAGAAGGGAGCTGCCTGGCGTGCACTTGAAAGGGAAATGGCTAACCTGTGGAGGAGAAAAGCACTGCTGTCTTCAGCTTGTATAATCTCCCCGTCACGCCCACACAACACATGAAAGTTTTCCCACTACGGTGGCACAATTGATTTCCAGTCTGTCAAGACATTCTCAGCCACCGCGTTTGTTGGACTCTCTTTAAAAATGGAGCAGGCGGAAGCAAGTGGTCGTATGTGTGTGCGTGCCTGCCTATGTTTGTGTGTGTGTCCTTCTTATTGTTATGTTTACTGCCACAGGCTTGTTTTTCACTGTGTCAACTCTCTGTAGCCGTGGGCGTAGTTTGTTCCCCTTATTTCCTGACTATTGTCCCAGATTCAATACTTATTCTGCATTATTCTGCAACATCATACAGATATTGTGTGTGGGTGATTCTGTGTGATTCTGTGTGTGTTTGTGTGTGTGTGTGTGTGTGTGTTGATTTCTTCATAGGGGGAAATACATGAATCGTAAACTTTTCCGCTTTTGACCTTTTCCCGATTTCTGTGAAATGCACGAGTCAGAAAGAAAGTAACAAAACTTTGTTGAAAGTGGTTTCTTCTCATGGTAATTTCCGCGGTTCTTGGCACAGGGAAAACAGGGATCTCATTCCTTTGCTATCCCCCTTATCGCTCGATGTCACATACTTTATCTCTCTCCCTCTATCTGCTTCATCTCCCTCTTAGCTGTACCTACATTTGTCCTCTCTGTCTCTATACCTGTCTCTCTTTCTTTCATTCTATTTCTTGGTTCAATATAGGTTTTTGTGTGCTGCATAAAACTGAAATCATTGTTATCAAGGTAGCCATAAAGAAAGAGGAACCGAGAGAGAGAGAGAGAGAGAGAGAGAGAGAGAGAGAGAGAGAGAGAGAGAGAGAGAGAGAGAGAGAGAGAGAGAGAGAGAGAGAGAGAGAGAGAGAGAGAGAGAGAGAGAGAGAGAGAGAGAGAGAGAGGTGAGGTGAGGGGCGGGCTGGAGGGCAGTATAAAGAATACCAATTCTTGGTGAGCATGACAACATTGTGACAGCTCGTGCTACTGCCTTACTGTCATCGCTCCATAAGGTTATCGAATGTCTGCACACTCTGCCCTCTCCATCTCCATCCCTCGCCCACCCTTTAGTGGAGAGGCTGACGTGAGTGATGATGTAAATAACCATTTACTGACTCAATTTATCGAAGCAGCAGCTCTGGTGTTAAACTGTGTCTTTTAAAAGTGAAGGACTTGGAAGGCCACGGGGCCTGGAGCATATAACAAATGCTCGCCTTGCCCATGCAGATAGAATATGCTGGAGAGGAGTCTATAGAAGTATCATTAACAATAAATAGACGCGACCCCAGGAGATTTTTTTAATAGGGTTTAACTTTGGTCGGAGGAACAGCGGTTGCACAATTCCCCGTGGTGAGAATGTGTTTATATTGCAGGATGGTCCAACAACAACTTGGTTCCCTGTGTGGCTTTGCTCAACCCTTATATTCCAAGTGCTGTTTGTTTCTGTGTTCTGCCCTCTTTGTTTCATTACATGGCCACCTTAGCGGGATTTGTTGTAAGGGGCCGCTTGGAAATAGCTTTATAATAGAGAGCAGGTGAAAACAGCCTCCGAGGGCGTGCCCCCTTTTTTTGCGCGTGTTTTTCAATCTCACGTTGGCTTGACATGAGCCGCACACGCGAGAGATGGCACTTGCATCGCTTTGCGGCGCTGCCCTTTTAACAGCGAGCCCTGTCAGAGCGGCTTTTCGTCACTCATTAGCGCACAGCGTGGGATGCTCCGTTATCAACAGAGCCCAAGATTGGCAGCACAGATCACAACACCTGACTCAAATTCGAGCAGACGGCAAGACCTCTGGCGGCGGCGGCCCCGCCCCCCGCTGAGAGGCCAGCTCAAGACATTCCATTCCACTCCGCCGGGTTTTCAGAACATTCCAGAACCCTCTGGTGCCCAGCCGAGTGTACGCACGCCATTTTCTGTTCCAATTTATTTACTTTTTATTATTACATTTTTTTTTATTTTTTGTCTGTTCTGTCTGAAGTATAAGCCGAACACATGGCGGTGGGCTGACTGTAAAACTGGCCTGGGGGCGGGGGGGGGGCAATGATGAAAAAATAAAAAGATGCTAGGCAGACACATTCAGATGGCCGAATCAGTTGTGCCATTGGCCTCCAGTGATGTAGCTGGGGTTTGATGGGCTTTGAGGTGCGCTGAGCCCGAACTAGATGGTGTTTCAAGGCTTTCTGTGCTGGGTAAGATTGTTCAGTGAAGCACTCAATTTCATAATATCGTCCCGAGATCCCGGGTGGCTGAGGAAAATGGTCACATAACGCTCACATAACGATCCAGACCCGGGGCCACGGGAGGTCTTAGGGGGGTTTAGCCCCCTCAGTCGTATTTCTTACCCCCTCTGTTTGAGCTTTATGTATCTATGGAAAGATCAACTATGAAAGCAGCAAAACGATCGGTGACAGTCGCTTAGCTTTAGGCTGTTGTTGGCCAAAAACACCCTTTTCAGGGTTTTCATACATTCAATACTGTTGTTTTTTTATGTGTGTGCTCTGATGCTTAAATGTATTCTTACGGTTTGAAACAGCAGCATGCTGCTATGGTTAAATCAATGTATTTTATTTTAGGAATAGAAAGTACCCCCCTCGCAAAAATCGTATCAGCCCCCTCAGTTACTTCATCCTGGTGGCTCGCGCTCTCCTCTATACTTACTGCACAATAATTACCAGCCCTTCATATGTTATAGAATAACATGACTCTGAATCTGGTTGATGTTGCACTTGAATTGAAACGCAGTGAGCTCCCGGTGGAGAGAGCAAGGATTGAAGACCACAATGTCTGGATCGCGTTGAACAATGATTACACAGCTTATAGGAACGGCAGACATACTGCCGTAATCCTTAGTCATACTCATTTCGCAGGACAAATGCAATTCTTCCTTGGCCACAGGGTTTATATGCTTATAAGATACCAACATATTTAAATGCCCAAAGCAGTACACCATTTTACACCAGCCTATTCAAATGCGGGATGTGCCTTCCCAGGGTTTCCCACAGCACTCTACAGCTTAGGCGTCCGCCTCAGCAACACACGCCTTGCCACCTTAACTATACGTATTTTTTTATTTTTTATATATATATATATATATTTTTTTTTTTTCATTCACTCTGTGTATAGATCAAGACAGACTTGCGGCCTAACAGGCTAACCACCTGTAATTACCAAAGGGCCCTTGAATTGTTCTTTTTAAAACCACAGAGGACGGCAAACCCACCACCTTAACTAACAAGTTATCTGCAGGAAACCCTGCTTTCCCTCATATAACCAATGTTTCCGCCGTGTTTGCCGGCGGCTGTCTGTCTCATAACGTCTTCTCACACACACCCAAGTGCTTTGAGTGGGTGATTGACATGGCTGTTTTTTGGAAGATAATCAAACATGTTATTGTAAAGGGATATGATGTCTAGTGTTTCGCAAGGGGCAGACAACATTCAGGTTTCTACACAAGCATGTATTGACAAAGTCTGGAAGGAGGTGCTACAAAAGAGGTGTCACAGTCTGACAGGTATATTTGTTTCATATTTTCATTTAATTACATTTTACACAATAAGCCTTTATTTCCACAACAAAAACACCCAGTGGGATTTATTTATTTTTCTTTGGAAGGCATTATCACCAAGCCTAACATAGGCCTAGCTTTTATAGATTAACCTTTCAGCTTAGATGTATGGCCCTAATCAGGATTCTTTACTACCGTGGTGAACTTTCCCTAATCTTTCCATGATCTACTTGGGAGGAGACACTTCTGAGTGTATTCCCCTCTCAGGCTCCATGCTTTGAGCAGCGATGGGGCTAATTTTAACCTGTTGTTTTTTCTTCCATCACCCACACAAGGCCTCTTTTGGCCTATCTGAGACAATGCCCCCCCCTGAGGCATGGCTCTGAGATAACATGGCAGACTATCTCACAGTTTCTCTGGGCTCTGAGGTCAGGTATTCCATTCTGGACTGCCTCCTCCGCCCCCCCCCCCCCCCCAACCAGTTGCCTCTCTTCCCTCCCCCTCGCCTGTTCCCAAAAGCAGCCATGTGACTCAACAGAAATGCATGTTATTAACAAAAGCAGCCGTTTCCATTTCTGTCCCCTTCCCGTTTCACTATATCAATGACACGTAATTTCCCCCCCAAGGGGCGATGTTATTTTCTCACACTGCAAAAGAAGTGACACATTTTAATTTTTTTTCGCATGCAGGCGAGCAAGGTGCAATTTTTCATTATGGTTCGCAGTTTCCTTTTCTTGGGAGATACTCCTCTGTGTATTCTTCCACTTGCTATACAGCTCCGGAGATAAAATATGAGTGCAAACATTAAGCTCCAAGTCAGCCCTAACAACTTAGTCCCCTGACGCACCAGTGCATCTGATCCAAAAACAAAAAGATAATACCAACTCTTAAGCCAGTGAACCAGCCAACCAGGAGGGCTGTGTTTTCTATTGCTCATCGGTGCGAAAAGTGGCCAATCGTGGCACTCCTCGCTTCCCTTTCTTCAACGCTCCTGCTCTGTGCTGTTGACTATTCTGTTTCCACTACAGTTTGTCTCTTTCTTTTGAAAATTGTGTCAACGCCTGAGTCAATTCAGCCCAGTGAAACGCCTGGTTCCCTTCATCCACTTGGCTAACTGTTACGTCATTTGTATTGTATTAATATTCCTTGTTCGTCCACCTCCCGTCCCCAGACTACATAGGGATATGTTACGTGTCTCTTTCTGTCCATGTCTAGAATGGGACCAATGACCTTTTTTGGGAAGAAAGAAGAAAGTTTCTGTCAGCATGGCTTTCGTCAGTTAATCCCTTGCCCTGGCTGGGCTACAACACTTTTGAATTCTATTGAAGGAGCTAGGTGTCAATGGTGTGTGTGTGTGTGTGTGCGTGTGTGCGTGTGCGCGTGCGTGCGTGTGTGTGCGTGTGCGTGTGTGTGTGTGTGTGTGTGTGTGTGTGTGAGAGTGTGTGTATGCGTGTGTGTGTGTGTGTGTGTGTGTGTGTGTGTGCGTGCGTGTGTGTGCATGCGTGCGTGTGTGTGTGCGTGCGTGTGGGTGTAGAGGGTTGGGAGAGTGGTTTTCATTGTATCTGATAATACAACGATAAGTAAGTCAATAATAGATAGGAGAACCGTGAGGGTTTTTTCCTAAATCAGGAGGGATAAAATTACTGTCTTATCACACCCTCATTTACATAAAGTGAAAAAAGGAGTCCTCAAAACACATACATGGTAGAAATCGGGGGATTCACATAAATTCACTCAAGTAAACCAGTGTTCATATTCTGTATTTTGAGTATTCTCTGTAGACCAGAGAGGTTGACTCTTTTTTTCCCTTAATTAATTCAGTAATTCAACAAGTATTCCAAATGTTTAAAGCATGCGTGTATGTAGGAAGATTACCACTTGAGTTATATGCAAATTAGTAAAAAGGGCATAAGCAATCAATTTCTTATTTTTTGTGTGTTTCTCCACTCTCTTCACCTTGTGATCGAGTATCTCGGTCGCATTAAGCGAAAGATTTTAGCACAGCCTCAGAGGCTGATTGCGCATTAATGGCCTTGTTTACGTTTTTTAATGCTCATTTTAATTCAATTCATCACCCCCAGACATAAAAAATTGCCTGCAGAATAGCACTCTATCCTGCTCATCGATATACTCCTATTCTCAGCGAGCTAGTTCACCCGGTATGCTAGAGCCTGCCAGACTTAATATATGATGTGTGATGTTTCCAATGGCAGGGGAGTGGGGCTTGTTCCATTAGTAGGAGGAATCTGGTATCGGTGCATGAGGGTTGTTTTTCGCCGGTTGAGTAGGTCCTTTTTCTGTTCCCAAAACCGAGATTAAACTTGGATTCAGACCAGATTTTAATTAAAGCAGAGAAACGAGCAACGAAAAATGACAGCTTCAGGGCAGACTTCCAGTTTGCTGGAAGACCTGCGTATTGACAGCAGGCATGTCGTCCCACTGGTACAGGCAGGTACCGCCGCAAGTAAACACCACCTGTGGCATCTTAGAAAGCCCCCCTACACACAATTACTGTCATCTTTCTTTTCTTTGTCTTTTCATTTTTTTCGGGTCATATTTTGAAATTCATCCAAAAGGTGAGATTTGTAAACAGAAGAACAGATGAAAGCTGGGTGTCTCCCTCCCACGACCCCCCTCCCTGTATTGAAAGAAAGTGCGGCCAGGAGAAACGTCTCCAATATTTCCCACCTCGAGACGTACCAGATGGGCGGCTACAACAGAAGAGGCGAACAGTGGATATATATATCAGCTCACGGGACATGTGTCAATCTAAGACCACTGTTCTAAAAGGCTTTGCTGAACTGACTTCTGTTCACTGCTCCTAATCCCCCAAACAGCTATAGGGTTTACACGCCAATGTGGTTATATCGTTCCCGCCACTTCAGTGTGGCTTGAAGTGCCTTCCAAACCAGGTGCCGCCTGACCTGGGAACACCAGATACCCTTTCCTCCATACATTTCTTGACCCTTTGAAGTCGAGGGCAGATCTATTTCCCTTGTTCCGTTTGAAGAGGTATTGGTGGTGGTGATGATGGTGGGGATGCAGCCACTGAAAGTACAGCACATTAAGATCCCAGAGTGAAGTGCACTTTTGGGTCGACTTCCATATGGGTGACATAGCTCAAGTAATGCATTGCGGAAAGGCATTCGAATGAATGGTGTGCTTGAAATCGTGCCATCCTGTCTCCCTCCGGATCATCATAGTCTTCGCCACAGATAGACCGAGCACCTTATACGTGTACATCTTCATCGCTAGCCAGCCAAAGACAAGAATAGCACTTTATACTCGACAGGACATGGGGAGTTGTCTGAGTGTGCGGGTCGACTTCCTTGCAGATCGATTGCCGTTTCATTAAACGATTCGTGTGCCTGCTTTAATGCCAGCTCTTGAAGGCATCACACATGGTTTAATTATGCTGCAGTGTTCACTGGGAAAGGGCGTCTACGGCAAAAAGGGGCTGCCACGCCATGTCAGTGTTCAGCAGTGCTGCCAGACCATGAGAAAGTCTTCCTTTCTAGTCCCATCTCTGTGATTTCTTGCAACCTCTCATCTCGCTGTGTGAAAATAACATAATTAATTTTATCTGGCTCCGAAATGTGTTGTTTTTCTGTTTTTCTTTGGTTGTTCCTCTGGATTTATGTGTCACATTATGTAATGGTTGGTGTGATAGAGAATGCAAAGGAGCCAGTAGTTTATTAAGGAGACAGTGTTAGTTTGATGTGTGGCTCCTTTTGGGGAGTGTGAGCAAGGCACTCTTAGCTTCTTTTTTATGTTACATATCTATAAATCTTTTACAGTTCATACATCAAGTTCAGCAAGTAGAGAGCAGATTGCTACGGTTTAGTTCCATTTCCATAAAATATTCTATATATATACAACAAAACATAATAAATATGCCCTAGCTTCTCCTAATGGGTTGGTAATTGCCTCATGTGCAGGTTTTAAATGCCACATTCACGGTAAACAAAGTGCAACAATAATGCAATCGCTTTATCTAATACATGTAATATCTTCCTACGTTACATCAGGGTACGTATGCCGAGAGCGACGTACCGCTTGATTGTGTTGACACATGCAGGCGCCACGGTGCGCAGACTTCCCACCGTACAGCCCGCTTTCTGTTCAGGATCACAGTCAGGTTATAAACGGTACTGTCACCAGTCTCACCACATAAGCAGATGTGGTTTAATCCATCAGGCCACGCGAGTGGCGGCGGCAACCACCTTAGCGGCGTGCTGCGACGAGGTACTTAGAGAGTGTAGGATGCTTGTGTTATATCCCTAACGGGGGCCACAGCAAACGATTCCCCTCGCAGGCTGCTCATGAATACGTTTTCAAGTGTTCACCGAGGATCTATCAACTAGATAAAAACTAGGGAAAAACTAGCAAAATAAAGAAAGCGTAGAGTGAGGCAGAAGACCTAAGTTGTATAGAGTGATAAAATGGAGGGGCGCAAGAAGCCCCAGGGAGCAGGGGAGAGAACAACGTGAAAGACAACACTATGTGTTTGGATTGTTATGGTGGGGTGCATAGCTTAAATGCTTCACTTTAAGGGATAAGGAAATGTAACAATTAATAACGAGACTAATAGATTGATTGCACCGACGCTGTCGCAAATCGTTTCGATTGCTTAGGCGGGCTTGATAGGCTGCCATTTGTCTCTTGTTATGTAAACTCATTGGCTGCGTCGGACTGAATGAGGCCCAATTTCCTGTGAGAAACAATGCCTCATCATAGCTCATCGCCATCAGCAGTTGACTATTAAACCGTTTGCTCTTTCACCCGTCCCATCTGCCGGGCTAAGGGAGTTGTATTTACCGTCCCTAAATCTGTCATTGACTGCGCTTAAATTGGCACATTCTATTTTCCCTTTTTTATTTCCGCCCGGTCCCACTCCATTTTCCTGTTTAGTTTTCTTTGCCAAGGCCTACTCCTCTTCTTCATTCATGCGAGGTAGGAAACCGGAAACACTGGCTCAGCGACATTCCAAACAGAAGACGCTCCCGTCATTTCCTACGTTACTGTTGCGTCTCGCATCACATGACCGATCCTTTGTCCTTCTGTCGAGGGAAAGGGGACAGGGTTGAGGGGTGGAGGTTGGAGTCAGGGAATGTGTCCCTGGCAAAATGTGATTTTCTATTTAGTCAGAAATGTCATAAAAGTCGGGCTTTGATACAAATGACATTGGTTGCAGTCTCTCGGAACGCCTCTGACTAGAGAGGCTGGAGGTAGCACGGCAGATGGGACCACACAACCTTGGCTAATAGATACAACGAAAGGGAAGAATTGACACACACTCATTACAATGTTGATGTTCATGGACAAGAGGCCTATAAGTTCTAAGCAGCACTCATTAAAACAAGGCCCCACATTGTACTGAGCAAATCTGCTATGGGGCAAAGAGCACTCGAGAGCCTTTGAGGGACCGAAATAAGGCAGGCGGTGAATGTTAACCAGTTGTAATCAGGCAACTGGAAGCCCTAATTGTCACCTTGTAGCTGAATGAATTGCGCAGATGTCCTCCATGATTCCATGATTCCATTGCTAGTTTGTTTCTTACCACCTGTATATTCATCGCGTGTGTTTCAACTGCAACTGGATATGTATTTATATACAGTATTTATATACAGTACATGCATACATCATTTTATTATTTATTTTATAAAAACTGCGCGGGTATGTGTGCGGCGAATGCCATGGCAACAACAGGAAGCGTGGAAATCCGACACCTGCCATCCCAAGCGGTAACTGGAGTCAACGCCAGGT